>NC_140588.1:589789086-590389086 GCF_964204655.1 Triturus cristatus | reverse complement strand
GAGCTTAGGTTAGTATTTTATATGAGATGCCAAGAATTTCCTTAGGTTCTAGTCAGCTCCATACCTTAGAATGAGAGAGGTGAGAATCTCTTTCCAGATCTCGAACTCTAACACCCCGCAAGGGGAGTTGGAACACTGGAAGCTGGAATCTTTGCGTGCAGGGAAGACAGCGTCTGTTCAGTGCGTCAGGTGGGGATTCGAACGCCTTCAGGACATGCCGTGGCGAGCCATATAGCTGAGCTGTGCCTTGTCGTGAATTGCTAGGGCAAGTGAAGGTATATTTATACCTGGAAGGTGTCCAGGAATGCTAGCATTGACGTAAAGTCGGGCAGAGGAAGACGTCATGAATGAACCCCTAAGGAATAGTAGTTCATGCATAATACATGAGTTCTTGGAGAAATCAATAATCCCAGCAGGGAAAATTCCAATGGCTTATGGGTCTGGTTTCTAAGAACTCGTTGTGACATGGGATGGACGGATGTAGGTGACCATGTCTGTATTTGGATCTGCATGGCCAATGACTAAATAAGGACTGGAATATTATGCCTAAATAAGGACCAGTCGAATTGTGCCTATATAAGGACAACAACCTCACTTATGAATACAGATACTAACAGATACTTCCTCCACAAGCACACACTCATCCATAAAGCCACTTTCACAATCACTTACTCTCACATTTAGTCATTCATATAGTCCAACACTCACATATACTGCCTTTAACCTATGTAGTTACTTACACATGTTCCACTGAAACATCTAAACACTCCCCAACATACCCATACATAAACTCAACTACCCATTCAGCCCTTCACAGATGCATTCTTGAACCCATACACCCAGTGAATCACCCACACACACATCTATGCACAAAGTCAAATACCCCCACACACACAGACACTCAGGCACCCATACAGATACTCAAACAATCAATCAATAACTCATACAGACACTCATGTAGCTCCTCACCAACCCATGCAGCTGCTTGCACACCAACTGACAGACTGATACAGACATTCACACAGTTTAGTCACTGACCTATGCATTCAGTAAGACACATTTAATCACTCACTTATGCAGTGAGTCATGCACCTACTAAATCATCCATACAGACACTCATTTCATTTCAATAATCTTTATTCGGATAAAAGAATATCCATAAAAGATGCACGTCATAAAACAATCATACAATCCATTAAAAAAGTTTGAATCAATTATACACATAACATATAAAATCAATAAAATTAAAACCCCTTTATACAAACAGGTTAATGGGATAAAAACGGGACAATCAATTACTGTAAACCTTTATATGCGACTATCATGCATTAAAAAATATAGAATGTGTCTGTAAGCAGCCAATAGGTCCTACACAATTATCCACTGCCTACTTCAATGGACCTCTCCTCTAGTAATTCTTAATTTGACTGCCAGTCGCAGAAAGTGCACAGTGCTAAATAAAACAAAAGGGTCGGTGGACAGTTTAAGGAACAGGAGGGCCACTTTGGCCTGTCTGATTTTGGCTCGTCTTAGGACAGTTTTTAAGAACCGGGACCTTGGGAATGCATAAAAGGGGCAGAGTAGGACGAAATGTAGGGTGTCTTGCGGAGATCTTAGATCGCAGCCGCAGCACCCTTTTATCCTAACATCGCTTACAAATCCAGCAGGGACTGACAGGATGTGGTGCAAGAGGTTTAACCTAAATCTAGTCATCAGGAATCTATCCTGTCTATTATATATATTAGACAGGTAGAATTCCATCCCCACAGAGGTTTTTGTGAGCTGATAATCGCTAACACTACGTTTCCGCCCTTCTCTGTCCTCTCTGGCCCTGACTGTGTATCGCAGGTAATCTGCCTTTATAAGACCCAGGTCCTTTTTAGCCAATATGGATGGATTATTGAAAAAATGTACATGGCCCAATATATCTAGTGCGTCCCTAACGTATTTAAGCCAGGGTATTTGCAACCCCTTTTCCCCCCTCATGCAATCCTCCAAAATTTGTCTGCTTAGCAGTGCCTCAGGATTTGTCCAGATTTTGACCCAACAGATTATCGGGTTGAGCTGTACCCTATCACTGAGGTGGGGAATGCCCAGTTCCTCGTGAACAATATAAGAGGGGATACATTGGGGCACTTGCAGGAGTCTCCTTAAGAACTTATTTTCTTCCATTTGGATTTTTTGCCCGTCTATAAAGCCCCACACCTCACTCCCATACAGTGTCTTAGCGCAGCAAACCGACCTATATAGCTTTATTATTTCATTAGGCGACCAACGGCCAAGTCTGCTTGCATAGTTCATGATTGACCCTACAGCTCTCGGGTATTGACTGCATTTGTGCTTTACAAGGGGTTTAAAGGTGAGGTCCTTATCAAACATAATTCCCAAATAGTTAAAAGTTTTTACCTTCTCAAGTTTGTGGGTGCCTATGGAGAAGGTACAGTTCTTTAAAGGCGTTTTGCCTGCTTCCATGACATAAGACTTTGAAAGGTTGAGAACTAAGTCTAAATCTGCCATAAAGCATACGAATCCACTGATGAGGGTCTGCAAGCTCCTTCCTGTGCGCGCCAGGAGTAACGCGTCATCTGCATAAAGGAGGACTGGTATGCTTCTCCTCCCAATGCAGGGACAATCGGCCTCCAGATCTCCGAGCGCCTTGTCAAGCCCATTAATATAGAGCGTAAACAAAAAAGGGGCAAGAATGCATCCTTGTCTCACCCCTCCACGACACCGAAAGTCCTGTGTGACTTCCCCCTTCTCACTAAATCTGACCCGTGCCGTGGTGTTTAGATGAAGTGTTCGTAGAATATGGATCAGACCTGGATCAACGCCCAAAACATCCAGGATCTCCCACAGCTTTCTTCTGTTTACGCATTCGAATGCTGCTGAGAGATCCATAAATGCCAAGTAAACAGTGCCTTCCCTGGCCACAGTATACTTTGCTACCAGATGGTACAGGTTGAGGCATTGGTCAGTAGTGGAACGCCCATTTCTGAACCCGTACTGCACGTCCGTGATGATGTTATTCTCATCGGCCCAAATCAATAGACGGTTTAAAACGACTCTCCCCAGGATTTTCGCCGTGACGTCTATGAGGGAAATTGGGCGATAACACTGTGGGTCGTTTCTATTGCCCTTTTTGAATATTGGCACAATAGTGGCCGTGGACCAGGATCTGGGCATACCTGCTTCAATGGCTGTGTTAAGCACCCTGGTCAGTATCGGGGCCCAGAGGTCTACCTGACTTTTAAAAAGATCAGGGGGTATCCCATCTGGCCCTGGTGGCTTCCTCGCCACCAAACCCTCTATCCCCAGTTTGACCTCATAAACCGTAAAGGGTGACCAATCACCACCGAGAGATCCTGCGACTAGAATTGGCAGCTCCTCAGGCTCGCCGCGGTTATATAAGCCTCTGAAGTGCGCCGCCCATTCGTCTGGCAGGATATGAGAAACCAACAGAGGCTTATTTGGGGGTTGGAAGCATGGGGCATTTATGATCCTCCAAAAACTGGTCATATCGTGGAGCTCCGCGGCCTCTCTCAGGGATTCCCAGGCCTCTATTTGTAGGGAAGTTTTTCGTAACTTAATTGCCTTTTTATACCGGGCCCTACAGTCAGCAATCTTTCCTTTATCCCTAGGGGCTATTGATAATGCCAGCTTTAGGTCCCTGTGGGCTCTAGAACAGCTCTTATCGAACCATCTAGGGCAGAGATCTACCTGGGGCCTTGGTTTACTCCTTAAGAGGGGGTCTATATGCTGGGCAGTGCCCACAAACGATGCAATCAAGTCCGTCCCCTCAACAGTAAGATCTAAACACCTCCACAAGTGATTCTCGGCATTGGCAAGGAGTACTCTATGGAGTTCTTCCCCATCAATGTTGTCCCATTTGATTCTTCTTCCCTGATCCTTTGCCTTGAGACCCTACGGGTATGTAGTGCGCTCTATAAATGTCTTTGATTGATTGATTAATTGATTGATTCACCCGTAGTGGTCCTTCTATCCGTTTTAGTGCAGGGAATAATGTCCACCAGTGACATAACCAGGGGATTATGGTCACTGAACGCACTGGGCACTATCGTAAAGTGGCCTACCCTAGTTGTTAAGACGGTGGAAACGAAAATATAGTCAATTATTGAATTACGGCCCCTTCCCTTGAAGGAGGGGGCCATATTGTCAGACTTCCCACGGTCAATCATGTCCATCGTCTGAGTTAGGGCAAACTCACTCAGGACTTTGCTCAGTGCCAGACCCTCTCTGGTATGCTCCGGATGCCAACCCTTGGTGGAGGGACAATCATCCCAAATGCCACCTTCCCATTTCAAATATGGGCACTGGTGGCAATTAAAATCGCCCATAAGGATTAACTGAGAGCCTTCATCCTCTGAGTCCTGAAGGTTGACCAGTCTTTCCTCTAGCTCCACCAAGTTTGTTAAGGATTGTCCCGCGTTATAAAAATTTATAAAAATGAGCTTTAAGCCCGTCAGTGAATATTTTACGCCCTGAAGGCAGCCGGAGTCCCACCCCAAATCTTGCCATTTCCCCTGCAGTGACAGTGCTACCTACATTATTAGTCCACCCTTGGCACGGCCCATACTGGATTTCCGGGCCGGCACAAAAAACAATTTGTATCCTTCCAGGAATGGGACAGTTTTGTTAGTTTACCATGTTTCCTGTAAGCAAATGATTTGGAATTTTGTGATGAAGGCTAACCATTCAGTATTTTGGATCTTGTCTGCAAGTCCTGCAATATTCCAGGAAATAATCCTCAGATCCTTAGGGTTTGGATCTAAACCCCTAATCATTCTGGTCATCTTTCTTGGGAGAGGGCTAGTGTCAGGGCCAGTTGGCAGTGTTGGCCTGACTTCCGTTTCCGTCCCTTGCCCTACCATGGGGACAACTACTGAAGCTGAGTCCGGGACCCCTGGGATATTAGTGTCTGCAATATTACACGGAGTATCGTTTACCATCTCGGGCTCCATACTCCCTATTTCCGTCAGTCAGTCCTGTTCATCCAGTGCGGAGAAACAAGAGAGCTGAGCGAATCTGTTTGTGTCGAGTGCAGGTACCACCTCCCTCCGTTTTTTGGCATCCCAGGGCCCCAGCCATCTCTGCCCAGTCTCTAATGCACTATTCCTATAAAAGAAGTGCAGGGGTAGCATCCTTATACATGACCCGAAGCCCCCATCCGTGTGTCGGTTGTCAAGCAGTTCTCTTACCATCTCAGGGTGTTTGAGGTTAACTATGATACAGTCGCCTGCAAATCTTTTCTCGCTGTTCCCAATCCAGGCCACCCTCCTGGCCATTAAAATGTGCCTATGCTGGAGCCTCGTCCCATGTGAGTTGTTACGCACCCAATGTAAGGTCTTATTAATCAAAGTACAGGTCGTTTCCTCAATGTCTTTATTAAGACCTGGTACGCCTACTAGCACTAACGTGTAAGGGCTAGATGCGGGGGGTAAGTCTAATGTCGGAAGACCTGGAGTGTTCTGAGCGCAGACAATATTGTTGCTAATATTAAGCAAATCTGCAATCTCCTTTGGTCCCCGGGGAGCGGCCTTAGGGTCGAGGGGGGTCCGCATATTGCCCTGGGCTTTTTGTCCATAATTCCCGTTACCAGTGTTTGTTCGTTCTGAAACAGCTTCCCTACGGTTTCTGGGCTCTGGGTCGATATTGATGGTGACCGTTTTACCACTGTCAACCATTTGTGACTCCTCTTCTCTCCCACCTCCCTCTTGCCTCCTCTGTAGATTAATCCCGGCTGGCTTTCCAGAAACCGGGTCTGCCAACCTCCTTAATTTGCCTTCCAAATTAGAAATTGCGGTTAGTACTGGGCCTTGATGTTGGACTAGGAGCTGTTCCATTTTTCCCTCCAGTGCTGTAATGATTTCATGCAGCCCTGCCGACCCATTTGCTATTTTACAAGTTGGGCATTCTGAGCACTCGGGGTTCTTAATGGTTCCTTTAGTGGGCTTTGTTGGTCCTCTACGACTAGGCCTACTTGTGGTGGTAGGAATGTACATCCCACCTTTAGCTGAAGGCCCTGTCTGCAATTGTGATCTTTTAGATCGATTTACCACTTCCCTGATGGGCGACTGCGTAGATTCAGTGTCTGGTGCTATTGGAAGTGCACTGGAAGCCCCCCTTTCAGCTTCTCCTAACACAGTATTAGTGTGTGTCAAGCCGACCGTTTGCGGCACCATGTGTGTAGGGGAAATAACTGTAACAGACGGGCTTGCTAGTTCTAAGGCCCCTTGTGGTCTAGAGTCTGCCGTCAATAAAGCTGCGGCGGGGTCGGGGGGGTTTAGGGGAGCTTGACAAGTTTCGGATAACAAGACCCTTCCCCCCGGCGTGGCGCTAAGGGCTATATTGCCCAAAGAGGACCATTTCTTGGCTATTAAAGAGTCCAAGGAGAGCCGCTGCTCCGTCAGTAAAATTTCATGTGCTAGCAGGGACTCCGCTCTTACAATGAAGGCATCAAGGGTACCCTTTACCCCTCCCTCCACCCTGGGCTGGGAGTTCTTGGTCTTTACCATGATCTTCATATGATAATCTGCCCAGCTCTTGATTTAATAGGAACAGGAGAGGGGGTACGGTCCCCGTAAACCAAGTTCCCCCACCACTACCTCTTAAGAACACCTCAAGGCCCAATATGTAAGGTAAATTAAATGCAATGCTGTGGCAACTGTGGAGGTCAGTGAGCAAGAGGCAGTTAATACAACCAGAGCGACAACATTGGGTACGACAGTCTCAGAGTCCCAAGTCCCGTGTCTATGGCTGAATACCTGCCTCGACGGATGTATCCAGGTGTATGCTAGGCGGGTAATAGGAGATATGGCCCAGCCCTGCCTCTTCCTGCCTCGGACGGCCACAGACGACCCGCCCTCTGCCCGGGCTCAGCCAGGCGCCGCCCGCAGGCGTCCCGCGACACGGGGGGAGCCTCAGATAATGTAGCGCCTCCGGGCGCGCTTTCCGCCGGAAGTGGGCGGGCCAAGGCGGAATGCAGGGGGCTGTAGTCTCCCCCTACAGCGGCCTCTGGAAGCGGAAGGCGGCGGGGGAGACAAACAGCTACAGGCGATGGGCCAACAAACTCTGCTCAGAAGCCGAGGAGCCCAGGTAGGTGATGCGTGATGCTGGCAAGCTCTGCGTGTGCGCGATGGTCCCAGACACTCATGCACCCACTCATTCTTTAATACACCTTGGCATATATATATATATACATTATCCCGCAAAGATGATCACGCAGCACTCCTTTTGACTTCAAAAAGTATTTATTCAGACGCCTTTCAAGAGGCCAGAGACATTAAGGGCAGCTACGGCAATTTCTTTCTTCCAAGGTATTGGTAATCTCTGGCACACCGCATCCACCAGCAGGGCTCTGCTGCAGACTGCAGCCCGTGATTTCACGGAGGTTTTCGGATTATTTAAACCGTGACTACAGGGCAACTTGCAAATGGACTCATGCGGTTGAGGTGTAAGGCGGGACCCAGATGGGAACTTTATTTCATCAGCAACTGGGTCGCCATTCAGCTTTAGCACGTTTAAATATCCAGGACTTGTGAAGAGATTTAGTGTGTTAATACTGGAGATACACCCGGGATGCAGTGGGAGTGCATTCTGGGTCCTGTGGTTTGCCGATGCAGCCACAGTGGTTGGTTACGGTATTTCAACTCACCTGGACTGCACCAATGGGGCAAACGACATGAACTATTTAAAAGCTGACTGGTTGTAAGGGCCGATGTTGCAGCAGGCATTTGAGAAAGGCATCACGTCCGAAACGCGTCATGCCATGCTGGAATAAAGTTCTTACCTTCAAATCCCGCTGTGTTTCCTCTGGTTCTTCGTATCGTAGGAACCCTTCTGGCATATATCATATATATATATATATGTATATATATATATATATATATATATATATAGCAGGCAACTCCACACTGCACGCGAGTAGCTCACATGTTAAGCATTTAATAACCAGTATCCCTTATGGGGAAATGCTTCGCCTTAGACGTATACACAGCCTTGAAAGTGATCTCACATTAGCCCAGAATGAGAGTAAAAAAAGATTTCAAGAAAAGGGCTATTCAGAAAAGGTTATACAAAATGCGATCAACAAATCTATGCTTAAAAACAGGGAAACACTTCTCTTGGAAAGGCATAGCACACATGAAACTGCATTAGATGACAATACTAGGGGTGACTTTAGAATCATGCTACAACATAGCCAACAACGGGTAAAGATTGAATCAATCATAAACCGTAATTGGTCCATGGTTCTTAGTGACCCCGTTATAGGTTCTGAACTCCCGAAAAGACCCCCAATAACTTACAGTAGAAGCCGCTCTATGAGAGATGACTTAGTTAAAACAAGCCCAGAAGTCATAGAGTCCACGAGCTGGCTCCAAACTCATAAGGGTTTTTTTAAATGCAAAACGTGTAAAGCTTGCTTACAGGGCGAAAACAAATCATGTTACATCAACCCCTTCAGTGAGAAAAAACACAAAATACCTAAGCTCCTAACATGCAAAACAGATTTTGCTATATATGTACTATCATGCCCATGCAACCTACAATATGTGGGTAGTACAAAATTGCAAGTACATAAACGCATACTACAGCACCTAAGGGCAATTACCAATCAAGATGAGACATATCCTGTAGCCCGACATTTCAAATCCGAACACGGCTCCCAGAGCAGTGATTTAAGATATTTTGTGATTGACTCAATCCCAGCTAGCAGAAGAGGGGGCGACAGAGAGCATAGATTACGCCAACTTGAAACTAAATATATCCTGGAACTGAATACTAAACACCCAACAGGCCTAAATGCTACAGAAGATCTGTATACATGCCTATGATTTCTCTATATAAGATAAGAACCCTCAAACTACTGGGGTCATTAATTGACCATCTACGCAATATGTCATAAGGTGAATTTTATAGTTTATAAGATCCTTTTGACCAAAACTTGTTTTAAAATTAGAATTTTTACAAGGATTTTATAAGTATTTATTGGACTAGTACTGTATTAGGTTTTAGGGGGTTTTATATTCATTCACTCTTTTAAATATATATTTATTTATTGATTTATTTATACATCATAAGAACATATTGTACAAACATAATATTATCTATTTCAGACTATATTATGACATTTACTCACTTGTCCTTTATGAAACATGATATTCATTTATAGATTCATATATTTATTTATTTATTTATTTAACTACCGAGTGCCCCATAAGAAAGATGACTAAATTCAAGTTTACACACCTTTCACCCAAACCTTAAATGTTTTTCCTTTCTAAGTGGAACATTACTATTTATAGTTACGTAATAGTCCATAAATATTAATATTTGACTAAGGGAGTTATTCACTTGTATGCACATAGTATTACAACTTTGATCTTATAGAGAGTATAATTATAAGCATTTGTTGTGTTTTGAGACCTTTTGAAACTCAATCAGAATAACTAATAAGCATCACCAGATTGTCTTTACAGATATTAATTTTATCTTGTATATTTGCACATTTGTGACCTATTCAGTTTATAATACCTCCTCTATTTCTACCTGCAACCTAATACCCCAATATGAGCTGACCACATCAATTTTTATTACCAACTACAACATCTATGTAATGAAGTTTTTGTTTATATTAGACAGACCGGAATCTCATGTATAAACAGCATCACTGGGGCTCCAGTGACAAGAGTGGAAAAAAAAAAATTCTTTTCACGGATAATTATATCCATGCAATCACTTATTATTGTTCTTTTCAGGTTGTTATTTCGCATGGAATTTTACCTATTTGCATTTATGCAAACTAGCGTGGTTATATATATTTACTTTTTGCACTTAGAAATCGTGCACCAATCAGGGGAAATGTTGGTATGACAATTAATACTCGCATATGCACAAAACAAATGTCCTATCTGACACCAATATTATCCACGTTGTCAAAAGATGTACATATGGTTTCATACTATGTACCCCCACAGGCATTATGCACTATTTGCACTTTTTTTCACATTGGTTTCTAGGGTTTATATTCATAGTTAAGCATAAGGCAACAAATTAACATGCATAAGTTACTGTCAGACTAGCATCTTGTTCCAACGAAACCCAAACCTTGGTATTTAAACCAGAAATCTATTTTATGCATTTTTAATGGTTTTAAGGTTTTTATAAACTTCCCTGTGAAATTACATGTAATTTTACTCGTTGTATTTCACACGTAGTTTTAACCTGGAACGAGTATGGAACTACCAACTACTTGCTAGCAGTCTGTCATTCATGTCAGTTGTTGTTTGTAGAAAATGCCAATCAGCTTGCTTGTTATTCATGCCATATAAACCAATGAAATGTAACGTTACCGTGTCATGTGATCAAGGCCCATGCTCGGGCTGAAACGCGTCATGGCGGCATGGTGATTTTGGAATAAACTTAATCTCTGCACGAAACTGTGGTCCGTATCCGTTTGTCAGAAGCGACATCAGCGGAGTTCTTGGATATATATATATATATATATATATATATATATATATATATATATATATATATATATATTCACTGAAAAAAACATGGGTTTCACACACGTTATAGTTAGGAATTAGCATTTAAAAAACCTTAGAAATTCAATGAAAAAACCAAAGGTTTCACACATGTTATAGTTAGCTGGACATTTCACTCGTAAAAAAACAATGAAATTCCCCCGTTATAGTTAGTTCAGCTAACTATAACTCGCGCGCCCGCAATGCACTACTGATGACGTCACATATTACATCACTCATGACATGGTCAGTGACATCACTCATGACATCACTGATGACATCTCAAATGACATCACTGATGACATCATCCAGTGAATGTGTGTTTTTCTGAAAATTAAATATGTTTTATATATGTATATCTCAAGGTCGATGGAAGAATAAATGAGTATATAAGTGTCTAAATTGATGATTTGTTTCTGAAAAATTGATTGTATAACTGACTGATTAAGTGTATCTTAGTGAATACATGGCTTAGTGAGTAATGTTTAAATGTGTAAATACCTGTATCAGTCTCTCACTTTGTGTATAAGTGGCTGCATGGGTTGGTGAGTAGCTACATGGGTGTCTATATAGGTTATTAGTTGGTTTTTTGAGTATCAGTCTGAGTGTCTTCATTGTGCGGTGGGGGGTATTACGTAGTGCATAGGTGCATGAATGAGTGACTCACTGTTTGTATGTGTTGAAGTCAGCATGTGTGCAGGACTGTATGGGTGGATGAGTGTGTGCATGGGTGTGTTAGTGAGTGAATGACTGTCTCAATAGTGTCTTCATAAGTAACTACATATGTTTTAAACTAGTATATGTGACTATTGTTGTTTATAAGTGAGTACATGTGAGAGTGAGAGATTGGAAGAGTTCCTGTATGAATAAGTATGTGTTTCTATAAGTGATTGTTAAAAAGACTAAGTATGTGTAAGTTTCTGTTAAAGTAAGTGTGGTGGTGTGTGTATAACTGTATATGCAAGTAAATGGATGTTTGTTTCTTTATTAGCATGAGTGACTATGTGTGTGAGTAACTCTATGGATGAGTGGCATTGTGTTACAGGATGTTTAGGTGTATGAGTACATATGATGTGTGAGTACATGTATGAGTGACTGTATAGGATTGTTGGTGGATGAGTGGATGTGTATGTGGATCTTAGAATTACTGAATAGGTTGTTGTAACTGTTATTGGTATGTCCATTGTTTTGAAAATTTTAGGGCCCGATTCACAGAACTAACTTAAGACAAAATCCTAAACTTACTACCATTTTGGTATTCACAGAAGGCACTTACTCATTTTGGTATTCACAGAAGGCACTTACTCATTTCGGTATTCACAGAAGTTAGGAGTCCTAACTTTAGGACTCCTAAATGCCTTCTGTGAATACCGAAAGTCTTAAAATTAGGATTTTTCTCAGTTTAGTAGTAGTATAGTTAGGACTCCTAACTTTAGGACTCCTAAATGCCTTCTGTGAATACCGAAAGTCTTAAAATTAGGATTTTTCTCAATTTAGTAGTCCTAAGTTTAGGACTCCTAACTTTAGGACTCCTAAATGCCTTCTGTGAATACCGAAAGTCTTAAAATTAGGATTTTTCTCAGTTTAGTAGTAGTATAGTTAGGACTCCTAACTTTAGGACTCCTAAATGCCTTCTGTGAATACCGAAAGTCTTAAAATTAGGATTTTTCTCAATTTAGTAGTCCTAAATTTAGACTTAGGACTACTAAATTGAGAAAAATCCTAATTTTAAGACTTTCGGTATTCACAGAAGGCATTTAGGAATCCTAAAGTTAGGAGTCCTAACTATACTACTACTAAACTGAGAAAAATCCTAATTTTAAGACTTTCGGTATTCACAGAAGGCATTTAGGAGTCCTAAAGTTAGGACTCCTAACTTCTGTGAATACCGCAATGAGTAAGTGCCTTCTGTGAATACCAAAATGAGTAAGTGCCTTCTGTGAATACCAAAATGGTAGTAAGTTTAGGATTTTGTCTTAAGTTAGTTCTGTGAATCGGGCCCCATGTGTCTATTTTTGAATGTTTGTATCAAAGGTTATATTAGGGTGAGAGGAGGTCTACCACTCTGTCACAAGGATGATGTCATCAGTGATGTCATTTGAGATGTCATCAGTGATGTCATGAGTGATGTCACTGACCATGTCATGAGTGATGTAATATGTGACGTCATCAGTAGTGCATTGCGGGCGCGCGTGTTATAGTTAGCTGAACTAACTATAACGGGGGAATTTCATTGGTTTTTTAAGAGTGAAATGTCCAGCTAACTTTAACATGTGTGAAACCTTTGGTTTTTTCATTGAATTTCTAAGGTTTTTTAAATGCTAATTCCTAACTATAACGTGTGTGAAACCCATGGTTTTTTCAGTGAATTTGCAAGGTTTTTTAAATGCTAATTCCTAACTATAACGTGTGTGAAACCCATGGTTTTTTCAGTGAATTTGCAAGGTTTTTTAAATGCTAATTTTTTTTTTTTTCTTTTTTTTTTTTTACATATTTTTATTTTAATTTTCTATCCTTTTTTAAAGACTATGGTTAAATTTTTAAAATTCTATAATATGTTTTTTTTAATATATTTTATAAAACAAACATGTAAAATTTATTAGCAATACACTTTTTCTTTTTTTTTTTTTTTTTTTTAGTACGCGTACCGTAAGCTTACGGTAAGCGTACGGTTTACGCAACGTCCGTAATTTATCTACGCTGTTTGCTTATAGTTACGCAATTTGCGTAGCCGCGCGTACTCCGCGTGGGACGCGTACGCGTGTACGCTACACGCGCACGTTACGCGGAAGTGTCGGGGAGTGACTGTTAAGCGCATGTGCGCAAGCGCGTGTCTTTTTTACGCGCATGCGTACTTTTGCCGTAAGCGTACCGTAAGCGTACCGTAAGCGTACGGTAGGTCATGTGATCATGAAACACAACTTTTGATTGGTTGAAACTACTTTCAGTTCTAGAACTCTCCTACACCACACCCATTCCCCTCATTTCTGCTTGTGATCCCTTAGGAGAAGGAGCTGGGTTGTCTTTGTGATACGATGGCAGAACAGCAGAGCTCTTCTGAGAGTGAGGCTAGCAGCACTACCTTGAGGCAGAGAGCGAGGAAACAAAAGACCTCTTACGTATGGGATTATTTTACTTTTCCAGAAGGCCAGCAAAAGGTAAATGCACCCTTAGTGACTTGCAAGCTGTGTAAGCGTGTACTTTCAAGAGGTAATCCTGACAGGAAGTATTCCTTTGGGAATCACACCATGATGAGACACCTTAAGGATGTACACAGAAGGACACATGCTCGACTTACTGAAGGTAACCCTTCAGTAAATCAACCAAGCACATCCACAGCAGCTCAGCCTGGACCATCATCTGCAGAGCCGAGTCCTTCTTCTGCAGGTCAGGTGAGCCCTTCATCTGTGGTGGGAGCATCTCCTTTTTCTGGTCCTCTGGAAACTAACCCTCGGTTTCTGAGGGTTGATATACGGTGCGCCACTTGTCATGATCTAATTTGTCTTAGGGAGACCAGTATTTCCCTAGTGAACAATAAAATAGATCAGCACACTTGTCGTACCGACTAATATTCTCAATCTTTCTTTCCTCTGTCCCTGCATGAACACAACGGCTCTTTTAACAGCCAACCTTACCTTTCATCTATTTTTTATATATGTTTTTAAAAACTTTTTTTTTTTTTTACCGTACGCGTACGGTACGCGTAATTTTTTTTTTTTTTTTAAAAACACTAAAAATCAATTATCACATTACAAGGTCCTTGAGAGACTACAATTAAAAACTGCAAATGTGATTGTAGAGAAGTGGAAAAAAGGGACCATGACATTATTGACTTACCATAGCCACTCAAAAAAAGATTTATTCATTTAATTTATTTTTAATTGCTTTTTAAATGGTTATAGTTTTCGAAAATTTTCTATCTCAATCTGAAAAAAAAGAAAAAAGTATTAATATTTAATAAAACATTTAATAATACAGTACACATATTTACATATTTTTCAAAAAATATTTTTGCCTTTTTTTTGCTGTTTTCAGAAAATATTACATTTCACTATAAATTGTGAAAGCAATTGCATTCATCATTTAACAGCAGGCAAAAAAAAATTAACAATCTCAAAGATTGTTTTTAATAAAGCCCAGAATCTCTTTTTTCATAAACATAACTTTAAAGAAATGCATAATATTCTAAAAAAATATCATCTAATATCTATACTTATTTCTTTAAAATACCGTCTGATATTTTTGTTTCAGAAGTATAATCACAATATTATATGTCAAATAACTCCACAATACATCTGGTTCCATTTCCTTTAGGCCAAATAGTAATTTTAAAATTCTTTTTTTGTTTAATTTCCAATGGTAATCCAATAAAAAACAAAAGTTTAAATTGTATAGATGTCACCGTTTCTCTGTAACATTTTGGTTTCCGAAAGATTAATTAATAATTAAATAAGTCCACAATAGAATTGTTTACTTTTCCGCATGGCCAAATAGTAATTTTAAAAATCTTTTTTGAAAAAATTTCCAATGGCAATCCAATAACATTCCAAAATTTAAATTGTGCAGATGTTACCGATTTTTTCTAAATTTTTGGTTTTCCAAAATTTCCTTAAAAAATGGAAAAATTCCACATTACAATTGGTTACCTTTCCATTAGGCCAAATGATAATTTGTTAAATCTTTTTATTTGTAAATTCCAAATGGTAATCCAATAAAATGGTAAAATTGTTTTCTCCAGATGTTGTCAAATCTCTCTAAAATTTAGGTTTCAGGAAGATTAGATAGGAATTTGCTAAATCAAAAGGCAAACGTTGCTTAAAAATCAATTGGGAATCATTACACAGTGTCCAGCCTTTTTCACATTTAAGATAAACTGTGTAATGACCAGAAGTTACAGTAGGTCCATCATGGAAAATTATTGCAACTGTTACAAAAGTTTTTCCTGAAATTGATAATTGCTGTCCTGTAAACTTCTTTATTAAAGTATCCAATTTTGAACCATCAGCTCTACATCGTTGCATCATTAAAATTACATACTGTCTGTATTCCTTTAAAATTAATGTTGAAAACATGTCAGATTTACACTCACTGCATTGCATGCTATGATTAGCATCTTTAACTAATTTAGCAAAAGTGACTGTTTTACTCTCTGGCAATGTTAAATAAATAAACCTTTCAGAATCAACATTAGAGCCACATATATTATAACAGTTTTCACAACTATGTTCCCATTTATAAGAGAGACCAAAAATATTTTGTATTTGTACCCCTTCCTCTTCCAGTACCAGAAGAAAATACATCAAGAATTCCTGTGCATCTTGCTGTACATTTTGAGAAAACTGTGTTCGTCCTGAACATACATCTAAAAGTTTTCTAATTTCAGTAGCACTTTCTATTTGAGTTTTATCATTACTCAGCTTTTCAAAAAGGAGACTCAGCACAGTACAGAATCTTTTTCCCTGATTTACTATTATCTGCTCTTGCAAACTTTCCAGATAAAATGCAACATTCAGCACTACATTAGCGTAGCAGTTGACACCAGAGCTATTTTCAAAATGACATCCTACAACCTGTTCTTCATTTTCCTTATTCTTTTTGCTTGCAATTACATCACTCCTCTTTTTTTTCCTCCTCTCTACATCTTCATTACAGATATTCTCATTTCTCCTTTTACGAGAAACTACACGTTTCTCCAACACAGGATACTGACCTAAATGAGGAGCATAGCTTCTTCTTAATCTATTATACTCCTTTACACAGTTTGTATCAGCACTAACTTTTGAATCATCAAAGTCTATCATGAATAAACCTGATAATGTTTTCACTTGTGACAAAGCAACATATGCCATACCTTCTTTGAACACAGTTGAACCAATGTTCACAAATGCACAATCTACAGTCAATCCTTGAGACTTGTGAATAGTTACAGCATATGCTAGAGAAAACGGAAACTGCTTCCTACGTACATATAAGTCTTTCACAAGCATGAAACAAACTGTACAACGACAAATATCTTTAACTTCTTCTATCTGATCAAATTTTATTTTTAAACATTCAATTCCATCTTTTTTCTGATAATTAATAAAACCCACAACTCTTCCCATAGCTCCATTAACTAAACCTTTTTCAACATCCAAATTTCTCCTTAAAAATACTCTACAGTTCATGCAAACATATAGATTTTTTTCTAATCCAGCTGTTTTGGAAATCTTCTTCTCTAGTGAATCCAATTTATTTTTCAGTGTGCCTGTTAATGTGACAGTAATTCTTCCATCCTCAATTTTGTCCACTGCTTCCAATTTCCTGATATCTTCCTTTTCCAATTTCAAAAGCTCCTCATTGAATATTGAGCACTCACGTAGAGTTGGCATTAAGCAGATGACACTTTTGTTTTCTGCAATGTTCTTGTATATCTTCTCTGCAACTATTTCTTCCTTTGGAAATAAATTATGTAGCAGCCGAGTCTGTAATGCTTTTTTGCCAGCTTCTGTGAGTAGTCCAATCCTGATATCTTTCAGAATACTTCCATATTCTTCATCGTTTGCTTGCCTCATATTAGTTGTAAGTTCCTTGTACTCAAAGAAGGACCAAATATTTGCATTACCGATGCTTCCCAATGACTTCTTCGTGTCTTCATGTGTCACAGTATTAAACACTGGTTGTCCTTTAACTGGAGTAAGTTGCAAAAGATCTCCAAAAACTATGACGTGTTTTCCTCCAAATAACACGTCATAGTCTGACTTCAGAATTTGCTGCATTCTTAAATGCACAAAAGCAAGCATTAAGTTCGATACCATGCTCACCTCATCAATAATGGATTCTTCAATACTCTTGAAACTTCCAAGCATGCTTCTCCAGTTAGCTTGTTGTATTGTATTTTGTTCTCATGCTCCACTGGTAACATTAGCAAACGATGTAAAGTGATTCCTTTTATGTTATATGCTGCTAACCCAGTTGGAGCAGTAACCACACAAGACAAAGTAGAATCCGTTTTTTGCTGTAGGTAGCTTCTGATGACTTTTATAAGGAAACTTTTTCCAGTTCCAGCTTGTCCGCTTACATACATCCTGATTGGATGAAATGATGTGCATGAGCACTCTTTTTTTTCATGTAGAAATCCGTGATCAATTTTGTTTCTGATCTCTTCATAAATTTGTTGCTGCTCTTGATTCAGTTGTCTTTCCAAATTTTGTAAGTCTATAAATTCTTCTTGAGCTTGATTCATAGCTGTTTCCACTTCATTCATGGCTATTGATGCTTCATTTTCAACGATTGGTTGTCCTAGGGGATCTTGACTGAGTGTTCCTGAACTTTGGCTGTCCTGAGAACTGTCTCTAGCTATTTCTGCTGCAATTGTAGTTTCCTGTTCAATTTCTTCATTTAACATTTGCAGATAAGTTGTGAATGTTCTGCATTGTATGCTGTCTTTGCAAGCATTAAATGAATCTTCATAGCTTTGAAATTCTCCCAGTAGTTCATCCTCTGTATGCCATGGTTTAAACAGCTGTAAAAGAGCCAAGTAGTAAAATTCCTTTTTGTCAGTAGTGTCGCAACTCAGCTTCCGGTGAGTTATCAAACTTCCTTTTGTTTGCTTCACCAAACATCCTTCCTCACCAATAACTTTATATTTTCCATTGTTGATGTCTTCTGCGGCTTTCCATGAATAAATGTAGTTCTGCAGCACTTCATAGAGACACATGTTCTCCAGATGATGACTTCTCTTTGGGTAATATGTATCCAACATGTTTGATTTCAAAATATCTGTACTTTCTGGGTCATTCTCGGCCAAATATTCAATTTCTCCAACAGATTTCAGTACCCGATTTCTCATTGCTGCAAGGCCTAAACTTGCCCAAATTATTCTTCTTGATTTCGAGTAGAGACTTGCAGAAGATAACCTATCTGAACATTCGTAGGATCCAATTTCTCGATGCGATAACATCTTCAAACTGAAACTGTACAGCTTCTTACTGACAGTTTTCTCGTGAGAAATCTCTTCCCACATTTCCTTCAATTCTGTTTTTTCTGATTTCGTAATGTAAGACGTTACATATCGAGCAACAGCAATGGAATTGTCAGCTACATACTGTATATCCATGTTAGCGTTCCACATGGATAAAATCACTGGGTTGTAGTCATTTATATTTTTTGATTCTTCTTTTCTTTTAAGGTTGTAGGTATTCTTAGGTGATTTTCTTGTGATAGTATGTCTCACAGCTGACATAAAACTGTTAACTCTTCCTTTTGAAAGAACAGGTCTAGGAAATCCAAATCGACATTTAGTGTAGTATTTATCTTTGCTCTTGTATTTCCGTCGACAGTATTTTCCACACCGATGACTTTGGAAACGTAAAACTTGCTCCTTTAACTTTTTCTCTTCTGTGCTTTTTGGTATAGCACATGTTGCATATTCTTCAATGTAAGATAACACTGCTTCATCAGTATCTGTTCCAAACTTTGGGGCATCCTTGATCCACAACAGCATATGAATATGAGGAGCACCTCTTGCCTGGTACTCTTTTCTCCAAAAGAAATCCACTACTTCTCCTAGAGGTGGATTTTTTTTATTGCAGATGAAGGACATCATAGCCTCAAATCTATGATTGAAATATCTGCAAACATTAACCGGATCCAATGAGCACAGTTCTCCTGCTGTTTTGTATTCGATGTTTTTAATGTTTGAATTTGCCTCTCGTAGAAAATCCAGTAAATCATCCCAAGCGTACTCGGCACAGCTTAGGGTAAGGAACCATGTTGGTGTTCCTAAATTCCGTAACATGCATTTTAATTCACCATGGCGTCGGTACCAATATTCATTTGTCCCACGCTGACAAGCCATCAGATTGATCAGTTGTGTTTCCAAATGATCATCTCGGTGCTGCACTTTCTCCATAAAATCCTTAGCAGACACATTTTGTAAATGTACTCCACTTTTTAAAATGTGATTTACTGCATAAGACAGTGCAGACAAGTCGCTTTCAAATAAAAGATGGAACAAATAAGGAATACTTTGTCGAAATCTGGGATCTTCAGCATATAGTCTTGTAGTCCGATACTCAGAAGCTGGAATCTGTTCCGGACGTTCATCGTATCGTCCTCCTTTTCCTTTAGGAAACAGCTGGGGAAAACATCGAGCTTCCAAGCTCTCCTCCCATACACTCACGGGAGTTCCTTTTGCTTTCTTCATCTGAAATAGATCAATATTGTCTCCCATAACTTCTTTTGAATGAAGAGGATGTATGCTAAAATGTTCATAAATTTCTTCTTCCTTTGACTTGTCCACTTTTTCAATTTGTCCAGTTGGTGTTTCTGTGTCTTCTTGTAAACCTTCTTCTTCTTCTTCTTCTATATAAATTGATTCATACCATTTGTTATTCCTTTTCAAATACAAATTTGCTCTTTGTACTTTCCGTACATCTACCAGCTCCTGCCAAATCTTCCTATTCTTTGTAGGTACACCATTAACCAGAATAATTAATGGTTCAGTTTCCAAAGTATCCGCATCAATAGTTTCCATATTTTTTTTCAAATCCAAGGGCAAATACACCACTCTACCTTTTAAACCTCTCAGTAAATCTGAAGGAGATAATTTACCAGTTTTGGGCTCCATACGTACTATGGTCTGGAACGGATGAACACATTGAATGAGTATAGACTCATATGTATTTAATTCAGAAAGTTCAGCAGGAATAGCATCCAATTCTAAATTATTATGTACAGCTCTGGTCGGCATTCTATTTTCCTCTAACTTGTTGTAACAGTATTTACAAATACGCTGAACTTCACCCAATTCAAAACAATTTTCAAGAAATATATAGGTGGCAAAATCCTTCCACTTATAATTATCTTCATTTTCACTCTTTCTGTAGAGATCAACATACCTGGTTTGTTTTCTATAATGAGTTCTGCGGCAACAAATACAAGTTATATTTGGTCTTTCATTAGAGATTATTGCAAATTTTGTTATGTGATCATTAAATGTCTTACTTACAGAGGGTTCTACATTTTCTTCCACTTCTTCCTCATTTACTGTGTCCTTCTCTGCACTGTTTTGTTCAGGACCAAAGTAACAAAACTGAATTTCATCAACAACCTTCTCTACATCTGATACCGTTCCACGGAACAGAGCCCTATTCAATTCATCTAACTTTATTGCTGGACTTTTAGCAAAATACAACCGTCTCACAAACTTTCTCATTTCAGTATGATGAACAGCCAGCATCCTAAAATGATGGAAAACACTATTACACACTTTTCTAGATAGACAAGCCAGAGAATGACCCTGCAAACCAGTATTCTCTCTCACTCTGCATGGATCTAGACTTTGAAGCACCTTAATCTTCTGTTTCACACTTTTTTTGCTATATTCTCTTAGAAACTCACGAAATTTATCAATAGATTCCTGACGCACAGTGCAAATACTACTACAATTCCAAGTGTACACTGGGGCTTTAGGACGTCTCCCCATAGCCTCATCCGCCATCACTTGTACCTCATCTCTTGGAACCATTATCTCCTTCTCCATTATGCAACCATTTTTCACTTCATAAGCACGACCTCTGGTGTCAACTGCATGCAGCAAACTATTACTTTGAAAATAGCTCTCTTCATTAAAAAAAGGTTCACTACTTAAACTATGCATCCATTTTCCTAAAAACACTTTACAAAAGTTTGTTCTGTTCACTACTCTTTTCCTTTTGCTATGTGATTTCAGTGCATTAACCATTTTGTCTAATGTACGCATCCTATTCAAAATTAAAATGAATAGTTTCCTTTTTAATGCTAATGCCTTTGCTGCAATGGCTTCAATTTCTTTTTTTCTCTTAAAAAACTTTGCCTTTTGCTTATATTTCTTCACATCCTTTATCAAATTGGACATAACTCTCCTCTGAAACATTTTTCTACGTATCTCTTTAAACGCTGTTTTTCTGTTTAAGTTTATCTTTTGAGTTGCAGAAGGTATATTTGCATTAACTAAATTCTCAATTTTTTCCTGTCCTTTTCGATTCAAATCATTCTTTCCAGTACAGACATTTTGTACATTTTTCCTTTTTTTGAATATGTTCCTTAGAAAATCTTTTTTTTGCTTACCAGAAGATTTTTTCTTCTTCCCAACATGAGCATCTTCAACTAACTTAGGTCCTCCAGTTGTCTTCAAATATAGGTTTTTTTCTGCTCTTTTTTTGCTCTGGATTTTGTAGGCATCTTAAATTTTGTTCACTGCTCTTCAGCAATACCTGAAAAAAACTAAAAAAAAATTCCTTTATTTTATTTAAATATATTACTACATTTGTTTTCACATTAGTCACAAAACGAAATTTCTTTGCCAATTTGAAAGCACACTTACTGCTCTTTTTTTGGCAAGTGATAAACACTTTTACAGACTGACACATTATGAATCCACTTTTCAGATTTTTTACAAAGCACATGTCCAAACTGCTTTTTCAGACCAGCATCATTTCTAACCTGGGTGTCTGCCTACACTCCAGCAAGGGCAACCAGCCTTAGTGATGCTGAATGTATTTGCATTACTGACTGAAACCTCAAACCCCACTCGCTTGTGAATACTGTGTATGATTCCACATGGTAAGCAGCTACCTGTGTGCTAAGAGTCTGCTTCTGCACCAAAAAATGGCTCCCCCTTTCCATCTAATGCAACTGTGAAATCTCCAGAGCAATACGCAATAAATCTCTGCCTGTAATTCCTATTTGTACAACTGAGTCATGTTTTCACATTAGTCACAAAACGAAATTTCTTTGCCAATTTGAAAGCACACTTACTGCTCTTTTTTTTGGCAAGTGATAAACACTTTTACAGACTGACACATTATGAATCCACTTTTCAGATTTTTTACAGAGCACATGTCCAAACTGCTTTTTCAGACCAGCATCATTTGTAACCTGGGTGTCTGCCTACACTCCAGCAAGGGCAACCAGCCTTAGTGATGCTGAATGTATTTGCATTACTGACTGAAACCTCAAACCCCACTCGCTTGTGAATACTGTGCATGATTCCACATGGTAAGCAGCTACCTGTGTGCTAAGAGTCTGCTTCTGCACCAAAAAATGTCTCCCCCTTTTTCATCTAATGCAACTGTGAAATCTCCAGAGCAATACGCAATAAATCTCTGCCTGTAATTCCTATTTGCACACAGAGTCATGTTTTCACAATAGTCACAAAACGAAATTTCTTTGCCAATTTGAAAGCACACTTACTACTCTTTTTTTGGGCAAGTGATAAACACTTTTACAGACTGACACATTATGAATCCACTTTTCAGATTCTGATAAAAGCACATGTCCAAACTGCTTTTTCAGACCAGCACCATGTGTAACCTGGGTGACTGACTACACTCCAGCAAGGGCAACCAGCCTTAGTGATGCTGAATGTATTTGCATTACTGACTGAAACCTCAAACCCCACTCGGTTGTGAATACTGTGCATGATTCCACAGGATAACCAGCTGGCTGTGTGCTAACAGTCTGCTTCTGCATTCAAAAAAATGGCTCCCCCTTTCCATCTAATACAAATGTAAAATCACCAGAGCAATACGCAATAAATCTCTGCCTCTAATTCCTATTTGTACAACTGAGTCATGTTTTCACATTAGTCACAAAACGAAATTTCTTTGCCAATTTGAAAGCACACTTACTGCTCTTTTTTTAGGCAAGTGATAAACACTTTTACAGACTGACACATTATGAATCCACTTTTCAGATTTTTTACAGAGCACATGCCCAAACTGCTTTTTCAGACCAGCATCATGTGTAACCTGGGTGTCTGCCTACACTCCAGCAAGGGCAACCAGCCTTAGTGATGCTGAATGTATTTGCATTACTGACTGAAACCTCAAACCCCACTCGCTTGTGAATACTGTGCATGATTCCACATGGTAAGCAGCTACCTGTGTGCTAAGAGTCTTCTTCTGCACCAAAAAATGTCTCCCCCTTTCCATCTAATGCAACTGTGAAGTCTCCAGAGCAATACGCAATAAATCTCTGCCTGTAATTCCTATTTGCACACAGAGTCATGTTTTCACATTAGTCACAAAACGAAATTTCTTTGCCAATTTGAAAGCACACTTACTGCTCTTTTTTTTGGCAAGTGATAAACACTTTTACAGACTGACACATTATGAATCCACTTTTCAGATTTTTTACAAGCACATGTCCAAACTGCTTTTTCAGACCAGCATCATGTGTAACCTGGGTGTCTGCCTACACTCCAGCAAGGGCAACCAGCCTTAGTGATGCTGAATGTATTTGCATTACTGACTGAAACCTCAAACCCCACTCGCTTGTGAATACTGTGCATGATTCCACATGGTAAGCAGCTACCTGTGTGCTAAGAGTCTGCATCTGCACCAAAAAATGTCTCCCCCTTTCCATCTAATGCAACTGTGAAATCACCAGAGCAATACGCAATAAATCTATGCCTGTAATTCCTATTTGCACACAGAGTCATGTTTTCACATTAGTCACAAAACGAAATTTCTTTGCCAATTTGAAAGCACACTTACTGCTCTTTTTTTTGGCAAGTGATAAACACTTTTACAGACTGACACATTATGAATCCACTTTTCAGATTTTTTACAAAGCACATGTCCAAACTGCTTTTTCAGACCAGCATCATGTGTAACCTGGGTGTCTGCCTACACTCCAGCAAGGGCAACCAGCCTTAGTGATGCTGAATGTATTTGCATTACTGACTGAAACCTCAAACCCCACTCGCTTGTGAATACTGTGCATGATTCCACATGGTAAGCAGCTACCTGTGTGCTAAGAGTCTGCATCTGCACCAAAAAATGTCTCCCCCTTTCCATCTAATGCAACTGTGAAATCACCAGAGAAATACGCAATCAATCTCTGCCTGTAATTCCTTTTTGCACACAGAGTCATGTTTTCACATTAGTCACAAAACGAAATTTCTTTGCCAATTTGAAAGCCCACTTACTGCTCTTTTTTTTGGCAAGTGATAAACACTTTTACAGACTGACACATTATGAATCCACTTTTCAGATTTTTTACAAAGCACATGTCCAAACTGCTTTTTCAGACCAGCATCATGTGTAACCTGGGTGTCTGCCTACACTCCAGCAAGGGCAACCAGCCTTAGTGATGCTGAATGTATTTGCATTACTGACTGAAACCTCAAACCCCACTCGCTTGTGAATACTGTGCATGATTCCACATGGTAAGCAGCTACCTGTGTGCTAAGAGTCTGCTTCTGCACCAAAAAATGTCTCCCCCTTTCCATCTAATGCAACTGTGAAATCACCAGAGCAATACGCAATAAATCTCTGCCTGTAATTCCTTTTTGCACACAGAGTCATGTTTTCACATTAGTCACAAAACGAAATTTCTTTGCCAATTTGAAAGCACACTTACTGCTCTTTTTTTTGGCAAGTGATAAACACTTTTACACACTGACACATTATGAATCCACTTTTCAGATATTTTACAAAGCACATGTCCAAACTGCTTTTTCAGACCAGCATCATTTGTAACCTGGGTGTCTGCCTACACTCCAGCAAGGGCAACCAGCCTTAGTGATGCTGAATGTATTTGCATTACTGACTGAAACCTCAAACCCCACTCGCTTGTGAATACTGTGCATGATTCCACATGGTAAGCAGCTACCTGTGATCTAAGAGTCTGCTTCTGCACCAAAAAATGTCTCCCCCTTTCCATCTAATGCAACTGTGAAATCACCAGAGAAATACGCAATAAATCTCTGCCTGTAATTCCTATTTGCACACAGAGTCATGTTTTCACATTAGTCACAAAACGAAATTTCTTTGCCAATTTGAAAGCACACTTACTGCTCTTTTTTTTGGCAAGTGATAAACACTTTTACAGACTGACACATTATGAATCCACTTTTCAGATTTTTTACAAAGCACATGTCCAAACTGCTTTTTCAGACCAGCATCATTTGTAACCTGGGTGTCTGCCTACACTCCAGCAAGGGCAACCAGCCTTAGTGATGCTGAATGTATTTGCATTACTGACTGAAACCTCAAACCCCACTCGCTTGTGAATACTGTGTATGATTCCACATGGTAAGCAGCTACCTGTGTGCTAAGAGTCTGCTTCTGCACCAAAAAATGTCTCCCCCTTTCCATCTAATGCAACTGTGAAATCACCAGAGCAATTTCCTTTTTGCACACAGAGTCATGTTTTCACATTAGTCACAAAACGAAATTTCTTTGCCAATTTGAAAGCACACTTACTGCTCTTTTTTTTGGCAAGTGATAAACACTTTTACAGACTGACACATTATGAATCCACTTTTCAGATTTTTTACAAAGCACATGTCCAAACTGCTTTTTCAGACCAGCATCATTTGTAACCTGGGTGTCTGCCTACACTCCAGCAAGGGCAACCAGCCTTAGTGATGCTGAATGTATTTGCATTACTGACTGAAACCTCAAACCCCACTGGCTTGTGAATACTGTGTATGATTCCACATGGTAAGCAGCTACCTGTGTGCTAAGAGTCTGCTTCTGCACCAAAAAATGTCTCCCCCTTTCCATCTAATGCAACTGTGAAATCACCAGAGAAATACGCAATAAATCTCTGCCTGTAATTCCTATTTGCACACAGAGTCATGTTTTCACACTAGTCACAAAACGAAATTTCTTTGCCAATTTGAAAGCACACTTACTGCTCTTTTTTTTGGCAAGTGATAAACACTTTTACAGACTGACACATTATGAATCCACTTTTCAGATTTTTTACAAAGCACATGTCCAAACTGCTTTTTCAGACCAGCATCATTTGTAACCTGGGTGTCTGCCTACACTCCAGCAAGGGCAACCAGCCTTAGTGATGCTGAATGTATTTGCATTACTGAGTCCAACCTCAAACCCTTAAACTATTCTTTTATTATACCAGTACACCTTAATTTATTGTGAAAACATAGTCCATATTATTTTACATGTTCCTCATATTTAAATTTCTCCCAATACAGAAAATAATAAACACAACTTCAACAAAAAGAATTGCATTTCTATTATCCATTTCTTAATTTACCATATACATCCCCTCTCAGACTCTAAACTCACCTTTAAAATTAGTTAGTTGTGAAAGAAATGTGTCACTCAAACAGCAGATTATCAGAGCCAGGATCTCTGTTCTCTACACCTCTCTCCTCTCAGCAGAACCAGATAATGGCAAACTTTCCCTCTCTTTTTCCACACATATACATGTTAGTTTCAAATCTCAGTGCTTGCCCCTTTTTTTCAAATGCAATCACACATTTCTATTGGTTGAAAACCCAACCCTTTTCCAAAAGTACCCTTCCCCCAACTTGACTTCTGCCTAGTACCCTTCCCCCAACTTGACTTCTGCCTGCTACCATAGCAACAGCTCATGGAACACTGCTGTGTGGAGTCAGGTCAGAAGTTCGCCAAACAATGTTTCAATTCCAAAGAGCAAGAGTGCTTGACTTTTCAAACCTAACAGCAAATCCATAGTACTGTTCCTTGGTAACACATTTTTCTGTACCAATACAAAACATGCTTCTATTAATTTACACATACAGCCTAGTTTTTATTCTAGAATGGTATGAAACAGCCAATCAGTTCTTTTTTTTAAAAAAAAAATATGTATGCCTCCATTTCCAAACTGTCTTTCTTTTCATATTGCCATTCTACTGAAAGACACCTCCTGAGTGCATCCAGTTCTCCTTTGAAGATGTTCACAGTGTGGATTGTAGGGCACAGCTATGTCTTCTGGAGTGAAAAGTATGCAGAGAAAACAGATATGGTGAGAGACCTTGCTTTGCCAAATGTAGACATTAAATGGATTGGTCAGAGAGGGTTAAAGTGGCACCAATTGATGCCATTGGTGAAATCCTTCATGCACATCCAACACCCTGACCTCATAATAGTGCACTGTGGTGGCAATGACCTAGGCACTTTGACTGGGGTAGGTCTGGAAATGCTTATGAAGGACACCTTTGCACAACTGTTTTCACTTTTCCCTAAAACTGCCTTTGTGTTTTCTAACATATGCCAAAGGCAAAAATGGAACTGGTCCAATCATTTCTGTCCGCAGATTGACAAAGCAAGGAAGCACGTCAACAAATCTGTTTCTGCTTTCCTCCGTGACTATGGTATGGGTTCCATTTACCACAACAACTTGCGTTATGACATGCAAGACATTTATAGAGGAGATGGTGTACACTTCAATGATGAAGGGAACAGAGTCTTCCTCTTGAACCTTAGACTCTGCATCGGTACTTACTTGTAGGTACCACTAAAAAATCACTTAATAAACACAACGGCTCTTTTTAGAGCCCCCTAATATCTAAACACTTAAATCTGATTTTCATTTCTTTTTTTCTTTTTTTTTTCTACCGTACGCTTACCGTACGCGTACCCCGTGATTTTTTTTTAAATCAATAAATGTTTGCTTTGTACTTTTCTGTCCTTCTTTGACCCCCTTACAAATGTTAGGGGGTCTGTAACTCTCCTCCTTGCCCCCTTTTCTTGTTATCACTCTTTTTTTTTTTAGTGAAACATACGAAATGGCGGCCGCCGCTTCCTGGTTTCGACCGATTCGAATGTTTACTAAGATCTAAGAGCCAATCAGAATCGCGCTCGCTCACGCCACCGTACGCGTACGGTAAGCGTACCGTAAGCGCACCGTAAGCTGGCTCAGATATATATATTGATTTAAAGGCTATTTTCTCAGAATCTACTGAACAGATTTACACCAAACCTACAAAAGGCACTTCCTTGACCTGAGGACTACCTCTCTGCCAAATTTCTAGTAATTCTGTTCAGCCGTTCGGGCTGTAGCTGTGTCTAAAGGTCCTATGGAAAAATGCATGGGAAAAACGCGTTTTGGGACCCCCCTTTTATCTCAGCCCCCGCTTGACGAATCCCCCCGAGACTTTCAGGGAAGGAGCGGAGCGTAGCGCCCCACCTATTTTGAAAAATTCGCGAGGATTCGTCGACCGGCGCCAAAGTTATTCAAAATAGAATGTTGCGGATTTCCTATGGAAACGTGGTCCTAACTATAACTACCTACTGGCGACCGCCAGTAGGTAATATATATATATATATATATATATATATATATATATATATATATATATATATATATCCACCAAAAAGAGTTGCCCCTGTGAGGTGTACCAACTTGGAAACATCAGCCTCAAAGATGACGAAAGCAGCATGTGAAAAGCTCCGCTTTTATTGATAAGGCTCAACGCATTTCAGGATCACTCCCTTTCTCACGAGCCAAAAGCAAGGACAGCAACAGCAACTCGGTGAGATCACCTGCATTAAATTATAGTTCCGCCCCAGTGGGCGTGTTCTCCTGCCTCTAGGGCATCTGGTATTTGCAGTCTCAAACCATTGTATCCCCATGTGGGTATTCCTGTGAGCCCGGTATTCGCCGTATTCCCATGTGGGCACAAGCAGTGAGTCCAGTCTGCTAATATCTGTTCGTCACCTCGTGCTGTTTCCTTTCCTGTGGCCCAGAGCCAGGTCCTGCCCAGCTCAGCAGGTCCGTATGATACGGCGGGTCTCACCTCGCGGCGTAGGCTAGCCGCTAAACAGCCACCAAAAAGAGTTGCCCCTGTGAGGTGTACCAACTTGGAAACATCAGCCTCAAAGATGACGAAAGCAGCATGTGAAAAGCTCCGCTTTTATTGATAAGGCTCAACGCGTTTCAGGATCACTCCCTTTCTCACGAGCCAAAAGCAAGGACAGCAACAGCAACTCGGTGAGATCACCTGCATTAAATTATAGTTCCGCCCCAGTGGGCGTGTTCTCCTGCCTCTAGGGCATCTGGTATTTGCAGTCTCAAACCGTTGTATCCCCATGTGGGTATTGCTGTGAGCCCGGTATTCGCCGTATTCCCATGTGGGCACAAGCAGTGAGTCCAGTCTGCTAATATCTGTTCGTCACCTCGTGCTGTTTCCTTTCCTGTGGTCCAGAGCCAGGTCCTGCCCGGCTCAGCAGGGCCGTATGATACGGCGGGTCTCACCTCGCGGCGTAGGCTAGCCGCTAAACATCCACCAAAAAGAGTTGCCCCTGTGAGGTGTACCAACTTGGAAACATCAGCCTCAAAGATGACGAAAGCAGCATGTGAAAAGCTCCGCTTTTATTGATAAGGCTCAACGCGTTTCAGGATCACTCCCTTTCGCACGAGCCAAAAGCAAGGACAGCAACAGCAACTCGGTGAGATCACCTGCATTAAATTATAGTTCCGCCCCATATATATATATTCACTGAAAAAACCATAGGTTTCACACACGTTATAGTTAGCTGGGCATTTCTCTCGTAAAAAACCAATGAAATTCCGCCGTTATAGTTAGTGCAGGCAACTATAACTCACGCGACCGCAATCCTCTGCTGATGACGTCAGATATTACATCACTGTATTTAGACACTTATTTACCCATGTCTTCTTCCATTCATCTTTAGCTATACATATATTACATTTTTTTTTTTTCAGAAAGACACATATGTCATCAGTGATGTAATATCTGACGTCATCAGCAGAGGATTGCGGTCGCGTGAGTTATAGTTGCCTGCACTAACTATAACGGGGGAATTTCATTGGTTTTTTACGAGGGAAATGCCCAGCTAACTATAACGTGTGTGAAACCTATGGTTTTTTCAGTGAATTTGTACGTTTTTTAAATGCTAAGTTATGTATTTATTAATATATTTTTTTAAACAAAACTTTTTCACTGAAAAAACCATAGGTTTCAGGGGCGTTATAGTTAGCTGGACTTTTCACTCGTACAAAACCATTGAAATTCCCCTGTTATAGTTAGTTCAGCTAACTATAACTCGCGCGCCCGCAATGCACTGCTGATGACGTCACATATTCCATCACTCATGACATGGTCAGTGACATCACTCATGACATCACTGATGACATCTCAAATGACATCACTGATGACATCATCCAGTGAATGTGTGTTTTTCTGAAAATTACATATGTTTTATATATGTATATCTCAAGGTCGATGGAAGAATAAATGGGTATATAAGTGTCTAAATGGATGATTTGTTTTTTAAAAATTGATTGTATAACTGACTGATTAAGTGTATCTTAGTGAATACATGGCTTAGTGAGTAATGTTTAAATATGTAAATATCTGTATCAGTCTCTCACTTTGTGTATAAGTGGCTGCATGGGTTGGTGAGTAGCTACATGAGTGTCTATATAGGTTATTAGTTGGTTTTTTGAGTATCAGTATGAGTGTCTGAGTGTCTGTATGGTTCGGTGGGGGGTATTACGTAGTGCATAGGTGCATGAATGAGTGACTCACTGTTTGTATGTGTTGAAGACAGCATGTGTGCAGGACTGTATGGGTGGATGAGTGTGTGCATGGGTGTGTTAGTGAGTGAATGACTGTCTCAATAGAGTCTTATGAGTAACTACATATGTTTTAAACTAGTATATGTGGCTATTGGTGTATATAAGTGAGTATATGTGAGAGTGAGAGAATGAAAGAGTTCCTGTATGAATAAGTATGTGTTTCTATAAGTGATTGTTTAAAAGACTAAGTATGTGTAAGTTTCTGTAGAAGTAAGTGTGGTGGTGTGTGTATAACTGTATATGCAAGTAAATGGATGTTTGATTCTTTATTAGCATGAGTGACTATGTGTGTGAGTAACTCTATGGATGAGTGGCATTGTGTAACAGGATGTATAGGTGTATGAGTACATATGATGAGTGAGTACATGTATGAGTGACTGTATAGGACTGTTGGTGAATGAGTGGATGTGTATGTGGATCTTAGAATTACTGAATAGGTATGTCCATTGTTTTGAAAATTTTAGTTTCTATTTTTGAATGTGTGTATCAAAGGTTATATTAGGGGGAGAGGAGGTCTGCCACTCTATCACAAGGATGATGTCATCAGTGATGTCATTTGAGATGAAATCAGTGATGTCATGAGTGATGTCACTGATCATGTCATGAGTGATGTAATATGTGACGTTATCAGCAGTGCATTGCGGGCGCGCGAGTTATAGTTAGCTGAACTAACTATAACGGGGGAATTTCTATGGTTTTGTACGAGTGAAAAGTCCAGCTAACTATAACGCCCCTGAAACCTATGGTTTTTTCAGTGAATTTCTAAGGTTTTTTAAATGCTAATTCCTAACTATAACATGCCTGAAACCTATGGTTTTTTCAGTGAATTTCAAAGGTTTTTTAAATGCTAATTTCTAACTATGCCTACAGAGATAGGACATGTGAAGAAAGAAGAAAAAACGCACAGAAAGAAAAAAAAGAAATGCAGAAAGAAGCAACAGAAGTCCTCAAAGACGAAGAAAAGTGCAGGAAGAAGGATAACGTGCAGAAAGAACAAACAGAAGAGCAGAAAGAAGCCTTGTTGCAAAATCATCCTGTACCCTCAACTTTTTCAGACGGATACTGGTGGTAACTGAGTCTGACTAACCAGTCCTAGAGCCAGTGCTATGTTAAAAGACACTCAGAATACAGTGAAAACACCTACATACACTAGGGAACACTATGCGTTGGAGTCTCCCTGTGATCAGCATGACCTCCTCTGTAAGCCCCTAGTATATAATAGGGCAGTGGATTGAAACTACCTCTTAAAACGCGCCACAGGGCGTGTTTGCACACGTCACCTCAGGCCCCGTCCCCTCACTTCCCCACTGTGTAAACACGCCCTGTGGCCGTTTTAAGTTGGGAGATTAAGTCCCCTTGAATCCTGAGGGTCCCTAGGGTCCAACTAGACCACTAGGTACCTCCAGTAAGCGCCACAGAGCTGCGTTGCAGAGAGATGTAAAAAGGGGCACGGCCTAGACCACCTCTCTGCAACGCAGCGCAGTGGCGCTTACTGGAAGCACCTGGTGGGCTAGTTGGCCCCCAGGGTCCCTCAGGATAGAAGGGGAATTATTTCCCCAACTTAAAACGCACCACAGGGCTTGTTTGCACATGTTAACTCAGGCCCCGTCCCCTCCCTTCACCACTGTGTAAACACGCCCTGTGGCCATTTTTCGTTGGGAGATTAAGTTCATTTGAATCCTGAGGGTCCCTAGGGTCCAACTAGCCCACTAGGTACGTCCAGTAAGCGCCATTGCAGAGAGGTGTAAAAAGGGGCACGGCCTGCACCACCTCTCTGCAACGCAGAGCAGTGGCACTTACTGGAAGCACCTGGTGGGCTAGTTGGCCCCCAGGGTCACTCAGGATTGAAAGGGAATTATTTCCCCAAATTAAAACGCGCCACAGGGCATGTTTGCACATGTCACCTCACGCCCCATCCCCTCCCTTTACCACTGTGTAAATGTGCCCTGTGGCTGTTCTAAGTTGAGAGATTAAGTCCCCTTGAATCCTAAGGGTCCCTAGGGTCAAACTAGCCCACTAGGTACCTCCAGTAAGCGCCACAGAGCTGCGTTGCATAGAGGTGTAAAAAGGGGCGTGGCCTCAGAACACCTGTCTGCAACGCAGCTCCCTGGCGCATGCTGGAGATACCTGTTGGGCTAGTTGGCCCTCAGGGACCCTCAGAATTGAAGGGGAATTAATTCCTCAACTTACAACTGGCCAGGGGGCGCGTTTGCAGAGTGCTGCAAGGAGGGGGCGTGGCCTCCCGCGCGATGCCGGTCTTTTATTTATTTAATTTTTTTAAGAAGGAGGGCTGTGTGGCCCCCCTTCTTTTTCTAATTTACTGGCCCTGGGGACCCCATCCCCCAGGGCTGCACCCTAATTTTTTTTGTTGACAAAAATACATTTGGCCCTCTCAAGCCCTTAATCGGCCCCGGGGACCCCAACCCCCGGGTCATGACCTTTTTTTTTTTAAATTCTTTAGGAGGGGGCTGCGTTGCCCCCCTCCTCAGGCCACTTATGGCCCGGGACCCCATCCCCCGGGGCAGGCCTTTGTTTTTTATTATTTAAAAAAAATATATATTTATAGAAACACCTAGGACATGCTGGACAAACCGTATGTACCTATCACCATGACGATTTGCGTGATATTCATTAAAAGGCGACTATGCATAGAATGAATCCACATGGAATGTATTTACACCGCTAGTGAAGCTCTGACGTGGCTGACGCCCTACCGTGCCTAATCTTGGCACCCCCGCCGGTGGGTACTCTCCAAGTAGACATCCTTGTCGTTTATTTATACAAACATGGGTAGCTATTGACAGGCACATTTAATATACACGCACACCAAGCCATTCAAAGGGGAATCGACAAAAATTCGACAAAACTATGCAAGAAATCTCCCTCACGGTTAATAAAACACATATCCACCGTCGGATGTGTAATACTTTTTATTTTACTCTCTGGAAAGGAGACGAACCTCACTTGAGAGTCACAGCGTGCTCCTGGCTGAGCCCAATGCTATGTTACACCCACCAGTGCCCGCCGAGTGCCTCACACCTCTGTGTTGTTTTCCACCAGCTAGTGCGAATGCTATGACACTCTCTAGCCCATGTGCACTGTAACACCACCCCTTGAATATGTCATGCCACACTAGCCTTCGCCCGGGTTATATTGCCCCATCTAACATGCCTTCCTCGATGCCTATGTTATAACGCACAGCGCTATGCCATACATATTACAATTTGGGTCCATATCTTTGTCACAGTGCATATGCAACGTTACACTCCCCAGCACATATTTTATATTACAACTTTAGAGACTAGTTAGGTTACACAACACTGCCCTGTGCATATTACACTCCAAGGCGCATATCGCATAGCACGCGCTAGTGCCTGTGCTATCTCGCGCTCTCCAATGAATCTGTTATTGCGCACAATGTATTGCATATTATATTTCACGCCCCGGTTCATCTTATATCACACTTTTTGGTGCATAGTTTATACCATATACTATATCTAGTTTTCATTTTCAATCGTGCTCTCAGGACTATGTTCTATATAACACTGCGTCCACCTACCCTTTTCACGGGCATTACATTTTGCGATGGGGGGTGGTGGGTCAGGGGGTGTTTCTGCCAAGTGAGCCCGGAGTCACAGTCACAAACTTCCTCTTCTTCCTGAATAAAAGTGAGATTATGCTGCATACTTGTTCATATTTTAAGTAGTTTGCACAGACACACATTTTAAGAACAATAAAGTTCCTAATACCCACCTTCTTTGAACAGTTAGCTTGCTGCCCCATCCACCTCCTCCCTATCCTCTGTTGTCTGAATCCATTGACTAGCCTCCTCCCTCCTGCCATGCATGGTCTGATGTGCTGCTGCTGGAGCGGGTAATGCAAAATTTTTGTATACCCATCCCATTTTGCATGTCGTTTTATTAATTAGATTAATTAATTAATCATAATCGTACTAATGGTTTGGAGTGATGTGGAAATAACTAATCAACCTTATTAATGACCGAAATACACGTGGGATTTGCATCTGCATGGCCTAATTAATGACGTGAACTAAATTTCGTACGCATATTAATGATAGATAATTAGAACATTGCATGATATATGTCGCTTTGGTGATGAAATTGTGATTCGTGCTTTATTTAGTAAGTATAAACCGCATTGAGTGTTGCTTTTAGCTAGATAAATACACACACATATGGTATTAGCGAGGGAATAACATTTAATTAGTCATTTCTATGTATCAATTACGTTTTTGTGTTTCTTTGCTTAAGTTGACGATTCTGGCCTATCAAATGATGGCTGCTTTTGGTGCCTAACCCAACTGCCGACGCTGAACCAGGCTTGGGTGAAGTGCACCTGCGTTAAAAGATGAGCAACAATGGCCCTGTCTTGACCCCAGGCAAGCTGTACTTATCAAGGCCACTGGGAAAGGTGCCAGCGCTACAGACAAAAGGCTTTATTAAAGAACCGGAACCAGTAAGTATGCTGACAACATGGACTAAACCTTATGGGAACGGAGAGGTTGACCCCTGATCAGCCAATCAGAACAGTTTAAAACTCAATATTGTTACATTTTGCTATTGAAATTATTATAAAACCCATAGAATAGAGAGGTTGGAGGGTCGCTCCTTCGATTTCCTGATGATATGCTGACGAAGAGGACGGTGACACTGCAGGACAGCTGTTAGCCTGAATCTTTGACGGACTGAATTAATGCCCAAAATCCTGATGAACTTAACCTGCTAAATTGATGGGCATAGATTTGCGAGATTGCCAGATTTGACATAGAGGATGACTTTAGCCAGAATAGGTAAATATGAATGGCAACTTGATCAAATGAATGATTTAATCTGCAATATTAATAAAAATTTGGATTTGAACATCTACAGAAATGAGTTGGGTTGTTTATTCATTGAAATGTGTTAATGAAAAGGTTCATTAGAGTATTAGAAATTCACTTAAATCTACAACTAACAGATCCATCCGGTCATGAGGGGAATACCAAATGTAGAATCTAGGGCCTAATGAGTATAAGAAGGGTTTGTAGGTTTGTTGCTCATTAGGGTAAAGTGGTATCTTCGTCCCTCATTATCCAGCACTTGGAAGGATAATCGCCTCTCGTACAGACTGATGGTGAGTGTGTGTTGGTGTTATGGGCCCCACCAGCGAATGTATGGATAGTGTGCGTGTGTGAGATCTTTTGGTCCGCAACGGTAGGGAGGGATTTTGCACTCCGCACTGGAGCACTGCCACTGCCCTCCATTTAGCATGATGTACCAGTCCACTCCTCCTGCCCTCCATTGCCCAATTCTATGGCCTATCATTGACCTCCTGATTAGCCTCTGTGCTTAGCTTGCTGTCCCTATTCTCCTTCCCCCTGCTCTCCGATGTCTTTGTGCATGCCCCTGCTCCATCCTTTTTGCCCACCATGTTCCATGGACCTGCCACTCCTATCTACTCTGAGTGTTCTGTTGAGCTGCCACTCCCCTCCCACCTGCCTAGCATTGTCAGATGACTGTAACCTGTCCCTGCCACCTCTACCCTGCCTGTCCACATGCCATGCCCCTATCCCCTTCCTCCTGTCCTCCATGGTCCATTTTACTGCCACACCCTTCTGTCCTCCCTGGTGCTGCAACAGCTCCTCCTGCCTGCCCCGCGCAGTCTGTTGTGAGGCCCCTTCCCCTGAACTCTCTTGTCTGTGCCCAGGTTCTGACCCTCCCTTCTATCCTCCATGGTCCTTTGTGCATGCTCCTGCACCCTCCTTCTTGCCCATCATAGCCATTGTGCTGCCACTAACCCTCCTGCTTGCCATGCATGGTCTTCTGTGCTGCCATGGCCCCTCCCACCTTCCCTGTGTGGTCAGATAGCTGCCCCCGACCCCCTCCCACCTTCCCTCCATGGTCTGTGTGTAAGGCATCATAGTCTCACTGTTGCTCTCCATGGTGTGTCTTGTTTCTAGTGCCCATCCTGCCTGACCTCCATGGTCATCTTGCTGCTCCTGCCCTGCCCACTTGCCCCCAGCCCTCTGTTTCCATGTGCAGACCTCTATTCCCTCCCTCCTGGCTTGTCTGTTCCATTGTAATGCCCCTGATCCGTCCCTCCTGCCCTTTATGGTCTGTTATGCTGCAGCTTTCTCTCCTGTCTGTCCATTATGGTCAGCTTGCTACCATTGCCTCTTCACCCTCTGTTCTCTGTTGTCCATGTGCATGGTCCTGTCCCCTCCCTATTGCTTTCTATGGATTGTTGTGCTGCACTCCCGTCCCGCATGCCCTGTGTGGTGTATTGTGCTGCTGCTGCAAACCCTGATGCCTGCCCTGTAGGGTCAGTTTGGTGCACCTCTCCATGTCCCTCCTGTCCTCTGTTATCCGAGTCCATGTCCCCACCCCAATTCCTCCTGCCTACCATGATCCAATGTACAATACTTGCGAACATTTTGAACTTGGTACGAGGGAGATTTTGAAAAAAAAAACTGGTGTATTGATTTTCCCCTTTGAGTTACATTGAAAAAGAGGAGATTGTAGACAGGAGACAGATCAAAGAAAGCCCATTTGAGCTTAAAAACATTGGACGTTTCCTGGCTGAAACGGGTCTGTTGGCATGTATGGTTGTACAACCGCTGCCTCTCTTTTCTGCCCACAATGGTCTATTAAATTGCCACAGCCTCTCTTGCCAGTCCTGTATTGTTGGTTTGTTGACCCTGCCCCCCTTTCCACTGCCCTCCATAGTCTGTTGTGCTGCCACTGCCCTTCCTGCCTGCCCAGTGTGGTCAAATTGTTGCCTCTGCACTCTCCTACCTGCATTCAATTTTCAAAGTCCGTGCCCCTGGCCTCTGCCTCTCAACAGTATCCCAATGAAAAACTAGATTGCTAACATTCTATATTTATTACAAAAGGGTGGAACGCCTGACGTCATCTTGATGTAATCAAAACTGTAATACCTAGAGCATTTCCTTTAGAAATTACATATATGAGAGGGTCTTATTCGAATCATATTTTCTCTGAGTTTTCAAATAGTGACACAGAACTTCAAATTATTTGTAATCTTTATGTTTTTTTATCCAGTTGACCAATTGATTAAATGTTGCACTTAGGGGAGAGGATGTGGTGTTACTTCCAGAGCTGCAGACTTTGCAACTTGGGAACCAGGTTGGAGTTTCTGCTTCAGCTCAACATTCTGTGATTCTGGTCAAATCACTTAATCTCCCCATGTCTACAAACAAAATGAATTTGATCTTGTGTGATGTAACCAATGCTCATGTTAAGCACTCCAATACCTGACAAGTCTGCACTATATAAAACTTCAAATACACAAAAAATAAGTGTTTTGCACACTTCTGTCATTGGGCTACATGTGGGCTACATCTGGGTAATATTTGTGCTGCATTTGGGCTCTTCTGTCTCTGGTCGCCATCTTGGGAGATTTATTTGTTATGAAGTTTCCTAATTTCCTCATTTACTGGAGTCTCCTAAGTAGGAAATACTTTCAGTTTTTTACTTTGAGTCCATCAAGAAGGTATTCAGATATGTCACACATTTGCCATAAATTCTGAATGTTAGAACTCTAGTAGCTCATTAGATCACTGTCGTAAAGCTACTGTTCACCACGGAAGTCTGCTGCTGGTATTAAAAGTGCATGTTTCAGTCTGCATATCAGAATGTTTTAATGAAATAGAAGAGGATTTGAGAAGTCACTCAAAATGTGCCCTAAGTTTTCTTTCTTCAGCACTAATCATAATTTCTATGGCAAAATGAACCCCCTCATTGTGTTCCTTTTTGAATTAAATGTTTTAAGTGTTACCAGTTTATTCCAATCAAGATGGCTTCAGGTGTGCCATACTTTTGTCATAAGTAAGACAGTAAGCGCTCTAGCTGTTCTTAAGAACACTCTGGGACATTCTGTAATTGGGCTATACTTGGGCTACATCTGGGTGATATTTGGGCTACATTTGGACTCTTTTGTCTCCTGTGGCCATCTTGGGAGATTTATTTGTTATGAAGTTTCCTAATTTCCTCATTTACTGCAGTCTCCTCAGTAGGAAATACTTTCAGTTTTTTACTTTGGTTCCATCAAGAAGGCATTCAGATGTGTCACACATTTGCCATAAATTCTGAATGTTAGCACTCTAGTTGCTCATTAGATCACTGTAGTAAAGCTACTGCTCACCAGGGAAGTCTGCTGCTGGTATTCAAAGTGCATGTTTCAGTCTGCATGTCAGAATTTTTTTATGAAATAGAAGAGGATTTGAGAAGTCAAAATGTGCCCTAATTTTTCTTTCTGCAGCACTTATTATAATTTCTATTGCAAAATGAACCCCCTCATTTTGTTCCTTTGTAAATTAAATGTTTTGAGTGTTACCACTTTATTCCAATCAAGATGGCTTCAGGTGTGCCATACTTTTGTCATAAGTAAGACTGTTAGCGCTCTAGTTGTTCGTTAGAACACTCTGGGACATTCTGTCATTGGGCTATACTTGGGCTACATCTGCGTGATATTTGGGCTACTTTTGGGCTCTTTTGTCTCTGGTGGCCATCTTGGGAGATTTATTTGTTATGAAGTTTCCTAATTTCCTCATTTACTGCAGTCTCCTCAGTAGGAAATACTTTCAGTGTTTTACTTTGGTTCCATCAAGAAGACATTCAGATGTGTCACACATTTGCCATAAATTCTTAATGTTAGCACTTTAGTTGCTCATTAGATCACTGTAGTAAAGCTACTGCTCACCAGGGAAGTCTGCTGCTGGTATTCAAAGTGCATGTTTTAGTCTGCATGTCAGAATCTTTTAATTAAATAGAAGAGGATTTGAGAAGTCACTCAAAATGTGCCCTAATTTTTCTTTCTCCAGCAGTAATCATACTTTCTATGGCAAAATGAACCCCCTCATTTTGTTCCTTTTTAAATTAAATGTTTTAAGAGTTACAAGTTTATTCCAATTAAGATGGCTTCAGGTGTGCAATACGTTTGTCATAAGTAGGACTGTTAGCGCTCTAGTTGTTCTTTAGCACACTCTGGGAAGCTGCAGTAGAACACAAAGGAATCAACTGACAGTCTCTGCCCTTGTTGGAAGTACATATTTTACTGAGAATGTCAGACTTCATTCTCACATGACTGAGAAAGATAATGTGAATTTACAGAAAATATGCTCTCAGTTTAGCTTATAGATCACCTTCCAGACCTCTGTGGGAAAAGCATGAGAAAATAGTTTTCTCTCAAACATTATTCATGATATCACAGCAGAAGGCTTTTTCACATGGTAAAATCACCTTAGAACACACCACAATTCCTAAAATGAGTATGGTACCATCAGCAAATGATTTATAATGTAACTAAAGTCTTAAAACCTTCTATTAACTTCAATGCTTTTTAATGAGGTGCTATCATGTATATTGGTCCCAAGATGGCTGCCAACACTTCTTGGATGAAGTACTGACAGCCAATCAGATCTCACAATGAGATGTGTGGTTAGGCTCCGCCCAGATATATCTATCTATTTAACTCTAATTTTCTCAGGAACTACTGAATGGATTTACACCATTTAAGCAAAAGGCACGAGTCTGAACTGAGGACTACCTCTTTGCCAAATTTCGTGTAATTCCGTTCAGCAGTTCGGGCTGTAGCTGCGTCAACAGGTCCTATGGGAAAATGCATGGGGAAAATGTGTTTTGGGACCCCCTTTTTTTTCAGCCCCCGCTTGACGAATCACCGTGATATTTTCAGGATAGGAGCGGACCGGAGCTGGCTAAAAGTTTGGAAAATTTTGCGAAGATTCGTAAATCGGCGCCAACGTTATTCCAAATAGAATGTTGCAGATTTCCTATGGAAAATAGGTCCTAACTATAACTACCTACTGGCGACTGCCAGTAGGTAATATATATATATATATATATATATATATATATATATATATATATATATATATATATATATTATATATCCAACCAGAAAAACGCTCCTTGTGAGACCACGGACCCGTGGAGGGTGGTGTGTACTCCGGAAGAGCACCCGGTAATCCAAATTTGCTATTCGTCAAGTTGCGATAAAACACACTCTCAGGCTCCAAAGTAAGTACCAAGTGGGACGTTTATTTCCACGCTACGCGTTTCGGCTAAACAGCCTTGTTCACACGATGGAAATGCATGTGAATGTCACCATTTTTATAAATCATTCGTACTTCCTGAGGTAGTAAACACAAAGAATGGTTTTTCTACAAGAAAACACTCGCTGGTGTGATGCAAATGTCGCGGCCATATTGGCATGGTTGAATAGCCTGGGAATTCCCAAGTGTGAATACATTTTATACAATGTGTAGTGCGTTTGTTAATAAAATTAAGTACACGAGTTAAACAAAATATGTTCACATTGTAAATATCACGGCCATGTTAGCATGGTTCAATAACATAGAAATTTCCAAGTGTGCGTACAATGTGAGTTGTGTGTGTCAATAAAGTTAAATACATGAACTGCACAAAAAAGTATTCACAATGCATTGTCAATCAAGTTTTCAGCGAAGTTGTTATACAATAAAAATTCACATGTGTTGAGCATCTCGAAGTACGAGAGAAAATATGTGGTTTGATCAGGAAATATAGTTTCCGTGGAGTTATGTGAGAACCTTAGTGAAAATATAAATCTAGATATAAATCTAGATATAAATATCTCTCCATGAGAATACTGGGCTGAATCCCCACGTGCTCATATCTGCTACAAATGTAACAGTGAAAGACTCGTGACCATGGTGAAGCTAAAGTCACTGCACCGGTTGGAATGGGTGATAAAATAACGGACAAGTGCCCATAATGTACATGTTAAATAACAACCTCCATTAGTGTGTCACAAGTCAAAAAACCTCCTGGAGAGCTAAGTGTATAGAGTACATAACGGGAAAAGTCCATGATCGTGTTTTGGACAATCCATAATCATACCAGTCGTTCCAAAGTTTCTATTACAGGACTGAGTCTGTAGTGCTCCACAAAGGCTGGATGTACCCCTCGGAAATAACTGTGGTGACATTTGGTAAATTTAGAAAAGATACCGCAATCCGTTGTGCCTTCGGAAAAAAGGGTGGGGACCCGTGAATGTGGTGCCGCCCCTGTGGTGTGGGTCCCTGCCTTTCCTCCTGTAGTGAAAGGAAAGAGGAAGAAAGAAAAAGAAAAAAGAAAAGAGAGAACAAAAAATATATATGTGAATATTTAACCTCTAAAACAGTGCTTTGCAATAAACAGATTAAAATAAGTTCCTAAGAACATTCATGTGCACAATGATAAGTGTTTTTCTTTTTCATTTTCCTATGCAATTAATATTGTAACTGTATTCAGTAAAATCGTATTCTACTATGCACAAAGAAAACATTTCTTTTCGAATACTGGATGAGGAGCAAGATGACAAAGTAAATCGAAACTACTTTTCATGCAAGTGTATTCGTAACTCTTCATCAATATTGAGCCCCCCCGGGAATTTGGTCTGAAGGTCAATAATCGTTTTTGATTCTTTCTGTCTAAGTTTTAATACCCTGTTCCCACCTCTCGGGGATCTTGGGATGTGTTCCATGGCAAAATAGCTAAGACCTGAGTTGTTAGAGAAATGATGTTCTTGGAAGTGACGGGCTACCGGATATTGTTGGTCACAATTACTGATAGCCCTCATATGCTCCAATACACGTTTCTTTGCTGGGTGAACTGTGCTTCCTATATACCTGAGTTTGCACGGGCATTCAAGACAGTATATAACAAATGGGGTACCACAGGTAAGGAACTGTGAGATGACTTTATTCCTGCCACCTCCATCCGTGTACTCCTTTTTCATGCTGCTGTTTCTACAGGCTCTGCAGTGTCCGCAGGGAAAGAAACCTTGAAGTCCCTGACTCATCATGGTGTTGTATATGGTAACATCACTGTGTACTAACTTGTCTCTAAAATTGTAGCCTTTTCTGTAGGTGATGTGTGGTTTCTCACTAATGATGGTACCAATGTTGGGATCACTTTTGAGAATGTCCCAATTCTTGGCCAGTATGTTCTTTATGTCTTTGGCATTTCTATTGTATGTGAGTATTATTCTGGTTGTCTCTTCCTGTTGAGTGGGTTCCTGTTCCTGCTCTCTCATGGATCTAAGAGTGTCAGTTCTCTCTATCATTTCTACCTTCCGTAGTGCTTTGTTCAGGACCCATGTGGGATAACCTCTGGTTTTAAATCTTTCAAGCATGATTGTAGTTTCTTCTTTGAACCCCGTCGGTGTGCTGCAGTTACGCTTGGCCCTGAGAAATTCTCCAAATGGTATACTCCATTTTAGAGGATCCGGGTGGCCACTGAGGGCATGAAGTAATGTATTACCAGCTGTATCCTTGCGGAACAGCTTGGTTTGGATGGTGTTGTTATGTACTTCTACTTTGGTGTCCAAGAACTCAACTGAATTTTTGCTTATAGTGCTGGTTAGGCTGATGTTGAGTTTATTAATGTTGAGTCTTGCAATGAATCCAGTAACCTCAGTTTCTGTACCCCTCCACACCAAGAAAATATCATCGATGTAGCGGAGCCAGAGCCTGATTTTTGTCTATCTGGGACAAAATGTGTGTCCACTAGAGTATCCTCCTCCCATTTGCCTAGGAACAGATTGGCAAAAGATGGAGCAAAACATGTTCCCATCGCTGTACCAGTTGTTTGTTGGTACAGTGTGCCATCAAATAAAAAGATGATGTGTGTGAGGCAAAACTGCATCATCTCCAAAACCATATCAGTATGGTCTTTGAATCTGATGTGTCGTGTTTTTAAGTAGTGTCTGCACGCCTCTATGCCATGTTCGTGTTTAATTATGGTATAGAGAGAGCTGACATCCATGGTGACCAACAAACATTCTTCATCCCATACCAAGCCTTCGATTTTGTCAAGGAAATCTTTAGTATCTCTGACATGTGAAGGCAGACCACTGACATATTCTCTGAGGAAGAAGTCCACGTATTTTGAGATGTTCTCCAAAATACTGCCTCTGGAAGAGACTATGGGCCTGCCTGGAGGATTTATGGGATCTTTATGTACTTTTGGTAATAAATATAGTACTGGTAGGATGGGGTAGTCCTGTTTGAGATAACAATATTCCTGCCATTCAAGAATCCCCAAACCTTTCCAATTATTGAGTTTTTCCTAAATCTGTTCTACGCTGTTGGAATAAATTTCCTTGTTGATAACTGTGTAGAATTGTTTGTCTTGTAATTGGCGTAATGCCTCAGCAATGTATTTGTCTCTGTCTAATATTACCACATTTCCCCCTTTGTCCGCGGGGCGGATAATAATACTGCTGTCCTGAGCTAAGGAAGTCATGGCATCTCTTTGTGCCGATGTGAGGTTTTGTTTTTGTTGGGTTTTAAACCATTTCTTTTGTCTGAATTTAATTAGTTGCATGTTCACCACATCATGAAATGTGTCTATATTGTCATGGCCCAATGGTGGATAAAAGGTTGAACGAGGTTTAAAACCCGTCATGGCCACTTGGTTGTGTGTGATGTCATTGGCATCTAGAAGTTGATTGACTGCTGTGTTAGGAAGAGTGTCATCAATCCCTTCATTGGATTCCAGTTGTTGTAGCATTATGAGGTTGTCCACATCACTAATGTTCAAATCTAGTTCTTGTGCGTTATTGTTCCTGCCCGATTGATTGTGGGGTCTGGTAGGTTTTAACACGTGCCATTTCTTTAGTTTTAGTTTGCGAATAAATTTGAACATGTCGATGCGAGTTTCTGCAAAATTGAAGGGTTGCGTGGGACAAAAGGACATACCGAGACATAATGTTTGTTTCTCAATGTTAGTAATTTCTCTCTGCGAAAGATTCATAATAGTTTTATTTACCATATTTATGTCCATCATTCTGTCAGAGTTGAGCTTTTTGATTGCTGTCCCATGTGCTCCCTTCCTCTGCCTCTTCTTCCACCTCTGTTGTATTCGTTTCCGTCGGTTCTTGTTGTGCCTCTTCCTCTTCCGCGTCCCCTTTGTGATTTGGGTTTCGTTGTTGCAGGTCCTCGCGGAGTTTTCCGACCTCTCCGTAGGTTCCGGTACTCGTCTAAAAAAGTGACGGGACGATTGCCAATTTCTTTCTCCACAGATCTAATGCTTGATGTTGTTGAGTTGTCAGTTTCAGTGCCACTGATCGAAGTTTCTTCTAATTCAGAACTTTCAGAATTTCTGGTACTTGTAGTAGTGGTTGGCATTTGATTTTTGTAAATATGATCATATTTCCTGCTAAATGTAAGGATACGGCCATGTTCGTAGTCCTCACAGTCTCTGTGTAGTTTCCACTGCTTGCGTTCCTTTATATCTGCTTCATGTTTCTTAATTCTAGTTTTGATCTCTTCAATAGCTTTGTTGTATGTTGTGGAGTCCATATTGGTGGTTAGATCTTCCACACATTTTTTTATTTCTTCTAAAAGTTTTTCTCTATCCGACCAGGCATATTTGACTAGAATTTCTAGCATTCTTTTTGAGCTCAAAGCTGAATTCTGAGCTCACTCCTCTAGCATTTTGGGATCCGGTTTTTCATACGATGGAATGGTATAAATGCGTAGGCCTCTGGGGACCATATCCTTATCTATATAATCTTGTAAAGATATGGCCTCCCACCATTTGGAGATTTCCGACTTGTACAGTTTTTCTAGTTTCCGTAGTTTTTCTTCATTAGTAGTGTCTTTATTCGCTATTTTTGTTGCCTTGGTAACCGTACCCGGTGCTCTAGCAAATAGTGATAGGGCAGCTGCCCTTCTTTCGCTCTCCTCTTCCATATTCGATAATTTGTGGTACCATGTGTTATTCTGAAACAATCCCAGTTGTTATAGATCCGAATGAACCCTGGAGCCCCCTAAGTTGATCTTAGGTTCCCTCTGCTGGTATTCTCGTTAGATATCCTTCCCGTCCAATAATGTCTTATCTCGGAGATACAATGAAGGATAATGCGTTCCCCCCGTGAGGTGGTGCTTGGGTCTATCAAACGTGAAATCCGGAATGGCACCCGGTATCCCCGTGCGTCAACCTTCCTCCCCGTCTGCCCGACCTTCGCTCCTCACCTCAGGGGTTTCCTGTGCCGCTGTCGTCGTACAGCATAAGAATCCTTCGTGTTTGTACCAGCCGGTCCTGTGAAGGTCTCTCATATAAATCCAACCAGAAAAACGCTCCTTGTGAGACCACGGACCCGTGGAGGGTGGTGTGTACTCCGGAAGAGCACCCGGTAATCCAAATTTGCTATTCGTCAAGTTGCGATAAAACACACTCTCAGGCTCCAAAGTAAGTACCAAGTGGGACGTTTATTTCCACGCTACACGTTTCGGCTAAACAGCCTTGTTCACACGATGGAAATGCATGTGAATGTCACCATTTTTATAAATCATTCGTACTTCCTGAGGTAGTAAACACAAAGAATGGTTTTTCTACAAGAAAACACTCGCTGGTGTGATGCAAATGTCGCGGCCATATTGGCATGGTTGAATAGCCTGGGAATTCCCAAGTGTGAATACATTTTATACAATGTGTAGTGCGTTTGTTAATAAAATTAAGTACACGAGTTAAACAAAATATGTTCACATTGTAAATATCACGGCCATGTTAGCATGGTTCAATAACATAGAAATTTCCAAGTGTGCGTACAATGTGAGTTGTGTGTGTCAATAAAGTTAAATACATGAACTGCACAAAAAAGTATTCACAATGCATTGTCAATCAAGTTTTCAGCGAAGTTGTTATACAATAAAAATTCACATGTGTTGAGCATCTCGAAGTACGAGAGAAAATATGTGGTTTGATCAGGAAATATAGTTTCCGTGGAGTTATGTGAGAACCTTAGTGAAAATATAAATCTAGATATAAATCTAGATATAAATATCTCTCCATGAGATATGGTTTTGGAGATGATGCAGTTTTGCCTCACACACAACATCTTTTTATTTGATGGCACACTGTACCAACAAACAACTGGTACAGCGATGGGAACATGTTTTGCTCCATCTTTTGCCAATCTGTTCCTAGGCAAATGGGAGGAGGATACTCTAGTGGACACACATTTTGTCCCAGATAGACAAAAAATCAGGCTCTGGCTCCGCTACATCGATGATATTTTCTTGGTGTGGAGGGGTACAGAAACTGAGGTTACTGAATTCATTGCAAGACTCAACATTAATAAACTCAACATCAGCCTAACCAGCACTATAAGCAAAAATTCAGTTGAGTTCTTGGACACCAAAGTAGAAGTACATAACAACACCATCCAAACCAAGCTGTTCCGCAAGGATACAGCTGGTAATACATTACTTCATGCCCTCAGTGGCCACCCGGATCCTCTAAAATGGAGTATACCATTTGGAGAATTTCTCAGGGCCAAACATAACTGCAGCACACCGACGGGGTTCAAAGAAGAAACTACAATCATGCTTGAAAGATTTAAAACCAGAGGTTATCCCACATGGGTCCTGAACAAAGCACTACGGAAGGTAGAAATGATAGAGAGAACTGACACTCTTAGATCCATGAGAGAGCAGGAACAGGAACCCACTCAACAGGAAGAGACAACCAGAATAATACTCACATACAATAGAAATGCCAAAGACATAAAGAACATACTGGCCAAGAATTGGGACATTCTCAAAAGTGATCCCAACATTGGTACCATCATTAGTGAGAAACCACACATCACCTACAGAAAAGGCTACAATTTTAGAGACAAGTTAGTACACAGTGATGTTACCATATACAACACCATGATGAGTCAGGGACTTCAAGGTTTCTTTCCCTGCGGACACTGCAGAGCCTGTAGAAACAGCAGCATGAAAAAGGAGTACACGGATGGAGGTGGCAGGAATAAAGTCATCTCACAGTTCCTTACCTGTGGTACCCCATTTGTTATATACTGTCTTGAATGCCCGTGCAAACTCAGGTATATAGGAAGCACAGTTCACCCAGCAAAGAAACGTGTATTGGAGCATATGAGGGCTATCAGTAATTGTGACCAACAATATCCGGTAGCCCGTCACTTCCAAGAACATCATTTCTCTAACAACTCAGGTCCTAGCTATTTTGCCATGGAACACATCCCAAGATCCCCGAGAGGTGGGAACAGGGTATTAAAACTTAGACAGAAAGAATCAAAAACGATTATTGACCTTCAGACCAAATTCCCGGGGGGGCTCAATATTGATGAAGAGTTACGAATACACTTGCATGAAAAGTAGTTTCGATTTACTTTGTCATCTTGCTCCTCATCCAGTATTCGAAAAGAAATGTTTTCTTTGTGCATAGTAGAATACGATTTTACTGAATACAGTTACAATATTAATTGCATAGGAAAATGAAAAAGAAAAACACTTATCATTGTGCACATGAATGTTCTTAGGAACTTATTTTAATCTGTTTATTGCAAAGCACTGTTTTAGAGGTTAAATATTCACATATATATTTTTTGTTCTCTCTTTTCTTTTTTCTTTTTCTTTCTTCCTCTTTCCTTTCACTACAGGAGGAAAGGCAGGGACCCACACCACAGGGGCGGCACCACATTCACGGGTCCCCACCCTTTTTTCCGAAGGCACAACGGATTGCGGTATCTTTTCTAAATTTACCAAATGTCACCACAGATATTTCCGAGGGGTACATCCAGCCTTTGTGGAGCACTACAGACTCAGTCCTGTAATAGAAACTTTGGAACGACTGGTATGATTATGGATTGTCCAAAACACGATCATGGACTTTTCCCGTTATGTACTCTATACACTTAGCTCTCCAGGAGGTTTTTTGACTTGTGACACACTAATGGAGGTTGTTATTTAACATGTACATTATGGGCACTTGTCCGTTATTTTATCACCCATTCCAACCGGTGCAGTGACTTTAGCTTCACCATGGTCACGAGTCTTTCACTGTTACATTTGTAGCAGATATGAGCACGTGGGGATTCAGCCCAGTATTCTCATGGAGAGATATTTATATCTAGATTTATATCTAGATTTATATTTTCACTAAGGTTCTCACATAACTCCACGGAAACTATATTTCCTGATCAAACCACATATTTTCTCTCGTACTTCGAGATGCTCAACACATGTGAATTTTTATTGTATAACAACTTCGCTGAAAACTTGATTGACAATGGATTGTGAATACTTTTTTGTGCAGTTTATGTATTTAACTTTATTGACACACACAACTCACATTGTACGCACACTTGGAAATTTCTATGTTATTGAACCATGCTAACATGGCCGTGATATTTACAATGTGAACATATTTTGTTTAACTCGTGTACTTATTTTTATTAACAAACGCACTAAACATTGTATAAAATGTATTCACACTTGGGAATTCCCAGGCTATTCAACCATGCCAATATGGCCGCGACATTTGCATCACACCAGCGAGTGTTTTCTTGTAGAAAAACCATTCTTTGTGTTTACTACCTCAGGAAGTACGAATGATTTATAAAAATGGTGACATTCACATGCATTTCCATCGTGTGAACAAGGCTGTTTAGCCGAAACGCGTAGCGTGGAAATAAACGTCCCACTTGGTACTTACTTTGGAGCCTGAGAGTGTGTTTTATCGCAACTTGACGAATAGCAAATATATTTTCATATATATATATATATATATATATATATATTCACTGAAAAAACCATAGGTTTCACACATGTTATAGTTAGCTGGACATTTTACTGATAAAAAACCAATGAAATTCCCCCGTTATAGTTACTGTAGGCAACTATAACTCACGCGACCGTAATCCTCTGCTGATGCTAATACTGTATTTAGACACTTATTTGCCCATGTCTTCTTCCATTAAATTTTAGCTATACATATATTACAAATATTTTTTTTTCATAAAGACACATATGTCATCAGCAGAGGATTACGGTCGCGTGAGTTATAGTTGCCTACAGTAACTATAACGGGGGATTTTCATTGGTTTTTTATCAGTAAAATGTCCAGCTAACTATAACATGTGTGAAACCTATGGTTTTTTCAGTGAATTTGCAAGGTTTTTTAAATGCTAATTCCTAACTATAACGTGTGTGAAACCTATGGTTTTTTCAGTGAATTTGTACGGTTTTTTAAATGCTAAGTTACTTTACGCCATTTGTGGCGTGCGCGCCCACTTAACGCAGTTCGTTCCGTGCGCGCACGGTGCGCTTCGCGAACCGTGCGCGCACAGAGAGCACGCGGTGCGCTTCGCGCACCGCGTGCCCACGTTACGCTAGATGGGCCATGAACGCACGATGCGCTTCGCGCACCGTGCGCTCATGGAGGACATATGATGAGCATCGTTGTGACAGGTAAAATATATGTTTTGCATTTAATGTAATAAGCCATGCACAAATGGTGCCCTGCGGGCTCCATTTGCACAGGGGGTGGGGAGAATGTGGATATATATTTTTTTTTTTATTATTTATTACCGTACGCGTACGGTAAGCGTAATCGGCGAAATTTTCGAAAAAAATAAAATTGCCTTTTTTCACTTGGGGGATCGTTGGGGACACCCTCGACATGGCTAGGTGCTTGGGAGCTGTCTAAACAGCCCCTTTATATGTTTTTGCACTTTGAATTTCATCCCCCTGTCAGATTGCGAGTGAGAAAATGGCGGCCACCGCCTCCTGCTTTCGACCGATTCGAATGTTTACTAAGATCTAAGAGCCAATCAGAATCGCGCTCGCGCACGCCACCGTACACGTACGGTAAGCGCACCGTAAGCGCACCGTAAGCTGGCTCAGATATATATATTGATTTAAAGGCTATTTTCTCAGAATCTACTGAACAGATTTACACCAAACCTACAAAAGGCACTTCCTTGACCTGAGGACTACCTCTCTGCCAAATTTCAAGTAATTCTGTTCAGCCGTTCGGGCTGTAGCTGTGTCTAAAGGTCCTATGGAAAAATGCATGGGAAAAATGCGTTTTGGGACCCCCTTTTATCTCAGCCCCCACTTGACGAAACCCCCCGAGACTTTCAGGGTAGGAGCGGAGCGTAGCGCCCCACCTATTTTGAAAAATTCGCGAGGATTCGTCAACCGGCGCCAAAGTTATTTAAAATAGAATGTTGCGGATTTCCTATGGAAACGTGGTCCTAACTATAACTACCTACTGGCGACCGCCAGTAGGTAATATAAATATATATACTTAAAAAACCATAGGTTTCACACATGTTATAGTTAGCTGGACATTTCACTCGTTATAGTTAATTCAGATAACTATAACTCGAACGACCGCCACTCTATCACAAGGATGATGTCATCAGTGATGTCATGAGTGATGCCACTGACCATGTCATGAGTGATGTAATATGTGACGTCATGAGCAGTGGATTGCGGGCGAGCGAGTTATAGTTATCTGAACTAACTATAACGGTGGAATTTCAATGGTTTTTTACGAGTGAAATGTCCAGCTAACTATAACATGTGTGAAACCTATGTTTTTTTTAAGTGAATTCGCAAGGTTTTTTAAATGCTAATTCCTAACTATAACGTGTGTGAAACCTATGGTTTTTTAAGTGAATTTGTAAGGTTTTTTAAATGCTAAGTTATGTATGTTTTATTATATTTTTTATATATATATTTTTTATTTGAAGGTTTTTCACCGTGCGCGCACCCTGCGATTTTTTGAAAAAAGAATAAAATGTTTTTTTCACCCTTCGGGGTCCTTCAGGGACCACCTGACAAAGACCTGGGGGCAGGAACTCTCTACCCTGCCCCCTTTTCACGTTCTCCACCTTTCTTTTTCACTGTCAGACACAAAACACACAAAATGGCGGCTGACACTTCCTGATTTCGACCGATTCGAACGTTGACTGACATGTAACCACCAGTCAGAATTACGCTTGCGCACGTTAGGGTGCGCGCACGGTGCGCGCACGGTGCGCGCCTATATATATTTATGAACTTTAACTGCAATTTTCTCAGGAACTACTGAACAGATTGACTCCATATATGCAAAAGGCACATCCCTGACCTGAGGACTACCTCTTTGCCAAATTTCAAGTAATTCTGTTCAGCCGTTCGGGCTGTACCTTCGACTAAAGGTCCTATGGGAAAATGCATGGGGAAAACGCGTTCTGGGACCCCCCTTTTTTCTCAGCCCCCGCTTGATGAATCACCCCAAGACTTTCAGGGTAGGAGCTGAGCGGAGCGCCCCATTAGTTTTGAAAATTTCGCGAAGATTCGTCAACCGGCGCCAAAGTTATTTAAAATAGAATTTTCAGATTTCCTACGGAAACTCGGTCCTAACTATAACTATCTACTGGCGACCGCCAGTAGATAATATATATATATATATATATATACATAAAGCTGTCATATAAATATAAAAATAAAATATATATAATAAAAATTAAAAAAATATATATTTTTACAAAAATATTTTACACTACATTAACTATAACAGTAAATAAAATGTTGGATAGCGTAGAGGATAAAATTACTATTCCCACTCCAGAGAGTGCTACAGTAGGGAAATTGTTGGATAGCGAAGGGAAATAATTTACTATTTCCACTCCAGCAATTGCAACAGTAGGGGAAGTGTTATATAGCGGAGGGGAACAATTTACTATTCCCACTCCACGGAGTGTAACAGTAGGGAACGTGTTGGATAGCAGAATGATTAAAATTACTATTCCCACTCCAGCGAGTGCAACAGTAGGGAAAGTGTTGGATAGCTGGGAGGTAAAAATGTATATTCCCACTCCAACAAGTGTAGCAGTAGGGAAAGTGTTGGATAGCGGGTGGGTAAAAATTACTATTCCCACTCCACAAAGTGTAACAGTAGGGAAAGTGTTGGACAGTGTAGGGGAATAATTTACTATTCCCACTCCAGCAAATACAACAGGAGGGAAAGTGTTGGATAGCGGGGGGTAAAAATTACTATTCCCACTCCAGCGAGTGCACCAGTAGGAATAGTGTTGGATAGCGGTGGCAAAAATTACTCTTCCCACTCCAGTGAGTGCAACAGTAAGGAACGTGTTGGATAGTGGGTGGATAAAAATTACTATTCCCACTCCAGCAAGTGCAACAGTAGGGAAAGTGTTGGATAGCGGGTGGGTAAAAATTACTATTCCCACTCCAGCGAGTGCACCAGTAGGGAAAGTATTAGATAGTGGGTGAAAGTGTTGGATAGCAGAGTTGAATAAGTTATTATTCCCATTCCTGCAAAATAATTAATATAAATTACCAAATAAATAATTTTTCAAAAATAATTTACCTCCCACCATATTCACCTATAAACAACACCACCAATATCGTTAAATATTACACAATTAACAAAATTAATTAATTAACTAATAACAATTAACAAGAAATTTAAAAACCATCACAAATAAATTAGTTCACACAATTAACACTATAAAATAACTATAAATAAATATGATATATAAAAATCAATGCAAACTTTATTAAAATTAAATTACTTCCCACCCTACTCCCCTGTCAACCCACAAACTGCTCCTAAAAAATTACACAATGACATATTTACCAATTAATTATTAATATTTAATAGGCAATTAATAACTAATTAATAACTTTTTACACAATTAACAATAGAAAATATTAATTACATAAATATTAATTAATTAAAATAATAATTCATTATTTATATTTAAATTACTTCCCACCCTACTCCCCTATCAACCCACAACCATCCCCTAAAACAATTACACAATTAACATATTTACCAATTAATTATTAATAATTGATCTGTCATTAATAACAAATTAATAACATTTTTAACACAACTAACACTACAAAATATTAATTACATAAATATTAATTTTTGAACATATGAATTAATTATAAATAAATTACTTCCCACCCTACTCCCCTATCAACCCACAACCCGCTCCTAAAACAATTACACAATTAACATATTTACCAATTAATTATTAATAATCAATTAATAATTAATGAATACCAAATTATTTAACACGATTAAGAATATAAATTATTAAATAAAAAATAGTAATTAATAAAAATATTAATTAATTAATTTCAATTAAATTACTTCCACCCTATTCCCCTATAAACCCTCAACCCTCTACGGAACTAAAACAAAATATTTTATTTAAAAAAGAAAATGAACTTCTAATAAATTAATAATAAATATATTATGATTATATTACTTCCCACCCCATTCCCCTATAAACCCTCAACCTGCTACAGAACTAAAATCCACAAAAATTATTAACATAAAAGAAAATATTTCTAAAAAATTCAAACATACATTAAAAAATAAGCTATACTTTTAACACATATACTAACATACAGAACACTAAAAAAACTGTCGATATTATAAACAACGATGTTTTTACTAACGATGTTACTAACTTTGATATTCTGTAAAGCGATATTTTTTACCTGCATGTCGATATTCTTGTTGACGATATTCTTGCAGGTCAATATTCTGTCATATCGTGATTTCAACATCAATATTTTGGTATATCGATATTTGAAACTCGATATTAAGACTGCATACCCTACACAGCACTTAGGGGTCGATTCCGATCTGGGTTGGACAGCTCTCCGAAAGCTGTTCGCAGCCTTACCTTGCGACCGACTCGTACCCGGAGCCGGTCCGTCCTGGCGATGAAGTACGATGCGCATAACTGACAAAAATCCGACCGACACGTAGGCTGTGATTCAAGCTTCATTCTCTGTCCGAGCCGTACCTCTGAACGCCGAACCGAGTCGCCCGGAAGCAGTATCCATAGCAGTTTCCGGCCGGAAAAGTATGATGCGCACATCATATGCGCCGGACGGTTCGCCACGTACGGCACGTCACAGCATCCGGAACAGAAGCATATCAGGTACGATTCGCGCCAGAACTCTATCCACGGCTACGAAACAGACCAGCTTGCAACAGGTACGAGATGGAGCAACAAGCAGCGTGTACAAGACGAGCACATCATGAATCCCATCACGCAGGTCATACTAGTACTGTACATCTATGACCGGATCAGGAACCGATGCGGACGGCGCAGACGGTAAGCCAGACACCCACCACACAAACAAACAACACGTACTCGTAAAATGTCACACACACACAGGGGATCTATATCCTGGCCACTAGCAACAGGCCACCATAGGAGATGCATGGCCAGCACCACTACCACCCCCACTCATAGGCCCTATGTTGCCCATCTCTACTGCCACCCCCACCCATAGGGAACCTGTTGCCCAGCACTCCTGTCACCCCCACCCATAGGGCTTATGTTGCCCGTCACTACTGCCACCCCCACTCATTGGGCTTATGTTGCCCATCACTACTGCCACCCCCACCCATAGGGGACCTGTCGCCCTGCACTCCTGCCAGCCCCACCCAAAGGGCTTATGTTGGCCATTACTACTGCCACCCCCACTCACAGAGCTTATGTTGCCAATCACTACTGCCACCCCCACCAATAGGGGACCTGTTCCCCATCACTACTGCCACCCCCACCCATAGGGCTTATGTTGCCTATCACTACTGCCACCCCCACCCATAGGGGACCTGTTGCCCATCACTACTGCCACCCCACCCATAGGGCTTATGTTGCCCATCACTACTGCCACCCCCAACCATAGGGGACCTGTTGCCCATCACTGCTGCAACCCCCACCCATAGGGAAACTGTTGCCCATCACTACAGCCACCCCACCCATAGGGCGTATGTTGCCCATCACTACTGCCACCCCCACCCATAGGGCTTATGTTGCCCATCACTACTGCCACCACCACTCATAGGGCTTATGTTGCCCATCACTACTGCCACCCCCACCCATAGGGGGCCTGTTTCCCAGCACTCCTGCCACCCCCACTCATAGGACTTATGTTGCACAGCACTCCTGCCACCCCCATCCATAGGGGACCTGTTGCCCAGCACTCCTGCCACCCTAACCCATAGGGCTTATGTTTCCCATCACTACTGCCACCCCCACTCATAGGATGGGTGATGCACCACACATCCATCATACACCAACATTAGGTATGTCAGCAAAATACATCCCTCTAACATCATGACAACAGTGTGTAGTCTGTGACAAATACCCACAACAGTGATTATAACTTCGAACATACAATGTTACTACCATCACATGTGTGACCAAAAACTGAGTGTGGCCTACACAAGGCAAGCTTCACTAGCACTGTGTCAATGAACAAATAACACCCCCTCACTGTGTAGAACCTAAGTTAAGTGTGTGGTTCCAAACTGCAGCAAATGTTGAGCACTGTGGTGATGGGGTCGAAAACCCCCCTCATCACAGTGACCAAAAGGTAAGTGTCATCATGGTCAAAGCTGCAAATGCCAAACAGCATGTATGATTTCTGGTCCCAACACATGAAACACTTTTGGGGCAAAGTAGTGGTTGTGTCCCATACCCACAGAGATGTGGTGAGGCTAACAGTGTTGTGAAAACCTAACATACTCTCGGCCATGTGCAGACAAGCACCACCCATGGGGGCTGACAATGCATACAGTGTACAATGACACAAAAGCAGAAGTGACCATCTCAAAGCATACACACATCTCGAAAATAGGCACACAAATCAAAACAACCTGTGTAGACTGTAGGTGTCAAGTCACAAACTCCCATTCCATGCCAGCAATGGGACCTAACAACCAGGATGAATGTGCAGAATGATGTGATATGACTCACAGGGACAGCAGGGTAAATCACAAAAACAAAATCCAGACAATGGCCCACAACAGCAATACCAATGCACTGGTGCAGATGCACAAACACAAACAGGCAACCTCACACTGCACATCTGACACACCATGTGTGTGTGTGTGTCTCAGTATCCCCAGGCAACTACACAACACATGAGGGGGCTGAACCACAGTGAGACAGATGTGAACACAGTGCCATACAAAAGTAAACCATCAATGGTCCCCCCCTTAGTGGGAAATCAGGCATTGTGAGATGAGAGGGAGCACAACAGACACATGTGACACAAGCTGGAATGAATAGCAACTAACACAGCAAGAGACTGACACACAACAGCACTACCCCCAGGGACCAGACATTGGGGTGACACAAGCATGCATGACACGTCCACTGTGCTGACATACATCACACCTACACAAACACAAATCACTCAGCATGGCCCGTCATCCATGGACAAACGGGAGCTAGGGGCCCATCCATGCAAATGCAAACATTTACATCAGTCCACCCTCAACACCACACACCCTGAACTGCACCAATGTGCATCTGTGAAGCCCACATGGACAGGTGACATTGCACATGCACCCATGACAAACACAGTAATGTTGGGAGGAACTAAGGTGCACAGACTCATCACAAAAGTACAGTTTACAACCCTGGTGAATGACAGACATACTGTACTGTATGGGGTACATGGCCATGACGTCAAAGCTCACGTAACCTTCCGAATACCTGATACAGTCCCAGGACAATGCAGAAGCCAAGGAGAACCACAACACACACATGCTGACACCTGCAAACATTGCAGCCCTGAATCGGACAAGTGGGATCAGTCACACACACATACACCTGTCTCAATCACTGAAAGGTACCACCTAGGGACAACTACATAATATTGCAAACAAACAAGTGCCTTGGGGATCCCTGACTGTGTCCATCTGTGTCTGACCACATCATCACCACTCAGAACAGACAAATCCCAATGATGAAACACCAATTAACAGTAGTGTATCATGCACCCACACATCTGGTAGCCCATGGCAAAGTTGTGGGATGAACACAGTACCACTCAGCAAGAATCAACAACAGGAACATATCAAGGGAACACTGCCTGTGTATGAAAAGGGATGTGGACTCACACACACATGCCCACACAACACACAACATGGGCCCAGGCAATGTCACGGAACAACACACTGACTTGAGGGGACTCAACTCCTGTGGAAGCTCAGCTGTGCCAAACATAGTCCCAGCAGGTCTCAGTCATGTCAGCAGAACACTTGGTCAGTCAACCATCAGTTACCACACAATGAAGGCTCTGGTCACAACAGCCTGGGTACAGGAGTCTCCCTTAAGTCATCTGCACATACTCAATACATATTTCCAGCAAGTTGCACAGAGGACCCAGTTGCTCCTACACCAATGATGCCCACACTTACATGTCCAGTGGAGATGCACCCACAGTAAGGGAAATAACTCAAATTGGACAATGGGAAGAACATCATACGGGCATGTGTGCAAGCCACAGATGTGACCATGCAAATGAAATGTTTACATAGATGTCTACAAATTGTTAATCATGACACACCCATTTAGCTGCAAAGGATGATATGGATAACGACCAGAACAGGATTCATATCTCATGGACCACATGGAGTACCTCACATCAACGCCTCAGTATTCAACATTTGAAATCCAGCATTACAACTGCAAGGTCATGCTAAACATCATCAACATAATGTACAGCTAAATCAAATTCACAAGGATAAAGAAAAAAGCTTTATTCAGCAATTTTAAAATGCAAAGTCCTTTCAAAACAAAGGCCAATGGCCAGTCCATATCCAAATGACAAAAAGTTAACTTGAGTGAAAACTGTCACACGTTGCTTGCCTGCATTGGTAAGGACAGGGGACATCCCCTCGGAGGGGCATACACGGGGGCAGGGCAGGCACCACAGGGACAGGATCAGGGCACAGCAGAAGGAGGCAGTGAAGGGGTGGTGGATGTAGGAGAGTCACTGGAAACTGCAGTGGAGCTGACTGAAGTAGTAGGTGCAGTCACAACTGTGGGGCACATGTCAGATGGGGTGGCAGCTGGCACAACTGCAGTGGGCAGGTCAGATGGAGTGGACTGGGTCCCCACTGCAGTGCCCAAGTCAGACGGGTGGTCGTAGACTCCACTGCAGTGCCTAACTCAATGGGAGCGGAATGGGGTTCAGGTGAGGTCGGCAGGACAGAGGGGGGGGGACACGGTCCCCACATCAGTAGCACAAACAGTCTGACCGGGGGTTGAAGAGCAAGTGGTAGGGGGAGGGTCTCAGCATTTTGGGGATGGTGTATCTGTGGGTGTGGGAACCTGGGGCAGGGTGTGGCAGGGGAACCTCCGGAGGGTTGGCCTGGGGGATGGAGGATGGTGACTTTGTCATGGAGCTGCGGGCGGGGGTGGGGTCTTGCTCTTCTGGCTCCGGAGGGACTTGCGGGTGGGGGCCTCAGTCTGACAGCACCTGGGGGAGGGTGTCCGGGTGTGAGGGGCACTCCCCTCTGTGTGTGGGGACTTCCTCTTCCCCTTGTAAGATGGATATGCTGGGTCAGTGGGGAAGAGGCCAAGGTCACAGAGGAAGAGCTTCTGTGGAGATCGGGTTGCAGGTGAGGCAAGGGAAGGGGGCTGGGAGGGAGAGGTATTGGAGGACTGCGTAGTGGTTGTGGATGACTCTGTGTGTGTCTGCAAACCATCCCCTGTGAGTGTGGTATCAGTCCCCTGCGCTTGCGTGTTTGCACGTCTAGCCCTTGGTTTGGGTGTTTGTGTGCTGCCCATGTTTTGTGAGAATGTGCAGGTGTGTGTGCGCTTGGGACAGGTAGGGTGCTAGGAATCATAGGTGGTGCAGGGGTAGGAGGGGTGTGGGACTGTTGGAGGAGGGACACTGCTGCCATCAGGGAGGAGGCCATGGACTGATTCGTCCTCTGTAGGGCAGACATGCCCGATGAAATGCCCTCCATGAACGACACCATTTGTGTCAACAGACTGGTGTGTGCATGGAGGACACTCAGCATTGATGTCTGCCCGACATGGATCTCTCAAAGCAAGTCCACAGACTCCTCACTCAGGGCAGCAGGGAACACAGGGGCAGGGGGTGCGGTGCCTGACACAAAGGAGACATGCTCCCGAACACAGGAGCCTCCATGGACCTCTGGGGTGGGAGCCAATGGGAGGGTGGTGATGGTGGTGGTGGGGGCAGTGGCTGGGACAGCCTCACTAGCTGGGGTTTTGGTGGCTGCTGACACCCGCCTCCACAAGGGAGTCATCCTCCGAGCTGCTGTGGCCCTCAGCTGGGGTTGATGTTGCTGAGGACTCCTCGGTGTGGCTCCACTCGCCCTCCGTGCCACTGGGTCCCTGCGACTCCTCGCCTTCTGTCCCAGTCAGGCTCTGTGGCTCCTCCTGGTCCGTGGAGCTGCCCCCTCCTGTGGCTGTGGATGTATCTGGATAGAATTAGGAAAAAAGAGAACAACATCAGTCACCTGCACTGACTGCACACACCACAGTGAGTACATCACATCACAGGGCAAGCCCTGGCATCATCAGGTGAACACTGCTCAAACTGCTCACACTATTTAGAATAAGCCAATTGTCAGTCTCACCATCAACCATGGTACTAATATCCCTCCTGGGCTTGCACCCATATGTCTGTTGCATGTTGGATGCTAATACCCCAATGTGCCGACATGCACCACCTACACATTTGTTGGACATGCAAGTGAACATGTAGGAGTATGTCACTATACACACATCACATCTCTTGCCACTGACTCAGCACAGGTGGCAGGATGAAGGGATGGGCAGAGTCTCAGTTCACATGCTTGTGATGCATGCCAGCAACACACACTATGATGTTCTCATGTCCTGATAGTCAATGCCACAATGGGGTGCATGGCGCACATTTGAACACAATGCAGGATCACTCATAGCAAGTTAAATGCCATGGCACTGGCATGCCTGGAAAGTCAGTCAACACTGTCTCCTGTCACAGGGGCAGGGCATCCAGACAACAACAGTATGCACTGTGTCACAATCATAGCTCATGGGTAAAGCAAACTCTGCAGCTGACAAGTGCACTTGCCCATCCCCTGCAAACAACATATCCCGGACCCAGAAGACCCCACATCATACAGAACAGACATATGAGTCTCTGCGAACACAACTCCCTGTACATTAGCACATCACAGTCTGCTGTGCATGTAACACAGCTGCCTGAAGTGCACAGTTGCATACACCATTGTGCACTGTCAAGTGATTACACACCTATATGTCACACAGGTCTTGTCTCTCATAGTCACATCTCAGATGCCCTGCTGACCCTCAAACTCATGAACACCACAGTTGTACGGAAAAGGAAGCCACACCACAATGACACAGAGGCAGACACCCAAAGTCACATGTCACTAAGCACAACCTGTAAATTGATACACAGGAGTGGGATTACAGAGTGTTTCCAAATGCCCTTGAGTAGGCATGATTGCCCAGGTCTACGTGAAACAGTGTTTAGCCCTGCTGCAAGCGTTTGTTTGAAATACCCCAGCCACATGTGGCGAGTCAGACCAGCAATTGTAACACATATCAAGGGCACACACAGATCACATGTCAGATCTCAGGCATTGTGTAAACAATTGACCCACCCATGAAACACACAACAGAGTCACGGTAACAGATGCTGTCCGGAAGCTGAAGCATTGCAGGCTGCAGGGACACAGTGCCCTAGTGACACAAGCAACAGACTGTAGGGTCCACACCTGTGGATCAGATGAGGAGGGTGCATCACATAATTGAGGGACATGAGTATTGGACTACAAGACCTATGTAATGTGGAAGTGTGACCAGGCCAAAAGACTGCAATTAGCAGGTCACAGATTAGGCATGGACTTACCCCCTTCTTGCTGCTGTGTGGCCTTTACCTGCCCTTCCAGTTCCGGGAAGACCACCGCCAGGATCCTGTGCATGTGGGGGGTCAGGGTCCAGTGTCCACCCCTCCTGCGAGGAGGCGACAGCTTTAGCTGGACCCTTGCGATCCTCCGGGTCCACCCCCGAAGGTCCTGCCACCTCTTCTGGCAGTTGTGGATCCGGCGCTTGTAGACCCCCACCGATCAAACTGCCTGGGTCATGGTCAGCCATATCTCCTGCTTCTGGTGGGCATCAACCTGTGAGGATGACAAAGTTAAAAGTCCATTAACACACATGCCCCATATTTGTGCTGCACACAGTTGGATATACATGTCATCATCACAAAGGAAAATGAGTTACACAGGTAGTGCACCCATGGAAAAGGACAAATGCCCTGCATGTCTGACATGTTAACAATGTCTGGGAATTTGAAGCTTGCACAAATGCACTTTAGCTGTAGAACACCTGTTTATTACATGTACCTACACACTTTGGGGGATGAAAGTACTCAGTGAGTATGCTTGCCACTGGTGTACACACTGCAAGTACTGCTAGTCAGACAACATGCACAATTAGGAAGGCAGTGGACTGCACACTCACCTGCTCCCCTGGTTTCCCATACAGCTTGCTGTACTGTGGAAGGAGCCCGTCCAGCAGGGCCCGGTTCTCCTCCTCAGTGAAGGCTGGGGCCCTCTCCAGAGTACGTGCCATAACAGTAGCCAGAGGATGCAGAGACAGCAGCAGTGGTAGCAGGGATGTGGTCCAGTAGCATGTAGTGCAGGCAAGTGAGCTCCCTGGGGGCCAGCCAGCCTTATATCTGTGCTGCAGAGGCAGACTCTGTGCCATGTGTCCCAAGTGATAAGTCCAACACGGTTGCATTCTATGAATCTGGCCAATCCATGGAAATGTACGACTCGTACATGTCTTCCACATCGTTCAAATCTTCACCTTCATAAAACCCTAGTAATTGCAACATTGTTGTTGGCATCCAACTGAATTTCCAGCGCCCAACTCGCACAAGTTTAGAATCTGCATCCGTCTCCATGACGGTCCAGAGCTAATGGGTGCGCCCGGCTCAGTCAACTGACTGTACAACGCGTAGTTTGAAAATACACATGCACCCATCTCCATACGATTCAATGGCCAAGGCGTACGCCGGTCTCGGACCATGCCTGCCTGATGCGTATGCATGATAGTCACCCACGTCGGACCTCATTGCAGTCAATGGCTAAGCGTACGCATGGCTTGGTCCTGAACTGTACAATACATACGCATAGTCACCCGCGTCGGACCTCATTGCAGTCAATGGCAAAGCGTACGCACGGCTCGGTCCTGAACTGTGCAATGCGCACGAATAGTCACCCGCGTCAGACCTCATTGCAGTCAATGGCTAAGTGTACGCACGGCTCGGTCCTGAACTGTGCAATGCGAACGCATAATCACCTGCGTCAGACCTCATTGCAGTCAATGGCTAAGAGTACGCACGGCTCGATCCTGAACTGTGCAATGCATACGCATAGTCACACGCGTCGGACCTCATTGCAGTCAATGGCTAAGCGTACGCATGGCTCGGTCCTGAACTGTGCAATGCGTGCGCATAGTCACCCGCGTTGGACCTCATTGCAGTCAATGGCTAAGTGTACGCACGGCTCGGTCCAGAACTGTGCAATGCGTATGCATAATCACCCACGTCGGACCGCATTGCAGTCAATGGCTAAGCGTACGCACGGCTCGGTCCTGAACTGTGCAATGCGTACGCATAGTCACCCGCGTCAGACCTCATTGCAGTCAATGGCTAAGTGTACGCACGGCTCGGTCCTGAACTGTGCAATGCGTACGCATAGTCACCCGCGTCAGACCTCATTGCAGTCAATGGCTAAGCTTACGCACGGCTCGGTCCTGAACTGTGCAATGTGTATGCATAGTCACCCGCGCCGGACCTCATTGCAGTCAATGGCTAAGTGTACGCACGGCTCGGTCCAGAACTGTGCAATGCATACACATAATCACCCATGTCGGACCTCATTGCAGTCAATGGCTAAGCGTACGCACGGCTCGGTCCTGAACTGTGCAATGCGTATGGATATTCACCCGCATCAGACCTCATTGCAGTCAATGGCTAAGCGTACGCATGGCCCGGTCCTGAACTGTGCAATGCGTACGCATAGTCACCCGCTTCGGACCTCATTGCAGTCAATGGCTAAGCGTACGCACGGCTCGGTCCTGAACTGTGCAATGCGTACGCATAGTCACCCGCGTCCGACCTCATTGCAGTCAATGGCTAAGCGTACGCACAGCTCGGTCCTGAACTGTGCAATGCGTATGCATAGTCACCCGCGTCGGACCTCATTGCAGTCAATGGCTAAGCGTACGCACGGCTCGGTCCTGAACTGTGCAATGCGTACGCATAGTCACCCGCGTCGGACCTCATTGCAGTCAATGGCTAAGCGTACGCATGGCTCGGTTCTGAACTGTGCAATGCGTACGCATATTCACCCGCGTCGGACCTCATTGCAGTCAATGGCTAAGCGTACGCACAGCTCGGTCCTGAACTGTGCAATGCGTACACATAGTCACCCGCGTCGGACCTCATTGCAGTCAATGGCTAAGCGTACGCACAGCTCGGTCCTGAACTGTGCAATGCGTACGCATAGTCACCCGCGTCAGACCTCATTGCAGTCAATGGCTAAGCGTACGCATGGCTCGGTCCTGAACTGTGCAATGCGTACGCATATTCACCCGCATCGGAACTCATTGCAGTCAATGGCTAAGCGTACGCATGGCTCGGTCCTGAACTGTGCAATGCGTACGCATAGTCACCCGTGTCGGACCTCATTGCAGTCAATGGCTAAGCGTACGCACAGCTCGTTCCTGAACTGTGCAATGCATACGCATAGTCACCCGCGTTGGACCTCATTGCAGTCAATCGGTCCTGAACTGTGCAATGCGTACGCATATTCAACCGCGTTGGACCTCATTGCAGTCAATGGCTAAGCGTACGCACGGCTCAGTCCTGAACTATTCAATGCATACACATAGTCACCCACGTCGGGCCTCATTGGTGTGACTATTTGATGGCTTCAACACACAATTACTTGCCAGGGACTCAGGTGCACACCTACCACACTACAGCATTGGCCACACAGTGTCCCATGGCATGTAAGGCTGCATTCCCTGTGTGTTTGGGGGGGGGGCAACATTTGGTTTGTTGTGTGGCACTTTTGTGCAGCCACTCCCAGGCTGTGCACGTGTTCATGGGGACATGGGGACAGAATCCTTTGTGTGTTGTGCACATTACCACTGTGATGTGCAACTGTACAGTTATGGGCATGAGTCATGGACACAGTTTCATGTTTGATATGTTTAGGACATGTCACAGACACTCTGAGTCCTGGGGGTGATGGCATGTACGTCACAGTGAGACCTGTAGCCACAATTCTGATGTACACCCACAGTCTGTGTGCATGTTGTGTCTCGGATGTGGCTGATCAAATGGGCCCAATTGGAGACAGTCTTCATATTCATGTGGTTTGTGCATCAACATTGATGTTGTGTGTGTGTGTCTACAAGACGTACATGTAGGGCCTGCAGTGACAACAGTGGCCACTACCTGTGGGACTCACGGTTGCCTTGTGGCGTGTACATGATACGCCATGTCATGCCAGTGTCCATGTGGCAATACAGGGACCCTGGGTATCTGCATGGCAAAGATTGGTGATGCCTGGGAGACATCAGGCCTCACTTGTCACTGTGGTGTGTTTGTAACGTCACAGCAGTACATAGGTAGTGCGACACAGCCCAATGATTGGCCATTGCACCGCATGGGACTTATGTGGACTTGAGATGTGAGGTGATGGCCATGTAGGTGACATATGTGTCCATGCCCAACAGCACACACCTCAGTACATTGTGTATTGTCATGATGTATCATGTGATATTTTGCTTGGTCATAGCCACATGGGTGGATGAACCGACAATCTTCCTTTGTGCATCTCTGTTCTGCAGGGCACCAGCTGTCCATAGACCGTTCCCAGACCTTGAAACCATGCAGGAACATGACTGCATCTGACTGTACCGCTTCACCAGGCCACTGATTGAGGAGTTGGCTCAACATCTGCTACCTGGCCAGACATACCCTACAGCACTGACCCCAGAGGTGAAGGTGATGGCAGCCATGCACTTCTTTGCTACTGGTACCTTCCAGTACACTGTGGCTACTGCTGGTGGTATGTCACAAACTGTGTTTAGTCGTGTGCTACGTAATGTCTTGGAGGGGATGTTGCATTTCCTTGAACTGTACAACAAGTTTCCTACCCCAGGTCAACTCAATAAAGGATGCCTTATACACTGGGGAGGATGCCGAACGTCATCGGATCTATTGATGGTACACATGTGGCCCTGATACCACCACAGGCACATGAGCAGGCATACCGGAACGGGAAACATTTCCACTCCATCAATGCTCTGGTGGTATGTCTTGCAGACATGTGTATCACACATGTGTGTGCACGTTTCCCCGGTTACGCGCATGATGCCTACATCATGAGGAGTAGTCCTATTGCAACGCTGAAGTCACAGATGCCAGACCAGCGTGCCTGCTTGTCGGTGTGTACTGACTGTTTACCATTGTGTGTGTTTGGCAATGTTGTATACCACCCTCCTTCAAAACTCTGCTAATTGTTCAATTGTTTGTGTGTAGGTGAATCCGGATACCCCAAATCGCCGTGGTTGCTGACACCCCTCAGGAACCCTGTGACACCAGCCGAGATGTGCTACAATGAGGCACATGGTCGGAGCAGGAGGGTGATTGAGCAGACATTTGGTCTCCTGAAAAGCCGCTTCCGCTGCCTGGACAAGACCGGAGGGGCCCTCCCATATGAGCCTGCAAAGGTGTGCAAAATTATCCTTGTATGCTGCATGCTACACAACATGGCAGTGCGGAAGAAGTTGCCTCTCATCCAGGATGACGATGACCTACCTCCGTCACCTGTGGAGGATCCAGGCCTGGGACACAATGCCAGTGATGATGATGATGAGGGTGACGTCCGCACACAGCTTATCAACACCTAAATGTGAGTTTACAGGGTTGTTATGTCAATGTATGGAGTTAGCCTGAAATGTGTTGTGGCTGCTCTGTTGCTGTTTGAGTGTGTCTGTGTGCCACTTGACTGGATGCATGCAGTGATGTGTCCATTCAGGTGGTCTGTACCCCACAATAGTGTAGAACTGCTAACTTGTTTCTGTGTAGGTTTCTTGTGACATGTTTTGTGCATGTGTATTTCATTTCTCTCCTGTTCTGCTGTGCTTTTGACTGTGTCTTGTGTCTGTCCTTCCCAGGGTACTTTGTCTGTTGTTTGGTCAACACTGACCCCCAACACCCAGAATACAACACCAGTGTGGGAGTTGTCAATTCCCATCAAGTGATGTGCCACACACCCCATGACTTCAATTCTCCGACACTTTGTGATCATGTGTCCACTGTAACATACAATTACCTTGCAACTATTGTGGAATAAACATGTTGCCGATGTGTAATGAACCTGTGCTATGCTTTGTTAGGTGCGTTGTCTTTCTTCCCACATCTGACTGACATTTGCTTACCTCACCTGTGGACTTGTTACCACTGACTGTGGATAGGTGTTGTGTCTGTGCATACCAATGTATTTCAGGTCAACATCATTGTGTGGGATGAGTTACATGGACATGGTGAGTAGGAGCCTCAAGGACATTCAACAGGAGCAGGCTGTCCACCATGCCCACATAGAGGCAAAGTGGGATGCACTTACTGCGGTGCATCGGGACATACTCCTATGCCTCCGCCAGATCAGCACAAACATGTCCACACCTCCCTGTGTGGCCACAACATCTGTTGCCACACCATCTGCCAGTGCCACAGGGAGGGAGGATGACTCTGGCGGAGAGTCCCCTGCACCGCAGATGCCTGCACCTGAGGATCCCCTCCCCAAGAAGAAAAGGGGTCGTCCGAAGAAGGACAAGTGAGACGCAGATATCCCTGCACATCCCCCAGGGCCTCTAAACCTGTTCTGGACAATGTTCTTTGTGCGCAACCCGTTCACCTTGTTGTATCTGACACAACTCGCCTACATGACATGGAGGGTTCATGATGGTCCAATGTAGCAGATGACTGTGGACTTTACTCTGGACATTTCAGCTACCAACACTTCCAACTATACTGTGAACTTTGGATTCAAAACCCAATGTACAGCATCCACCATCCTGTGCACTATCCTCACACATGTTTGTAAATAAACTCACCAGTACACCATACTTGCCTCTGTTGTGATTCCAACCTGTCTTGTGTCATGGAGATTTTGATCTGCAACACAGTGCATGCCAAATACTACAACAATGTGACCACCGTTATGTGAGTCATGGTGATGTGAGACATGTGAGGGAGACACACCACTATGGCAACACAACTCCCCACTACCTGGCTAAATCCTCCGGTGCTATCCTGGTACACATCTATGATGCGTGCCAGTTGGGGGTCATCATGCAGTCCAGACCCCTCTGCAAGGTATGCCCTCTGCCTCCCACACTCCCAGAACCCCTATCCATATGGCCAGGACCTGCGGCGGCACGCACAGGTGACACCGGGACCTCTTGGGTGTTGTTGGTGGTGGTGTTGTCTGAAGCTTCCTGGGGGTCCTGTGTCCCTGTGCTGTCGGTGTTCTGTGGCCTTGGTCTCTCCGTGTTGGTGGGGGTTCCCTGTCTGTTTCCAGATGCTGGAGGCGTGGGTACAGGGGGTGCAGATGTTGGTGCTGCTGGTGCTGCATGATGACGCACACCGGAGGTGCCAGGTTGTTTGTCGTCATCCAAAGAGGACAGAGACGGATCCACACCAGAGAGCTGAGGGTCCACCAGAATCTGGAACAGGGACTCCTCTTCATTTGGTGCTGTGTCCCCAGCACCACCTGTGTTTGGAATAGACACACAATGTAAGTTAGGTTTCTACAGGCATCAATGGTTCACATACATGACATTTTCTACTGTACGTCCGGATGCCTGCCTGTACACTGCTTTGTCCAGGGTTGTCAGGGACAGAGATTGATATTTTTGTTGCACATTGCCCAGCCAAAATGAAACATTACAACGTGCATGTCGAAGTGTGTGCATGCCCAGCTCATGTATAGATTTGTCTTTACATGATCATTACCACTCAAGGGCCATCATGTTGCTGACACAGGTGTGTCATCCCTGTACACATGTGAGCTTTAACAAGGACATACGTGCTATTCCACTGAGGATATGTTGTAAGATTGGGGCATGTGTGGTAGCAGATTTTGCTAGTCTTTGTGTGCCACAGTGGTGTATTGGTACGATATGGTCACAGTCCGGTATGCCTGTGATCTCTTTGGAGGAAGTGTTTTTTACAGTGTTCCTAGTTCCCATCTCATTTCATACAAGTGATGATGTCACCATCATTAATGAGTCTGGTGCTGAGTTTTGTACGTGCATATGTGATTTGACTTGTCAATGTTCTCCATGGTGACATGGATTGGGCAAGGTAGCACTCTGGCTTTTCAATGCTCATGACAGTGAGGGCCAGTGGTGTGTGTGTCGCAGTTTGGCTGCTGTGAGTAGCATGTCTCCTACAATGCAGTACAGGTTAGACCTTGTGTCTACAGTGTCTATGTCAGTGAGTGGTGTGTTGTGTGAAGGATGCATATGTTTCAGCACGATGTAGGAGTGGAATGCAGCTCACAACAGCACCGAGTGTGAATGAGACCATGCTATGGTGTCGGCTATATTGGCGCGTCAATTCCATTCACTGTCAGATGTCCCCTGTCAATGATGTATATGTGAGTTCCTGTGTGTTTTGTGCAATGTACCATATATGGCTCTCCACACTTGTCATCTGCAAGGCACACCTCCCCATCCCGGCCAGGAGGCACACCTGGACACTGCATCCCCAGACAATGAGTTTGAACATATGGTTGCAATGGCTGTGTGTGCGACCGTGTTTTGTTTGGCCAGTGCATATGTGTGATTGTCAGCCACATCATTTCTCAGGCCCAGTGTCAGACATCTTGTCAGTCCATTCCCACTCCCTGTGAGGCAAGCATGGTTCAGTGTGAGTTTGCTGGGCTATGTGGGTGGGTGAGGAATGTCTGTGACTGCAACTCCCATCATTCTCTTGGCTACACCCTCCTTCCCAGCATGCCCATACTTCCTTCCTTTTGACTCTGCTTCCCTGTGAGGGGGTGTGACAGCAATGGCAAGATGGCTGACTGTGCTGTCCTGGTGTTTGTTGGTGCCCAGTTCCCAGCATGGCCTTGTGCTCCTAACAACAGAGCCCAGTGTCAGACATCTTGTCAGTCCATTCCCACTCCATGTGAGGCGAGCATGGTTCAGTGTGAGCTTTCTGGGCCATGTCGGTGGGTGGGAAATGTCTGTGACTGCAACTCCCATCATGTTCTTGGCTACACCCTCCTTCCCAGCATGCCCATACTTCGTTCCTTTTGACTCTGCTTCCCTGTGAGGGTGTGTGACTGCAATGGCAAGATGGCTGACTGTGCTGTCCTGGTGTTTGTTGGTGCTCAGTTCCCAGCATGGCCTTGTGCTCCTAACAACAGAGCCCAGTGTCAGACATCTTGTCAGTCCATTCCCACTCCCTGTGAGGCGAGCATGGTTCAGTGTGAGTTTTCTGGGCCATGTGGGTGGGTGAGAAATGCCTGTGACTGCAACTCCCATCATGCTCTTGGCTACACCCTACTTCCCAGCATGCCCATACTTCCTTCCTTTTGAGTCTGCTTCCCTGTGGGGGGGTGTGACAGCAATGGCAAGATGGCTGACTGTGCAGTCCTGTTGTTTTTTGGTGCCCAGTTCCCAGCGGGGCCTTGTGCTCCCCACAACAGAGCCCAGTGTCAGACATCTTGTCAGTCCATTCCCACTCCCCTTGAGGCGAGCATGGTTCAGTGTGGGCTTGCTGGGCCATGTGGGTGGGTGGGGAATGTCTGTGACTGCAACTCCCATCATGCTCTTGGCTATACCCCCCTTCCCAGCATGCCCATATTTCCTTCCTTTTGACTCTGCATCCCTGTGAGGGGGGTGTGACAGCAATGGCAAGATGGCTGACTGTACAGTCCTGGTGTTTGTTGGTGCCCAAGTTCCCAGCAGGGCCTTGTGCTCCTAACAACAGAGCCCAGTGTCAAACATCTTGTCAGTCCATTCCCACTCCCTGTGAGGCGAGCATGGCTCAGGGTGAGCTTGCTGGGTCATGTGGGTAGGTGGGGAATGTCTGTGACTGCAACTCCCATCATGCTCTTGGCTACATCCCCCTTCCTAGCATGCCATACTTCCTTCCTTTTGACTCTGCTTCCCTGTGAGCGAGTGTGACAGTAATGGCACGATGGCTGACTGTGAAGTCCTGGTGTTTGTTTGGCTACAAGTCCAAAGAGAGCCCCTGTGCTTCACACAGCAGCACCCAGTACGGTGTATCTTTGGCTGATATTTCACTATGGTGTGAGTCAATGCATTCTATACGGTGAGTTGTGTGGAGTTTGTGTTGAGGGGTGTGTGTGTCTCCACATGCTGGTAAGTATGGTCAGAGCTGTCAGTCCTCCTTCCCACCCGGCCAGACATCCCACCATGAAACGTGCTTCCATTGGAGGGCTTGCAATTTTTCTTTCAGGATGTCAGTCAGTGGTGTCCTGCTTCTGATTGGCACACAAGCCCTACCAGGGCCTTGTGCTCCCCACAGCAGGACCCAGTGTCAGCCATCTTGTCAGTCATTTTCCACTCCCTGTGATGTGGGCATAGTTCAGAGAGGTCTTGATGGGCCAATTTGGAGGGGGAGCATTATCTGTGACCACAAACCCCATCCTGCTTTTGGATACACTCACGTCACCTGCATACCCAATATTCCTTCCTGTCAGTCAGCTGCACTGTGAGGTAGTGTGTTTGTGGTGGCAAACTGTCTGGCAGTGTTTATTTGGCTTTGTGCCACTGCCTTGCTCTATTTGTTTGTAGGTTGGTACATGTCATGACACAGTTCCAAGTCACTATGAGATGGCAGGTATTGTGTTTGTCTGACAAGCATACACATCTTGGGAAGATTTTCTATTGGTTACTGTGGTTTTGCTAGCGGTGCATGGTTTCACTGTCCTCTTGCAACACAATATTGAGTATATTGGTTGTGTACTCACCAGGCCCTGGTATGTCTGATAGACCATGGACTCTCTCTGGTGTGATCTTTCTCGATGAGTTTCTTGACCCTCCTGCGCACGTTATACCACCTGTTCTGGATATCGTCCTTTGTGCACAACGTTGGGTGGTGGTGGTGAGTGATGTGTGTGTGAGGGTGCAAGTGAGGGTGGGTTAGTGTTGGTTTTGCTAGCTGTATGTGTGTTTGCTTTTGGTGAGGTGCTAATGGTGTGAAAGTTCTGTGATGGGTGAGTTGTGAGTGTGTCTGTGGTTGCTGTGTGATGGTGTTTTCTGCTGGCTGTTGTCTCCTATTTGCAAACGATTATGGTAGTGATTGATGTCCTTTATATAGGTGGAGTTGTGGGTGTGTCTTTGTTCCAGGTTTTTTGGGGGGGGATATTTATTGACTTTGTCATTGCTTGTTTGGTCTTTTTTTGGTATTTTTTCCTTTGTGTTTTCTAGGCATGAAGGAGACGTTCTTCTGACCGAGACGGACGCTGATGTTGGCTCTTGCGGGCTTCTCTGGCTCGTTCACGCTGACTTTCTTCTGTGTTTCATACGCTTCGGTCACGGAGATCTCTATTGCTTGAGGGCCCTGTTTTCTGTGCATGTCGGTCATGTGGCTTGGGCTCCGTGCAAGTCGGTCTGGGTTTACACGCATTGCATCGTTCTGCGCAGATCGGATATCGCCGGTACATGTCGGTCGGGTTACTTCCTGGTACATGTCGGTCGGTGCAACTTGTGTTGGTTTTCCGGACGAATCACTGTTTTCCCTGCGGCTCGGTCGTACGGCTTGTATTCCGTACGTGTCAGTTGTAATTCACACGCGTTTCATCGTACTGCACGGATCGTATGGCGCCGGTCCATGTTGGTCAGTCCCCGTTCCGGGTCCGTGTCGGTCAGTACGTTTTGCGGCCGAAATCAGAATCGGCCCCTAAGTAGAGAAATCCATTGTCTTTATGAACTGATGTCCCAGTGTCGAATGGGCCATGATGTCAAGGATTTCCACTAGCTAAGCCAGATGAGACTCAGTCAGTCAAAACCCTGCAGTTCTCACAACACTAAATGGTACAGGAGAACTGCAAATTCGGTGTACAGGACATAGTCTATAATAAAGTGGTGCTGAAACTGTTTCCAGGGAAGGGTTGCTGCTATCAATCTTATATTACTGAGGTAATAAGGGTTGAGAAGAATCCAAGCTTTTCACAAAGAACAAGTGCAGCAAATGAGCTATACCCATTCAGAAGGAGATTTGTAATGGTGTGGTATGCAGCCAGTGGTGCATTTTGGAGCACACTGCTCCAAATATATTACTAAAGCATGGTACTGTAGCACACTGTCATTTACAGATGTCATGGTTTCCATCAAAATGGTTACTAAATTTGCAAATATGAGCAGTTTTACTGCTAAAACTATATGGTGCACAAAGTATGTTTTTGAACATTAGATTTCTGTGTATATTTTTTATTTGTTTTTGTCACCAAGTAAAGTATCTTGATTTGTTTTATTCCTATTAAAATCATTGCTTCCACCACAATTCAGAATTACAAAAATGTACTTACTTTGTGCTTTCCTATTTACTGGTATATTTTAGGATAGTTGTACAGTTGATTACAGGTATTTAAAATGTACTACCTATTAGAAATAAATGTACATCCTGCAGTCTTTCCATTAACACTTCCTGCACCCCAACAAGTTTGTCACTTAGCTCTCTTTACAAAATCCTGTCACTTTGAGGTTAGGGAACCTTGGAGATATTTTGGTGCATTCACATTGCCGTGACTTTTACATATGCTGTATGCCATATTGCCTTAGTTATTGGGTAAATACAAGGAGTTACTAAGGGATTTTTAAAATAATATATTTTTCTTATAGAGATTTCAATTCATGATTCAACATACATGTACAAAATAAAGTGCTTATAGTGCTCAATTTCAATTTTTTGGTTGACATATTCTCCCAAGCATAGTCCATTCTTAGATCACATCAATATCAAGAATACATAAAACCAGAAATAGCCAAATAGAGCCAGACTTTGCAGAATTTCCCTTTGACATTTCATTTTGAACAAATCACAGATTAATTTCCTATGGACTTCCATCGTTTCTCAAATTTTGTCAGAGACCCTAATCTTAAAGAGTAGTGTCTCTCCAGCTCCTTAACTTTAGGGAGTTTAGCCCTCCAGGCTTAGAAAGTGGGTACAATATTACTTCGCCAATTTTGAAGAATTAATGATCTTGACACCAAGGCTGATATACATAAACAATCCCCTTGCATTTTATCCATCGTTGTGCTTGGAGAGCATCCCAGAACTGCAATGTACTTGTCAATATTTAATGCTTGACCTGTAGTAGTTCGAGATACTTCTCAATTTCTTCCCATAGTTGCTTGAACTTTGGGCAATCTCAGACAATATGAGACCAAGTACCTCCTTCCACCTGTCCTCAATCTGGGGTATATATTATGGACAAATTATGGGGTCCTATATGTTTACCATTTTTTGTAAAATTGCATTCTTCTAAAATTGGCGCCCCTAATTGTTGTTACATTAAGTTTATTCATTCTATTCCAGACTGCTTTAGGGGTCTGGAAGCCTTCTTTCTTCTGCCATTTATCACAGGCTTTTTTGTAGACAAAGGAGGATTTATTTTCATTAGGAAAATATACCGCTGACCGCTTATCCGTTGTTTCTTGTAGTGCTGATCTTAATACTCTTGGGTCAATATTTTTTTTTAAAGATGCCTGATTTGTATAAATGACCATAAATGACCACTTAAGCATAACCCTTGAATGAAGTAGCCCAATCTCTATCTCTGGCCATTTTTTCCAGGAATCTGAGTTAAGAAAGTCTCTCATTTGCCTGTACCCATTCTCCTCCCATTTCTTTAGCACACCTGTTTGCAACAACCTGGCCTCCCCAGTGTATAGGTCAGCCAGTTTTGTAGAGCCATTTATCCACAGTATATAATAAATCTTCAACAGTTGGGATTTTGTTTAAAAAGCCACTGGAGGACCTTATATCACACTTTTTTCATGTTCTTGGCTATCCTCATCATATCTGTGATTTTATATGCATCTAATATTTTTTTCATGAAGAAATTGTTCATATCTGGAGAGTTAAACAGGGTATAAAATCTGTGGTTATTGTGTGCAACATTTGCATAATGATACTGCTTTAGGTTTGGGAGAGATAGCCCTCTCTCCTCAATCAGGTGGTTTAAAGTGGCTGGTGCTAGTCTTGGTACCTTGTTGGCCCAGAGGAAGTATGTGAATAGGCTATCTAACTCTCTAAAACACAATGTTTGTAGTGCACATAGGACTGCTGCAAATAAAGAGTTACTAAGGGATTGTTTATATATCTAGCATTACCATTGTTTTCAGAGCAACATGATCATGATCTGTTATTTTCACTCTGGAAGATAAGATTATTGACCTTTTTCCAAGTTTTCCAAGTTATTTCTGCAGCAATAATTTTAATTGTTTCACTGAGGGTAGGTTGTTTAAAGAAATAAGCTCACGAGTGGGTCTTGTAATCTTGTTCCCTCTTGCTTCCTTTCAAAAAACTTGCCCGCAATTGCTGAGCTGGATTGAAGTGCCCCAATATCTCAAGCTACAGACAGTGGACCAGAAGATAGGTATTGATGTTTTTGGTGGAGACCCAGCTGGGAAATGCACTCTGAGTGTATCACTTCTAGCCCTAGTCTGCAAAAAATCCCTCGCCCTAATCAATATTGAATGAACAAGTCCATTTCTGTGTTTCTGTGCCAATACTTTGAGAATGAACACATGGTATGATCTCATGAGGAACAGCAATACATATTAAAGGGCTCGCAGGTGCGTCTATCAATTGCCCAGTCTGAGCTTGGTTGACTGCCTGCTGTGTGCTGTGTATTGGGAAGTGCTACTTTGGACCACAACGGGCGCATCCTTGCTGTGCTTACTTCCTTCGGGCTGGGGACGACGGTTATGGCGGTGCCGAGGAGAATTGCTGAACCGCCTTATGTTGTCTAGAGGTAGCAAAAAGGGGAAGGCACGGACTGCCGGAATCCCCAGTGGTGGTGTGATCCCTGTGGGAAGCAGCCAGCCTGTGGATGCTAATCGAGTGATCTCTGATCCGAGGCAGCGCGTGGGACTGGGTAAAGTAAGATGTGAAACCGGAACCAAGAAGACAGCAACCAAGACCACACCACAAGTAGAAGGTGGGTCTGCACGACCCTCTGTTGCTTCAATGTTCTCTCTTCTATCAGTGGACTCCCAAAAAAGTAACTTATTGTTGGAGGAGGGGGGGATAAAAAGTAGGCAGAAGAGACTGTGAATTGTGTCACAAACAACAAGGGTACATTAGGGATAAGAACCCAAGGAACAGGAGATGATGAACAACCGAGTTCAGCTTGGAAGGGTCAGAGGGGGGAGTAAAAAGCCTCTTAAACCACATCTAGCTGACCACTGAGGACTATTCAGTGCAAGGAACTGATGGAAAGGACGCTGGCAGGACGAAGGGAGACCCTGGTGATCTGAAATTCGATACACCTTTAAGTACAGGGTCCTTTCGCACCATTCGTCAGCCTGGAGAAAAGTTATTTTCAATAAGAGATGACTCAGACTCTTCTAGGCAGGAAAATACTTCCTCAAGCAGTGAGGCTCTTTCAGATTTCAGTAGTAGTACATCAATTGAGGATATACAAGTGACACCAAGGAAGAAGTTCTCCAAAAAGAAAGCCAGAAGAGGCGTGCCAGAAAACAGTTAAAATGGGACTATTGTGACACCTAGATAATGTCTTAGGAAGATGGTGTTGAAGACGGTTCAAATATGAATATACAGTCTAAAGAACCTGCACTGACTGCTATATTTATGTCTATCAAAAAAATGCAAGAAGAAACTAGGACTGGTGGACGTAGGGCAAGAGTTGCTTCTAAACAAGCGCAAGCGGGGATCTGAAAGTTGTATAAAACTAGCTGAGAAATTGTTGAGTGATTAACATCAGTTGAAACATAGACAGAGGTAATGGAAGCTGAGGTAGAATCTTTGAAGTCACAAAGCACTACTCAAAGGGCAGCTATGTCTGACGTTATGTTGAAGCTTGAGGATCAAGAAAATCGCAAGCAAAGAAACAACTTTTGCTTTCTCTGGATTCCGAAAGGAGTGGAGGTTAGCAACCCTAGAGCCTATATGATGAATCTATTGAGAGGCGCATTCCCTGATCAAATGAAATGGGATTGGGATTCTGAAATACAACAAGCTCATCGATTTCTGTTAACCTTAAAAAAAAATCTGCAAAATATGAAGGAAAGACCCAGAGCTTTTTGGTATTCTTGAGCAACTTTCTACTGAGGCAACTCCTTTACGACCAAGCTTTCCCTAATGCTCCAAAGTCATTTGATGGTGTATCATTCTTTGTTAAGCCTGACTTTGCTCATGATACAGTAGAAAGAAGATGGCCTCTACGGCAACTGTTTGCACCTTTTTAAAAAATAGGGGCTGAGGTCTTTGTTCCGAATCCAACCAGGCTCAGTTTTAAGTTTAAAGGAACCATTCGTAGCTTCACATCTGAAGTCCAAGCTCAAGAATATCTAGAGGAGATCAAGAGAAAGGATGGGGGGGGAGACCCTCCCAAATGAACAAAAGATGGATGGCTGTTATGTTACTTACCTCCGGGTGCTTCGATGAGAATTGGGAGTGGGCAATCGGATGCAAGCTGTGTACTAGTAATGGGAGAGAGGGATATTGGGGCAGTGGATCAAACACTCATTGCTCTGGCTATGCCTGATTGCCTGCTTATTTGGGGGGGTTGGGGTGGGGTAGGGTAGGGAGGGGGAGGTTGGGTGGCAGGATCACACAAAGGGGGCTGAGGAGGGAAAAAGAAAGGCACTGGCTTTTGTGGGGTTTGTGTTTTGTTGGTCTGTTTTGGTTTGCTTGCTCATGCAGTGGAGAATCAATTCATGTTTTGGGTTAAGGGGACCACAAAGATGGGGAGATTACAGATAGCTTTGGTAATTATCTGTGGATTAAATGAAGTTAAGAAAAGACAGATGGTGTCGCAAGGGCTGCAACTGTTGCAATCAGACTTTGTCTGCCTGCAAGAAACCAATTTAGAGGATACACAGCTAGTCCTCTTAAAGAATCTTGGTTTTAGAGTAGTGGGGGCAATGATCGAAAAGACTCGTACACATGAGGTTGTAATATTAACCCCGTAATAGATAAATAAAATTGACCCAAGTCCAGGTGGATTCACTAGGGTGATGGGTTATTGCTGTGTGCAGGGCCCCAGGAACTCCTACATTTACTTTATGCTCATTGTACGGTGGCAATATAGATGATACTTCCATATTTGAGTGGTTGTCTAATGAATTAGCACACAGGCCGCTCCCTCTTACTTTATGTGGAGATTTAAACCTCAATTTTCCAAGCGACTGGGGCAAAAGTATACGGGGAGGAAAACGAAGGCTTTTACTTCATTTATGCCAGACACAGGGACTGTGCGATGCATGGTCAAAAATGAGAGCACTAGAACATGAGTTTACCTTTTACTTTGCCTCACATCAAAAACATGCTAGGTTGAATGTAGTAAACTTACACTCCTCGCAACATGGCCACCTTTGGTCATTAGACCTTTCTCTATGTTCACACCTTTTAAGCCTCCCAGTATACCTATGTGCATTCTACTTTGTACATGAAGGTTCCACACTTGTCAGTTGATGGTCTGGTCAGCTGGAGAGGTGTACTGCTCTGCTGTATCTTAATAAACCTATCCTGTAACTTATCTAGAAGTATCTTGTGATCCATCTACTTATACTTACAACATTGGACTACTTTTTTGTATCATCTACGTTAATCCATGAGAGCAGTATTTAATGCATTCCAAGATTTGTATCTGACCATCAACCCACTAGTCTTAGACCTGGTTGGGATGGGCCCTCCTGAAAGAGCCTCTTCCTGTTCATTTGAGAGGGCATTATTACTGGACGAGGACAATCTAGAATACATGAAGGAGTGGATACCAGAATGTTTGCAGAGGAACCTTGCAATGGCTCCACTGGTTATAGTTTACAACAGCCTAAAGGCAGGTATCCAGGGGAAACAACTTCAATTCCTGATAAAAATAGGGGGAAATGAAAGGGATTGTCTGCTGCACAATCAACAAAAACTGGCTCGAGCAGACAAAAATGCAATCATTGCAGAAGAGGAGAAGAGTGGAAGCCCAGGCTGAAGTGGCTCTTGCTAAAGCAGCAATTGGGGGAAGGTTATTGAAGAAGGCAATAGACAAATCCGCTTTATATCAAGTGAAGATGTATGAGTAGCGAAAATGTGGGTCACCTATTAGCAGTAGGAAGGCAGGAACTTACACACAATGAAATCAATATGGTGAGAGGTCCCTCACTAAGTCTGGTATCGGAACCATATAAAATCTGAGACGCCTTTTATAAATATTATCAGGCTCTTTATGCAGAAGATTAAGAAGGCCTGGGGGTCAACGTGAGGAGCTAATACATAAGTATCTGGATTCCTCTGTGACATAGGTACTGACGCAGGGCAAGCGGGTACAATTAGACAGTCCACTGACTTGGGATGAGATCTTGGAAGCAATGTCGAAGCTACCCAGAGGGAAAGCAGCTTGTCCCGATTTAATTCCCACAGAATTCTATATTATCTTTGGGGATCAGTTATAAGAAGGTACGACAAATCTGTTTCTACAGATCTCTGAAGGAGCTGCGCCGCCGAACTCCTGGACTATTGCAAAGATCATAGTCTTCTCAAAGAAAAAACAAACCCGCGCAGGAGTTTGGCTCCTACCGTCCAATTACATAAATGGGGATGTAAAAATATACCCAAAAATATTAGCATCTCGTTTATCGCAGGTAATTAGCAATAGGATTGTATCCATGGGTCAGCATTGTTTTATCCCCGGCAGGGGGACAACAGATCATATTAGAAGGATCATTACCTTGTTTGATGCCAGACAAGTGTCAGGAGACCCTATAGTGGCAATTTTGCTTAATGCTGAAAAAGCATTCAATAGGGTCTCCTGACAGTTTCTTTGGATTACCGGGCGTAGGAAAGGGATAGGCACTAACTTTATTTGGATGGTAAAAGCTCTATACAAGGACCCTTTGACTAGTGTTTTTATAAATGGGAGATGACGGTGTCCTTCAAAATCACAAGAGGGACATGACAAGGGTGTCCCTGCTTATCGCTCCTTTTCCCCGCATTGTTTTGTATGGGCACAAGAGCAAGGTGTTGGCTTACTCCGAGGATATAGCATTAGTCATCTCTCATCCTGAACAGGCTATTGTGGCAACAGAAGAAGAAGTTCAGAGATATGGTGCATTATCAGGATATGCCCTGAACAAGGATAAGACACAGATTGTCACTAACGAGTTTACATCCCTTGACGATTACAGGGTAGTTAAAAAAGCAGCATATTTAGGGGTTACAATAAGATCTGAACTTGATGAAGTGGTAAATGAAAATCTGGGGCCGCTTGCAGAAGAAACTAAAAAAGCACTGAAAAGGTTAGATAATTTACATTTGAAATTGATTGGCAGAAGTAATTTAATCAAGATGGTATTCTTCCCTAAAATATTTACTTTTTGAGAGCAATCCACCTTTTCTTTTCTAATTACAGGTGGAAGAAAGTTGAAAATATATTTGCACAATTCATCCGGGCATATTCGAGACCATGAAGATTGTATACATTTATTTCGCTACCCAGGGAAAGTGACGGATTGGCCCTACCCAACCTTAAGTTATATTGGTGGGCAGCCTCATTGTTACACTATACAGCACTCTTGAACGAAGATTCTAACAGTGGGGCGCCAAAGTACAACTCCCCGTTTGAATTACTGATTGGCCCCGAAGCCTGGGGATGTTTCTGGCACCAGCTGGATTATGGTTATTAGAAAAGGGTGCGTTTTAAGACACGTCTTACCCCTTTTAAAGTATGTACTCCAGTACGTCATCTACTAGGGCTGGGTAGGATAAGTGTGATAAGAATTTACCAGAGTTTTTTATGACTTTTATATTAGGAGCTGGTTTAAGGCCGGAATAAAGCAAATAGGCTGTTTTACTCAACATGTGGTATAATATCGTACAATGAATTAAGATTGAAATGTAATCTTAACCATAGAGAGTTTTTTTAAACTCCTACAGGTTATTATTTACAGAGGGGAGGGAGGCGGAGAGATTTGGGAAGAGCGAACTTGTGGACAAACTGATTCAGCCTACTCCTCTATGCATTGGGAGCATGTATAGGTTGCTTAACGAATGTATGAAAGGCAATCTGGAAAAGTGTTCTACTAAGTGGCAAGTGAAACTAGACATTTCTGATGCAGCATTTCAAAGGTGCTTTTTTTGCACCCAGTTGGTTTTAATACCTGCTAACCTCCAACAGTTTTTGATAAGACCTGTTTTGAGCTATATTAAACCCCGTATCGGATAGCTAAATGGGTTGAGGGGAAATAAGTGCACTGTCCACGCTGTGCTCTGTATAAGGCAGACTTGGTTCACATGTTTGCCACGTGTAACATACTTGGGTCATTAATTAAAGAAATTAATGGATTTTTAAGAAATAAATAACAGCTGCATATTGATTTAAGCCCCTGCTAATGCTATTCGGTATAACTAATCTGAGCGTAGGGGATGGAGGTGCCCTGGTCAGTATTGCAATGGCTGTGTCTAGATTGTGCATCGGTTCAGCTCCTCCCTCATTTCAACAATGACTGGCCCAACTATTAGTGACATGTAACCCGGAGAAATCCATATAGACTCGAAAGGGTCATAGGGCCAGGAAAAAGGGGATAATTTGGAAATGCTTAACCAATTGGGTTGAACAGCTGAACACTTAAAATGCACGAATACTTTACGGGATTCATTTGTTGTTGTTTTTATATAATTGAAGTAGGAAACTAGAATTAGGTGCTTGTGGGATTTAATGGTGTTAGTAGCATACCTGCTGCACATTTCGCACTGATGTTAAATGATGAATTGATCTGATAGGGGTTTTCCTCTGCAGGCTTTTATGCTATGAAATAAGAACTTACAGTATTTTACTGATGATTGTCCCTACTGCCTATGTATTTCTTGTTGATGTATCAAAGTGTGGGGAAGGGTGGGGGAGGCCTCAGAGTCTGGGTTAAAATCATGGAAAAAAGTTTTTTTTCAATAAAAATATAAAAAACAAAAAACAATACACATTAAAGTATGAAGGTAATAAGCTGGTCGTTTTTCAGGAAATAAACATTGTTTCTCATCTCAATAAGCAGGCAATGTGGCTAGGATGATAGGTAGCGTATAAGTAGTATATTTGCCTAAAACACATCCGTTTTACATTTGCCAATCCACCAGTAGCCACAAAACGTTTTATGTGTTGGAAATCAATGTTCCATAATAATGTTGAAGCAGACACTATTTCGCTTCAACTCCTTTGCCAGCCCTAAGAGGTCAGTCAGACTACACAGATTGTTGCGGTATCCTCCTGGAGCAGGTTTCTCTCACCTTTTGTTTCTGGCATTCAATGCTGGCAGAGGGCCCAGATTGAGGACCATGCAACATACTCAGTTTGAGGGGAGACTGGGTTTAGGAATGGTAAGGCCCACTATGGGCTGAGGAATCTCTTGTAGTTCTGGGACAATGATGGGCTGTGGTGGATCCTGGCTCCCAGTGGGGGACAAGATTGGGGACTGGGCTTGCTTTTGGCAACGAGGAAGAGTTGGAGAGCAGGAGGTTATGAGACTTGTGGAAGGGGATTAGGGAGGTTCTGCACCACTCCTGGGATTTTTACTCCTTCCCCTCTCCTCAGTGGTCCAAAAGGAACTGGTGTTTGACTTAGTAGGGGCTCTGTGGCCTTGAACTTGTTAGGGGACCACGGACTGCTGCATATGCCCCCCCACCTGCCACACAAAGCCCCTCCTAATCCTTGCTGCCAGGCTTCACATGCCCTTCATTGGAGGGCAGCTCGGGGGACCAGGTGGAGGATGGTGAAGGTGGGCAGACCACGTCAAGGGGCTAAAGCCCAAAGCGAAAGAGCACCAATGGATGGACAAACAACCTCACGACAACGTGAAACCTAAATCTGGATGCTAGGCCCTAGGGGCTTACTCATATGGCTTGCTTTGGTGCTATAATCAGCTAATATTGTTGCAATTATGAGCCCCAAACTATTCCACCTTGGACAGAGACCAGTATGTGGGCCCTCCTGCCTGCCTGGACATAATCTGTGATCGTTATAGCTAGTCCCACCAGAAAAACAGCGGACTGGACTCCCATTCACAGTGGGAAGCGAGCAATCAAACGCATTGCTACTAACATCAAGACAGGGCATACCCCTGACTGCACCCCAGCTGCCCTAATCCCTGATGGACATGGAGTGGTTATGCTGCAGATCTGAGCATATAAATTCTCCCTACTTCCACGGACAGAGTAAATCCACAGTCGCACGCACATACACTCATCATACGCTAGGGCCCATCACACTGACATTCATTCTACTACTCTATCCACACTGAATATAGGAGAGAAACCTAAACCAATCTGCATCTAAAGCGGTTATCCTGATGCCTGAGGGAAGAAGCCACTGATTTGCTAATAGGAATGTTCAAGTCCAGCCAATGGGCCTCTGACATGTCAACAGCGAATACAACTACTGCTTTAATGAAGTGACCTGGAGGCACAATGGAGAGAGATCTACCACCAGACAATTGTTTAAAAACATGCCGGATAAACAAGATGCGATGCTTGAGGTGTTCGGCATCACAAGAGAATCGCTGGAATAAAAAAAACGCAGCTGCAGTGGATCTAGGGCTGTTGTGGGAGGATCAGAAAAGTTGGTAGGCCTGTTGAGCCATGCAGAGCAGGCCCTGGTAGAACTGTAGCCACATGCTTTGGAAGTGAATCACTAGGTGCAGGACCCAGCAGAGCAGGTGATACTCTTGGAGGGCATGCCCAAAGAAACGAAAAGTGGAGCCACACACAACAACATCCGGATAGTCAGCCTTCCACAGTATGTTAAGGTTGACAACATAGTTGAATACCTATAGATCTGGATGCTGGGATTAGTTGCACTTCAAAAATGGTCATTTTCCTTCTCCATATAGAGGGCCCACTGGGTTTTGACAAATCACCTGGTGCCTTGAGCCCCACAGACACCATATTACAGGTCACAAGGAAGCAATTATGCTTCATATTTGACAATCAAACGATGCTAATGTTAATGGATTACGCTACATATGTATAACATAACAGAGGATCGATTCAGGGGAGAAAAATAGACTCAAGAAATTGGCCTGTAATATGCACTGTTGTTCCTGGCCAAACTAAAAATAACGAAGGATCAAAAGAGCTACTTCTTCACTGAGCTTGAAGTGGCGTAGGACTGGGCCAAAAAAAAAGCAAGTTGGGAAACTTGACAAGGGAGGTATAAAAAGAAAAAAGCAGAGCCAGGATCATGGCACTGGACAGCCCCAACTATTGAACAGGTAGAGGAGAACAAAAAAAGAGGTTCTCTTGGTGGGAGCCAATTTTTACTGCCAGACCAGCCAGTCATACCAGAGTCACTAAGCTGCAACAGCAACATTATCCAAATTAGAAGCCTACAAACATAGCTCTATACAACAGTTTATTTGATCATAATACATTTGTTTATCAGTTTTGCAACGAGATTAGTGCAGATTTAATATCCAAATACTTGGAACAAGTACGATTTCCCAAACTATCCCTGGATCAGCAGACGAGTATAAATAACAATACCACCGCTTCAGAAATGAAATTAATATTCAATGGGTTAGCTAATGCAAAGGCCATAGGGAGTGATGCATATCCATTGAGGTGTGTAAATAATTTTTTTCCCCAACTACAAGAAATATTAGTAGAATTATTTAATCCAATTTTGTTCGGGGGAAGACATTAGCTTCCTTTTCTACTACAGCAGTAAATAGAATTTAAGGAGCAGTAAACTCCCATATGACCCCAATTCCTATAGGCCCATTAGCCTATTGAATGCCGTTTATAAGCTTTTTACTAAAATATTGGACCATCCCATTTAGTTGGATGAATCACCTTAAATTCATGAAGATCTGATCTCTGTTGGGACTAACCAAACTATATCAGTTAATGCAAACTACTTAATGCATGCTATTGATTATTTGTTCCAAAATAAATTTAAATCTTCAATAAATATGATTGATGCTAGAAAAGATTTTAATGTGCTTAAATGGTCTGCATTGTTTGGTATATTACGAACATTTGCTATTATCTGTCCAAATATCAAATACTATAAAACGTTTGTATTTTGACACTTCAAAATCACATTAAAATAATTACAAATTGGTAATATCAAGGTTAGTCGACGGACACACCAGGGATGTCCAATGTCTCCAATCTTAATTGCACTCTTCTTTGAACTATTGGCGATCAGTTATCATAAAGATATTTATATCCATGTCTCTGGGTATATTGAAATTAAAATATTTTCGCGGATGATGTGATTTTCTATTTGCAATGTGAAAAATTTAACATATAAAATACCCTGGATAATACTTATTTGCTCACTCGAATTGGAGGTTAAAAAATTATTCATGAGAAATCTGGGGTATTTTTGTCAAATACTTCCTCCAAGATCTTGACTTTGAGTTAAGAGACACATATAGCCCATGCCGGGTATTTAGATATTTGAGGATTTTTGTCACAACTAGTTATTCTGACTTATTTAACATGAATTATACGGCTAAGATTAGTAAAGTTTGCAATATATTGGATTTTTGGGAAACTACCCCCATTGTTTATTATTGGTAGACAGATTTGGGACAAAATGACAACTTTTTCCGCTTTTAATTTTTTTTTAATTTTCCTTTTCCCGATCAGAATAATAAAAATACTTTGATTTAGTTGACACGCTGTTTAGAAATTCTATCTGGAAATACCAGCGTGCTTGTTTAAGTTAGCTTACAATTCGATAAAGATTACAGTGGGTTGATCATGTCAAATTTACATCATTACTACCAGGCTCCTTTACTGAACACTATATCGCAATTCAATAATACTTCAAGTGCCCTTTTATATTACAATTATGTCTTCTATAAAATGATTATGGAGTCAGTAATACATGTACTTGCGATTAAAAAATTGCCAAATTACCAAAAGGAACACGTTACAAAAATTGTGAATAAATTGGCATTTCGGAAATAAAACAATATTCATGGAGCAAATCATATTGGAGTGCCACAATTGTTTTTTACTCCAAGTGTGTAAACTCTGAGGCCCGAATCTTACAAGCAATGATATTGGGATTAGGAAATGGAAGAAGGTGGCCTTTAAAATTGCATTTGATTTTAACTCTAATTCCCAGGAAAGTCATAAGATCAGTTGCAGATTTCATGTAGTAATAATCGTGTTGGGATTCGGTTTCGTTGTTTTAAACATCAGACAAATATTTTAGGAGGTTCTAGTCATAGTCAATGAGAAGGCAAACACTATTTTAAAAAATGGGCTTTTTGGCAGTGTAGGGATACGGTATAGGTGCCTGCATCTAATTGCACACCTTTTTTTGCTTTCTCATCATTTTGACAGAGTTGAAAAAGAAACAAGCCTAAGAATTACAATGAATGAGGCGGTCTCCCAATTCATCTAGAAGGCTTTTAGGGCTGACAACTTTAGAAGGATGAATCTTTTCAAAGTGACAGCTTCACCACACTCCCAAAGTCATTAATAAGGTTTTTCCATCTTATCCTAATATATATTACAGATATTCAGCCAATGGGTGAGGGGCTGACAACATCTAATAGCAACTTTCCCACGGCTTGCCCTATTTTGGCAAGAGTTGTGTTAGGCTTCAGCTTAGGAAAGAATTTCATTACAGACCCATTTACTACTCTGATTGTATGCATAAGATATCATATTTATCTATCAAGGTAAGGGGGAATGTTTATTTTTGCTTCTATGTCTATGGCTCGCTCTCTCATTATGCAGTTCTGGAAATCTACTGAAATTCCCCTCCTATTCAACAGCAGACCAAAATTCAACGTGTCAGATTCTTAGAATTAATGTATACCAAAAGGAACAATCAAGTTACTTTGGGCCTAATTATGAGTCTGGCAGTCCACGGACTGCCAGACTCAGGGGGGGGCGCGGCTATGGCAGTCTTCTGACCGCCTTATTACAATTAGGGCGGTCAGACCGCAATTGCCTAACTCAGCCGCCAGGAAACCTTCGTTCCATGGCGGTGTTGCGGAAGTCAAGAGGCTGCAATATGCTTGGTGTTCCCGCCAAACATATTACAACTTTCCTCTCTGCCACAGTTTTCATGGCAGTTCCTCCTCTATGAAAATCGTAACAGAGAGGAAACAAAGGCGCCCATACAGGGCCCCCTTGTGCCTCTACGCCATGGGGTGCATGCAGGTGGCACAACATGTGTCCCCCTGTGTGCATGCACCCCAGTTCCTGCAAAGCATGGACTTTTTTTGGCAGTAACTGTTTTTGGAGTTCCCATTGCGGTGCCCATTTTCAGGGCACTGCCGTGGGAACGTTAAAAAAAAGCCAGCCAGACATGAGAATCACTCATAATGTGGCTGGCGGCCGACCACGGGTTTGGCGGTGCGGCGGCGGGGCCCATCACCACACCGCCAAACTCTTAATCAGGCCCTAAATGTTTAAAAGTAAGTTTGGCAGTTCTTTTTAACTCTTTACCATGTTGTATATAAGGTAGAATGATCGTTTTCACTTTACTAAAACAATGCAGTGCTCATTGTCTGCATATCTTTAAGAGATACATATGTTCCTTTTATTGAATGAATTTTCGGATTTATTTAAATACTCATTGCAGAATTCTGACTACATTATTTTTACTGTTTTGTGTACTATTATTAAGTTAGTGCAACATTATCTTTGATACTAATAAAAATGTTTTAAAAAATACAGTTCCATACATGTGATGGTCCACTGAAGAAGTTTGAGACTGGGTCGCCCACCACTCCAGGGGTAGGGGCAGTGGGTGCGCTTGAGCAGCACCTCATCCAGAATGCTAATGCTATTTATCCAGTTAACACTAACTCTCCATAATATATATCAAAGATAAACAACAGGGATTCTCTGGGGCTAGGGCTTGTATGACCAACACCTTCATAGAACCCCCTCCTCTTCCAACATAAACACTATTTGCGTATGGGGCAGCTCAACACCTAGTCAGGGGTGGGAGTTTAAAGTTGGAGAAGTTTTAGTTTCCTAAGTTGCAGACGGAGACAAGCAGTAAGAAGGAGGACACAATCAATTGACAAGACACAGAAAGTTTGCATCTCATCTACACAGGGCATGGCTCAAAATGGTGAAGAATATGGGTCAAGAGACTTTCAGGCATGCCCACCCACAAGCTCACATATATAGTGTCACACAAATGGATAGGCCAGCATTCTTCAATTGCCTAACCCTGAATGTTAGAAGGATAGGACATACTGCAAAGAGACACCAAGTATACTCTTATTTAAAGAGGAGGGGTTCCTTACTACTGCTGGTTGACTGTCTGAGAAAATGTTTGCCTTAGCTGAAAACTAGGACCTAATGGACATGTGGAGTGCCACATACTGCATGCATCACGAACACTCACACTGCACCTTGATCCATGACTGTTTTACGGCTCTTCAGCTGCAAGCTCACTTTTATAGAGCTGAGTATCTACTAAGAAACTGTCCGACCACAGCCCGCAAATAATATTTTTGTGAAGGGACAGGGTACTCACTAGCATCCCAAACTGGCAGTTGCAACTGCTAATGCTGGAAGATGCAGTATATGGGAGGACAATAGTGGATGAAATAGACAATAATCTTAGTGTATCAAGGGCTCCATGGGGGATTCTTTGACTGAATGGGAAGCCTTCAGGTTACCATCAGGGGAATCTGCATTAAACCACTGTCCAGGTGCGAGTGACTCCACAGGATCAAGTGGGTTGGATCGAGGAAAAGTCACACCAAATGGAGAGTGAAGCCATAGGCTCCAAACGTAAACACCAAGAACTGAAGTACTCCAATTTTTGAGACCCCAGAGGTGCTAGGGGTAGCACCCTATGACTTCGAGTACTTCCTGATGTGGTATTATAAAATTCTGCATATCTTGATAATATCACAAAGAACTTGGCAACAGAAGCTGAAATATGAAAAGACATCTTTATTAAACTCAAATGAGTGAGACTACGTCGCACAGAAGCCTTAGCAACTGAATGAGGCAGTCTACAGAACAAAAAACAGTCTTCCCTTATATACAGATTCTTGTGCTTCAGGCACACATTCTTCAGTTTATGGTATGGTCATTCAAAAGTATATATTACAAACGAAAGAGCAGAGTCATGATGACCATCCCACATTCCAGTTAAGCCAGCCTGCAATTATTTACCCAGCAAGGCTCAGATCCCACATCAGATATCAACAGGCCCTAGTTGAACACGGGCATCTCCTGTTTAGAAAAACAGGCCATAAAGCAGGAACAGTCAGGTGTGAAAGAGATTAGCCGGAGGCTTGTGTGGGATGAAAAAGGTTTTATGGTGTGTCATGCCCTGATGCTAATCACAGGTGGCCGGAGGATGGGGAGCTCGTGAGACCGGACTGACCTGGGGCAGCGGAGACCAGCTGCCCAGGTCATGGAGAAGTCAAACAGAAAGTACATGTATTCTAAAGGCCCGTACTTGCTTATAATGTGTTTGTCTATGTGAGGGCAACTATTAAGATGGCCACCGCTCCAAGATGGAACCCACGGAGTCAATGTATAATAACGTATACATAGTGCATTTGGCAATGGGACGTTATGCAAAGCGCTTGTAAATACCGCATTGACCAATCGCGGTTTGATAATACATGAATAAACAGGGGTAGGGCCCTGTCTCCTACGCGGTCCCAAATATCAAAGTACGACAGAACTGATACACAAAAGCCTCACACACAAGGAGACGCATGTTTAGTTAGGGCTTCACAGCTCTAATGAGTATATTTCCCAAGGGCACTTGCATTACAACTGTTAGCTCAAGTAGCCAGCTCAGAAAGTTAACAGACCTCCGTAGCAGCAATGAGACATGGAGACAGTCAAATGCTGCACGCGCAGATGCACATTATTGAGCTAATGGAGGACTATTACAGCAACTGTATACCCGACAGTCGGAGGGTAAGCAGTGCCACTCTGGAGGCCTACATGCACACAGTTCTAAAAGAACCAGCTGCAGAACTGGAAACTCCACTCTCATTTAAAGAAATAGGTAAAGCCCTGAAACAGTAGGCAGTAACAGAAAGAACCTGGGAAAATAGCAGAATTTTATAGATTTTTTCCCACTGGTTAAAAAAGCCAATGTTAGCGCTCTCTGTTGCTAAAGATAAAGGAGCCCTGCCATCCACGACACAGGAGGCAATCATTGTTGTACTGCCTAAGGTAAACCAAGGCCACTTATTTTGCTTGTATTTACTTTCTTGCAAAGTAAACTTTTACTAGAAGATAATGGGGAGGTATTAGTGATCAGGATCCAGAAGATCCTATAATTCCTATTCACCCAGATCAGAAAGGGTTCATCCAAAGAATAAGTACGGCTCCCAACTAATTCAGACTATTCCACTTATTAAATAATGCATCGGAATTTCAAAACGATGCTGCTGTATTTTTCATAGATATGGAAAAGGCATTCACAAGCTGAATTGGGAATACCTTTTTAAGATATTAGTGGACATGAGGTTTGGTGCATAAATCATGTCTTTCATCAATTTATTTTACACTAACCCCACTGCCCATGTGAAAACTGGGAAGGTAATATCATGGATGGAGAATGGACCACCCAATATGCAGAATAGCCTTGTGGGTTCCCTATTATGACCCTATAAAGCAGTCACAGCTAAATGCCTCCATGCTTATTATTGTGAGGTCCCAGATCACCTCTTGGCATTTGGAAATCATCATTTACCGAGTTATAAGATGGAGAATACCTTTACATATGACACGCTGCCAGCACGAAGTTCCACTATTTGTCAGTTTACCACAAAGTCCTTGTACCACTGGATCTGTGTCCATGCACTGTACCCAACCAACCAGCAATGACAGCAACATTACTATTGGAGTTCCCCATATTTGTGATGAGAAGTTGTGGAGATAGTTTGGGAGGGTATTCCCACCAGGGGTGTCATTTCATGGAAACATTCCTAAGTGTAGATTTTGGAAGAGGTGTTGCATATATTACATCTTTGGGGTAGTTCTACAAAGTTTGCTTTCCCACCCGCAGTTGACACACGTGAACTCGATTCAATGCTTCAACATTGAATGTGAAAAACAGGTTATTGTAGTCCCACAGAACCCTTCCCAATACATTGTTGAAGTAGAGTAATTGCTTTTGGATTACTAACAATACCTACAGCAGGATCAGGGGCACAGATACCAACCTATTCTTTTATTCACAGTATCACACACACACTGTAATCAGAATAGACATTTTTAAATAAAAGTATTTATCACAACAGGGCAAACCTGTTTCTTAGAATGTCTAAAATAACTACAAAGGATATCATAGAAACAGCAGGAAGACAAACAAATTACACACAAAAAAATATTTCTAACATGATTAAAATGTAATCTGAAACCTAGAACCCTAGAACCTACTTAAATGCGCTACATTAAGAAAACACGGAGAGTAGAGCAACTTGCAATCTAGAGTTTCTTAGGGAGAAGGGTTGCACTGCCTTCTTTGCTGAAGCAAGAGCTGTCATTTTCAGTAGAGTGCAAACGAGCTGCAGTAGCGGCCTTTCTCGGGAATCAGCTTTATCAGCATCTGGCGAGATCTAACAACTTTCAAGTGAGCTATCCATAGGTAAAAACATCTCTGACAGAATTTCATGCAAAAATCTGGGTTAACAATTTCTCCTGACAAGTGGTTAAGTGGTACCTCTGAATCTTATCAGAGATTGGAATTCCTGACATAAGTTTAGGAATGTCTGACATAGATTATATGTATCAAGGTTGTGAGAACTTGGGTTACTGGTTGAGGGGTTAAACCCTACTCAAGCAGCAACCACAATTCTTGTCAGGGTGTGGCACAAGCAAATCCTAAATTGACTCATGCTCAACCCTCTGCTAGCTTGGCATAGAACAGTCAGGCTCAACTTAGAGGCAATATGTAAAGCATGTATGCAGTACTCCAAACAGTAATAGAGTGAAAACAAAACACAAGAAAAATATAGTAAGTTTTATTAAATAAAACAAGATCGAAAATCCATTCAGTAGAACCGTTGATAGGCAATTTTGAAGATGTTAGCATAAATAGTGCCAAAAAGCACAAAGCGTTAATAGCGGATATCTGCTCGCTCACGGCAAGCACAAATTCACAAGTTCAAGCCAACCATGATAGAGCATGGGCTGGCAACAGGGTTTCCAATTAGGCCTGCTGAAAAAGAGTACCTTAAATCCTGGTTTGCAGAGGGTTGTGACTTCTTGCGGCTGAGGATGTGTTGAGCTGACTGGGTGATGTGTTGGTTCTGAGGAGCGTTAAAGCTGCAATGTGAGGTTCTGCATCATTGTTAAGGATCTCGTCGGTGAGGACTTGTGATGTGAAGTCTGACATTGAGGATGCATTGAGCAGTCGAGGCAATGCATGTTTCCAAAGATCTGTGAGACTGTGATGCAAGAACCTGCCTCATCGTCAATGCTGCTCTCAGTGAGGGATTGGTGATGAGAGTTCCTGCATCAGGAAAGCTTTGCACAGGCAGTTGTTCAGATGCAGGCTGCAGGGTTGATGTAGAGTCGTTTAGTTGGGAGAACCTCACCGCAGCAGAGGCAATGTGTCAGTTCTGCTCGGGTTTGCACAACTCAGCAGAGGAGATGTATTAGTTTTGCTGGGTCCACAGATGGGCTGGTAGAGCACCTTATGGCCAACTTCCAAGGTTCCAGGACTGGGGTGGTACCACTTGGCAGGGTAGGACTCACAGATGGTAGAATCCATGTGTTGCATTCAAGGTTGTTGGAACATTTTGCTCCTGAGGCTCTAGTCAGGTGGTCAGGCCTTGTAGTCACTTTGGGGTCCTGGGTTCGAAAGGTGCAGGTCCAGTACTTCTTACCCAGGAAAGAGTGCAGACAGGCAGCAAGTGATCACAGCATGGCAGCAGTCCTTCAGAGAAGCAGTGCAGCCAGGTAGCATTACTTTCAGCCTCACAGCAGTGTTTCTTCCTGGCAGAGTACTCACAAGTCTAGAAGTATACTAAAGAGTTGGTATCTGGTGTCCAAAATATTTGCCTGGACCTTCCAAAGGAGCTTCCAAAGGTTTCCATTCGGAATCCCTAGGCACCCTTCCTTTCCTGTCCTGCCTCCAGACTAACTACAGGGGGTATGCAAGTGTGAGTAGGGTTGTGCTCAGCTCCACCCTCCCATCCTGGCAGTGATGGCCCAACCATGCACACCTTACCTCTCTATTGTGTGTGGCTGTCTAGGAGAAATACACAAAATCCAACTGCCAACTACACATAGTCCTGTAACCCAGAGACAGGCTGCAGGTGCTAAATGGCAAAGGCAGGAGAATGCTAACTTTTTACATATACAAGGGCTACCCAATATACCCTTGTGGGCTGGGCGTCTGAAGTTAAACAGGCAATGGTGCCTACAAGGGATTTTTTTTTACAAACCTTATTGTTATTTCCTCACTTAGTCAAAATGTCTCACCATTACATCATAACTCAATTAGTTCAATGCATGTATCAATTTGTTTGATGAAATAAATTCAATTAGACGGGTGTGTGTCTTCTTTTTCAGATTTATGTCGAAGCAAATGCATTAAATTAGGGGTTCATAACACATTCTTCACATACATTGATAACAGATGTTTCAGTTATTATTAATGGAAGCCAGCTGGTCATCAATGTATGAATACCCATTTCTTTTCATACATATATATGAGTCTGTCCTACACATGGGAACTAGATCTCTGAAATTAAATTTAAGAATAACTAAAAGGAAAATTGGGCTGAGCGTTGATGTTTCTGTCTCCTCTTTGATGAATTTATGATATCATACAGTTGCCTCATCCACCCATACAGTCCTGCACACATGCTGTCTTCAACACATACAAACAGTGAGTCACTCATTCATGCACCTATGCACTACGTGAGTAATAGTGTCTTTATGAGTGACTATTGGTGTATATAAGTGAGTATATGTGAGAGTGAGAGATTGAAAGAGTTCCTGTATGAATAAGTATGTGTTTCTATAAGTGATTGTTTAAAAGACTAAGTATGTGTAAGTTTCCGTAGAAGTAAGTGTGGTGGTGTGTGTATAACTGTATATGCAAGTAAATGTATGTTTGATTCTTTATTAGCATGAGTGACTATGTGTGTGAGTAACTCTATGGATGAGTGGCATTGTGTAACAGGATGTATAGGTGTATGAGTGCATATGATGAGTGAGTACATGTATGAGTGACTGTATAGGACTGTTGGTGAATGAGTGGATGTGTATGTGGATCTTAGAATTACTGAAGAGGTTGTTGTAACTGGTATTGGTATGTCCATTGTTTTGAAAATTTAAGTCTCTATTTTTGAATGTGTGTATCAAAGGTTATATAAGGGTGAGAGGAGGTCTGCCACTCTATCACAAGGATGATGTCATCAGTGATGTCATCAGTGATGTCATTTGAGATGTCATCAGTGATGTCATGAGTGATGTCACTGACCATGTCATGAGTGATGTAATATGTGACGTCATCAGCAGTGCATTGCGGGTGCGCGAGTTATAGTTAGCTGAACTAACTATAACGGGGGAATTTCAATGGTTTTGTACAAGTGAAAAGTCCAGCTAACTATAACACCCCTGAAACCTATGGTTTTTTTCAGTGAATTTCTGAGGTTTTTTAAATGCTAATTCCTAACTATAATGTGCCTGAAACCTATGTTTTTTTCTGTGAATTTCAAAGGTTTTTTAAATGCTAATTTCTAACTATGCCTACAGAGATAGGACATGTGAAGAAAGACGAAAAAATGCACAGAAAGAAAAAAAAGAAGTGCAGAAAGAAGCAACAGAAGTCCTCAAAGACGAAGAAAAGTGCAGGAAGAAGGATAACGTGCAGAAAGAACAAAAAGAAGAGCAGAAAGAAGCCTTGTTGCAAAATCATCCTGTACCCTCAACTTTTTCAGACGGATACTGGTGGTAACTGAGTCTGACTAACCAGTCCTAGAGCCAGTGCTATGTTAAAAGACACTTAGAAAACAGTGAAAACACCTACATACACTAGGGAACATTATGCGTTGGGGTCCCCCTGTGATTAGCATGACCTCCTCTGTAAGCCCCTAGTATATTATAGGGCAGGGGGATTAAAACTACCTCTTAAAACAGGCCACAGGGCGTTTTTGCACACGTTGACTCAGGCCCCGTCCCCTCCCTTCACCACTGTGTAAACACGCCCTGTGTCCGTTTTTAGTTGGGAGATTAAGTTCATTTGAATCCTGAGGGTCCCTAGGGTCCAACTAGCCCACTAGGTACCTCCAGTAAGTGCCACAGAGCTGCGTTGCAGAGAGGTGTAAAAAGTGGCACGGCCTGGACCACCTCTCTGCAATGCAGCTCAGTGGCGCTTACTGGAAGCACTTGGTGGGCTAGTTAGCCCCCAGGGGCCCTCAGTATTGAAGGGAAATTATATCCCCAATTTAAAACGTGCCATAGTGCGTGTTTGCACACGTCACCTCAGGCCCCGTCCCCTCCCTTCACCACTGTGTAAACGCACCCTGGGGCTGTTCTAAGTTGAGAGATTAAGTCCCCTTGAATCCTAAGGGTCCCTAGGGTCAAACTAGACCACTAGGTACCTCCAGTAAGCGCCACAGAGCTGCGTTGCAGAGAGGTGTAAAAAGGGGCTTGGCCTCAGAACACCTGTCTGCTACGCAGCTCCCTGGCGCATACTGGAGATGCCTGTTGGGCTAGTTGGCCCTCAGGGACCCTCAGTATTGAAGGGGAATTAATTCCCCAACTTACAATTCGCCAGGGGGCGCGTTTGCAGAGTGCTGCAAGGAGGGGGCGTGGCCTCCGGCACGATGCCAGTCTTTTATTTATTTTAATTTTTTAAGAAGGGGGGCTGTGTGGTTCCCCTTCTTATTCTAATTTATTGGCCCTGATGACCCCATCCCCCAGGGCCTGTCTCCTAATTATATTTTTTTGACCCCAATCCCCAGGTCCGGACACTGTTTTTTATTATTTTTAAAATATATATATTAATAGACACACCTAGGACATGCTGGACAAACCGTACGTACCTATCACCATGACGATTTGAGTGATATTCATTAAAAGGCGACTATGCATACAATGAATCCACGTGGAATGTATTTACACCACTAGTGAAGCTCTGACATGTCTGATGCTCTACCGTGCCTAATCCCGGTAGACACCCTTGTCGTTTATTTATACAAACATGGGTAGCTATTGACGGGCACATTTAATACACATGCACACCAAGCCATTCAAAGGGGATTCGACAAAAATTCGACCAAAACTATGCAAGAAACCCCCCTCACGGTTAATAAAACACACATCCACTGCCGGATGTGTAATACTTTTTATTTTACTCTCTGGAAAGGGGACGAACATCACTTGAGAGTCACAGCGCTCTCCTGGCAGAGCCCAATGCTGTGTTACACCCACCATTGCCTGCTGAGTGCCACACACCTCTGTGTTGTATTCCACTAGCTAGTGCATATGCTATGACACTCTCTAGCCCATGTGCACTGTAACACCACCCCGTGAATATGTCATGCCACACTTGTCTTCGCACGGGTTATATTGCCCCATCTAACGTGCCTTCCTCGATGCCTATGTTACAACGCACAGTGCTATGCCATACATATTACAGTCTGGGATCCATATCTTTGTCACAGTGCATATGCAACGTTACACTCCCCAGCACATATTTTATATTACAACTTTAGAGACTAGTTAGGTTACACAACACTGCCCTGTGCATATTGCACTCCAAGGTGCATATCGCATAGCACGCGCTAGTGCCTGTGCTATCTCGCGCTCTCCAATGAATCTGTAATTGCGCACAATGTATTGCATATTATATTTCACGCCCGGTTCATCTTATATCACACTTTTTGGTGCATAGTTTATACCATACACTATATCTAGTTTTCATTTTCAATCGTGCTCTCAGGACTATGTTCTATATAACAGTGTGTTCACCTACCCTTTTCACGGGCATTACATTTTGCGATAGGGGTGGAGGGTCAGGGGGTGTTTCTGCCAAGTGAGCCCGGAGTCACAGTCACAAACGTCCTCTTCTTCCTGAATAAAAGTGAGATTATGCTGCATACTTGTTCATATTTTAAGTAGTTCGCACAGACACACGTTTTAAAAACAATAAAGTTCCTAATACCCGCCTTCTCTGAACAGTTAGCTTGCTGCCCCATCCACCTCCTCCCTATCCTCTTGTCTGAATCCATGGACTAGCCTCCTCCCTCCTGCCATGCATGGTCTGATGTGCTGCCACTGCCCTCCATTTAGCATGATGTACCAGTCCACTCCTCCTGCCCTCCATTGCCCAATTCTATGGCCCATCATTGACCTCCTGCTTAGCCTCTGTGCTTAGCTTGCTGCCCCTATTCTCCTTCCCCCTGCCCTCCGATGTCTTTGTGCATGCCCCTGCTCCATCCCTTTTGCCCACCATGTTCCATGGACCTGCCACTCCTATCTACTCTGAGTGTTCTGTTGAGCTGCCACTCCCCTCCCACCTGCCTAGCATTGTCAGATGACTGTAACCTGTCCCTGCCACCTCCACCCTGCCTGTCCACATGCCATTCCCCTATCCCCTTCCTCCTGTCCTCCATGGTCCATTTTACTGCCACACCCTTCTGCCCTCCCTGGTCTGTTGTGCTGCAACTGCTCCTCCTGCCTGCCCCACGCGGTCTGTTGTGAGGCCCCTTCCCCTGAACTCTCCTGTCTGTGCCCAGGTCCTGACCCTCCCTTCTATCCTCCATGGTCCTTTGTGCATGCGCCTGCACCCTCCTTCTTGCCCATCATAGCCATTGTGCTGCCACTAACCATCCCACTTGCCATGCATGGTCTTCTGTGCTGCCATGGCCCCTCCCACCCTCCCTGTGTGGTCTGTTAGCTGCCCCTGACCCCCTCCCACCTTCCCTCCATGGTCTGTGTGTATGCCATCACAGTCTCAGTGTTGCTCTTCATGGTGTGTCTTGCTTCTAGTGCCCATCCTGCCTGACCTCCATGGCTATCTGGCTGCTCCTGCCCTGCCCCCTTGCCCCCAGCCCTCTGTTTACATGTGCAGACCCCTACTCCCTCCCTCCTGGCTTGTCTGTTCCATTGTAATGCCCCTGATCCGTCCCTCCTGCCCTTTATGGTCTGTTATGCTGCAGCTTTCTCTCCTGTCTGTCCATTATGGTCAGGTAGCTACCATTGCCTCTTGCCCCTCTGTACTCTGTTGTCCATGTGCATGGTCCTGTCCCCTCCCTCTTGCTTTCATGGATTGCTGTGCTGCACTCCCGTCCCGCATGCCCTGTGTGGTGTATTGTGCTGCTGCAAACCCTGATGCCTGCCCTGCAGGGTCAGTTTGGTGCACCTCTCCATGTCCCTCCTGTCCTCTGTTATCCAAGTCCATGTCCCTACCCCATTTCCTTCCATGATCCAATGTACCATACTTGCGAACATTTTGAACTTGGTAAGAGGGAGATTTTGAAAAAAAACTGGGGTATTGATTTTCCCCTTTGAGTTACATTGAAAAAGAGGAGATTGTAGACAGGAGACAGATCAAATAAAACCCATATGAGCTTAAAAACATTGGACGTTTCCTGGCTGAATCGGGTCTGTTGGCATGTATGGTTGTACTTCCATTGCCTCTTCCTTCTGCCCACAATGGTCTATTACATTGCCACAGCCTCTTTTGCAAGTCCTGTATTGTTGGTTTGTTGCCCCTGCCCCCCTTTCCACTGCCCTCCATAGTCTGTTGTGCTGCCACGGCCCTTCCTGCCTGCTCAGTGTGGTTAAATTGTTGCCTTTGCACCCTCCTACCTGTCTTCAATTTTCAGAGTCCGTGCCCCTGGCCTCTGCCTCTCAACAGTATCCTAATGAAGAACTAGATTGCTAACATTCTATATTTATTACAAAAGTGTGGAACGCCTGACGTCATCTTGATGTAATCAAAACTGTAGTACCTAGAGTATTTCCTTTAGAAATTACATATATGAGAGGGTCTTATTTGCATCAAAATTATGGTTAGTGCTCTAAAAGACTAAAATAAGGACATATTTTCTGAGTTTTCAAATAGCGACAAAGCACTTTTAAATTATTTGATATCTTTATGTTTTTTTATCCAGTTGACCACTTGATTAAATGTTGCACCTAGGGGAGAGGATGTGGTGTCACTTCCAGAGCTGCAGACTTTGTAGCTGGGGAACCAGGTTGGAGTTTCTGCTTCAGCTCGACATTCTGTGATTCTGGTCAAATCACTTAGTTTCCCCATGTCTACAACCAAAATGAATTTGTTCTTGTGTGATGTAACCAATGCTCATGTAAAGCACTCCAATACCTGACAAGTCTGCACTATATAACACTGCAAAAACACAAAATAATAAGTGTTTTGCACACTTCTGTCATTGGGCTATATTTGGACTACATCTGGGTGATTTTGGGCTACATTTGTGCTCTTTTGTCTCCGGTGGCCATCTTGGGAGATTTATTTGTTATGAAGTTTCCTAATTTCCTCATGTACTGCAGTCTCCTCAGTAGGAAATGCTTTCAGTTTTTTACTTTGATTCCATCATGAAGGTATTCAGATATGTCACACATTTGCCATAAATTCTGAATGTTAGCACTCTAGTTGCTCATTAGATCACTGTAGTAAAACTACTGTTCACCATGGAAGTCTGCTCCTGGTATTAAAAGTGCATGTTTCAGTCTGCATGTCAGAATTTTATAATGAAATAGAAGAGGATTTGAGAAGTCACTCAAAATGTGCCCTCATTTTCTTTCTTCAGCATTAATCATAATTTCTATGGCAAAATGAACCCCCTCATTGTGTTCCTTTTTAAATTAAATGTTTTAAGTGTTACCAGTTTATTCCAATCAAGATGGCTTCAGGTGTGCCATACTTTTGTCATAATGAAGACAGTAAGCGCTCTAGTTGTTTTTAAGAACATTCTTGGACATTCTGTCATTGGGCTATACTTGGGCTACATCTGGGTGATATTTGGGCTACATTTGGGCTCTTTTGTCTCTGGTGGCCATCTTGGGAGACTTATTTGTTATGAAGTTTCCTAATTTCCTCATTTACTGCAGTATCCTCAGTAGGAAATACTTTCAGTTTTTTACTTTGATTCCATCAAGAAGGCATTCAGATGTGTCACACATTTGCCATACATTCTGAATGTTAGCACTCTTTTTGCTCATTAGATCACTGTAGTAAAGCTACTGCTCACCAGGGAAAACTGCTGCTGGTATTGAAAGTGCATGTTTCAGTCTGCATGTCAGAATTTTTTAATGAAATAGAAGAGGATTTGAGAAGTCACTCAAAATGTGCCCTATTTTTTCTTTCTGCAGCACTAATCATACTTTTTATGGAAAAATGAACCCCCTCATTTTGTTCCTTTTTAAATTAAATGTTTTAAGAGTTACCACTTTAATCCAAGCAAGATGGCTTCAGGTGTGCCATATGTTTATCATAAGTAGGACTGTTAGCGCTCTAGTTGTTCTTTGGAACACTCTGGGAAGCTGCAGTAGAACACAAAGGAATCAACTGACAGTCTCTGCCCTTGTCGGATGTACATGTTTTACTGAGAATGTCAGACTTCATTCTCACATGACTGAGAAAGATAATGTGAATTTACAGAAAATAAGCTCTCAGTTTAGCTTATAGATCACCTTCCAAACCTCTGTGGGAAAAGCATGAGAAAATATTTTTCTCTCAATCATGATATCCCAGCAGAAGGCTTTTTCACATGGTGAAATCACCTTAGAACATACCACAATTCCTAAAATAAGTATGGTACCATCAACAAATGATTTATAATGTAACTAAAGTCTTAAAACCTTCTATTAACTGCAATGCTTTTTAATGAGGTGCTATCATGTAAATTGGGCTCAAGATGGCTGCCAACACTTCTTGGATGAAGTGCTGACAGCCAATCAGATCTCAGGATGAGATGTGTGGTTAGGCTCCGCCCACATATGTATATGATTTTACTTTTGATTTTCTCAGGAACTACTGAACAGATTGACACCAGACCTGAAAAAGGCACTTCCCTGACCTGAGGACTACCTCTCTGCCAAATTTCAAGTAATTCTGTTCAGCTGTTCGGGCTGTACCTTGGACTAAAGGTCCCTATGGAAAATTGCATGGGGAAAACGCGTTTTGGGACCCCCCTTTTTTCTCAGCCCCCGCTTGACGAATCCCCCCGAGACTCTCAGGGTTGGAGCGGAGCCCCACCTATTTTGAAAATTTTGCGAGGATTCGTCTACCGGCGCCAAAGTTATTCCAAATAGAATGTTGCGGATTTCCTATGGAAACACGGTCCTAACTATAACTATCTACTGGCGACCGCCAGTAGATAATATATACATATATATATATATATATTTTTTTTTACTCGTTTCCTGCATTATTCCTCATTTCCCATATGTCATAGTTCTGGGAAGACACCACTGCTCAGGTAAGAGAAGCATCAGGTTCCATTATGTGTTTTTTGGAAAACGGTTTTATTCTTTTTTCACTTTTTCAGATATCAGCAAATTGCAAGGGCAGTTAGAAAAGAAAGACCAATACGTTTCAGCCAGAGGCCTTCTTCCGGGTCATAGAGCTGTGCTGTACAGAGTGTCAATAAATAGGGACTCTCTTGGTACCTCCCACTTCAATTAAAAGCTAAATTTAAAGGAACCTGCACATTTAATTCATATATGTTGGCATTAGTGTTTTAAAGCCTATATAAAATATCTTGAATCTGCCAAAAGCCTGTTTGCGTGAGCAGAAAATCATTTCATATTTTATCACAGTTTAAGGTAAAGTACCAACATATATTCTCTATAACATGTGGCATTCATCTAAATGACATGATATATAAAAAATATGATATGCAGAACAAAGCATTAAATTTGGGTTACATGTAATCACGGTGAAGTACCACATGATTCAGAGAGACATTATTAATATTTTGTTCGTAACAAAACCCAATAAAAATTCATTACTCTCCATGTTCTTTACCTATTCTGATCTCAATTGAGAGTATGTACCCAATGTGTTTACGAAAGATTTACAATTACCTGTGAGTATTTGTCAATATTTAAAAATATAAAATCCTTGTAAATATCTACAAAATACCATCAGACAAAGTGCAAAAAAGTGCACAACAGTGGGCTGGGATGTATCAAAGTGAGTTTAAACTTTTATGGTACATGATAATCGATCAAGGGGGTATGAATTGTATAAGTCACTGATTACATGAAGGCTTTTAAAATAGTAAATAGAGTATTCCAAAAATACAGAATTTCATGGTCAATTCCAGAACACTGTGACTTAACATACTCTCATAGCACATGAGTTTCTAAAGTGCCAAAGAGCCAAAGATGTTGATCTTGATGGCATCTTCTCACTACAGACTGGAAGATATTTATGTCATAGAATCTGATACGTGTAACCAGCATTATATTAAAGTGCAAAGTGCTTAGTACACCATCACATTTTGAAATCAATTTCTACAACCATCTGTCAAATAAACAATTCATGCAATCTCCAAATCTATCAAGAGGTGCTAAAGAAGAACCTCTATTTTCTATTTCATACTGAATTGAAAAAGTCTACAAAAATCATCACTGTTATTAAATAAAGAGCAAAATATTAAGATTGAATAGAGAAAGGGCAAGATGGGTGGATGAGTGTGTGCATGGGTGTGTTAGTGAGTGAATGACTGTCTCAATAGTGTCTTTATGGGTAACTACATATGTTTTAAACTAGTATATGTGACCGCCACTCTATCACAAGGATGATGTCATCAGTGATGTCATCAGTGATGCCACTGACCATGTCATGAGTGATGAAATATGTGACGTCATGAGCACTGGATTGCGGGCGCGCGAGTTATAGTTATCTGAACTAACTATAACGGGGGAATTTCAATGGTTTTGTACAAGTGAAAAGTCCAGCTAACTATAACACCCCTGAAACCTATGGTTTTTTCAGTGAATTTCTGAGGTTTTTTAAATGCTAATTTCTAACTATAACATGCCTGAAACCTATGGTTTTTTAAGTGAATTTTGCAAGGTTTTTTAAATGCTAACTCCTAACTATAACGTGCGTGAAACCTATGGATTTTTAAGTGAATATATATATATATATATATATATATATATATATATATTCACTTAAAAAACCATAGGTTTCACACATGTTATAGTTAGCTGGACATTTCACTCGTAAAAAACCAATGAAATTCCCCCGTTATAGTTACTGCAGGCAAATATAACTCACGCGACCGCAATCCTCTGCTGATGACGTCAGATATTACATCACTGTATTTAGACACTTATTTACCCATGTCTTCTTCCATTAATCTTTAGCTATACATATATTACAAATATTTATTTTTCATAAAGACACATATGTCATCAGTGATGTAATATCTGACGTCATCAGCAGAGGATTGCGGTCGCGTGAGTTATAGTTGCCTGCAGTAGCTATAACGGGGGAATTTCATTGGTTTTTTACGAGTGAAATGTCCAGCTAACTATAACATGTGTGAAACCTATGGTTTTTTAAGTGAATTTGCAAGGTTTTTAAATGCTAATTCGTAACGATAACGTGTGTGAAACCTATGGTTTTTTCTGTGAATTTGTACGTTTTTTTAAATGCTAAGTTATGTATTTATTAATTTTTTTTTTTCAGGTTTTTCATCGTGCGCACACCGTGAAAATGTAATTTTTTTAAAAAAAATCGCAAGGTGCGCGCACACCGAGCACCCACGGTTCGCAGTGCGTGCCGTGCGCGCAGAGTGCGCGCACCTCGCGATTTTTAAAATAAAAAAAAATGTTTTTTTCTCCCTTGGGGGTCCTTCTGTGACCCCCTGACCAAGGCTAGGGGGTCAGGAACTGTCCACTCTGCCCCCTTTTCACGTTCTCCACCTTTTTTTTCACCCCCTCAGACTGCGAGAGACAAAATGGCAGCCGACACTTCCTGGTTTCGACCGATTCGAATGTTTACTGACATCTAACAACCAATCAGAATTGTGCTTGGGCGGTCGCCAGTAGATAGTTATAGTTAGGACCGTGTTTCCATAGGAAATCTGAAAATTCTATTTTGAATAACTTTGGCGCCGGTTGACGAATCCTCGCGAAATTTTCAAAACAAATGGGACGCTCCGCTCAGCTCCTACCCTGAAAGTCTCGGCGGGATTCGTCAAGCGGGGGCCGAGAAAAAAGAGGGGTCCCAAAACGCGTTTTCCCCATGCATTTTCCCATAGGACCTTTAGTCGAAGGTACAGCCCGAACGGCTGAACAGAATTACTTGAAATTTGGCAGAGAGGTAGTCCTCAGGTCAGGGATGTGCCTTTTGCATATATGGAGTCAATCTGTTCAGTAGTTCCTGAGAAAATTGCAGTTAAAAGCACATACATATCTATAGCCGCGCACTGTGTGCGCACCGTGCGAGCACCCTAACGTGCGCGAGCGTAATTCTGATTGTGGTTACATGTTAGTCAACGTTCGAATCGGTCGAAATCAGGAAGTGTCGGCCGCCATTTTGTTTGTTTTCAGTGCGAGAGTGAAAAAGGAAGGTGGCGAACGTGAAAAGGGGTCAGGGTAGAGAGTTCCTGACCCCCTAGCCTTTGTCAGGGGGTCCCTGAAGGACCCCGAAGGCAGAAACTTTTTTTAAATTTTTTTGTTTAAAAAATTGCGGGGTTGCGTGCACCGTGCGCGCACGGTGAAAAACCAAAAACAAAAAAAATAAAAAAAATGTAAAACATAGTTTATTGTAATATAAATATATAAAAAAAATAATAATATATACATAACTTAGCATTTAAAAAACCGTACAAATTCACTGAAAAAACCATAGGTTTCACACACGTTATAGTTAGGAATTAGCATTTAAAAAACCTTGCAAATTCACTTAAAAAACCATAGGTTTCACACATGTTATAGTTAGGTGGATGTTTCACTCGTAAAAAACCAATGAAATTCCCCCGTCATAGTTAGTTCAGATAACTATAACTCGCGCGACCGCCACTCTATCACAAGGATGATGTCATGAGTGATGCCACTGACCATGTCATGAGTGACGTAATATGTGACGTCATGAGCAGGATTGCGGGCGCGCGAGTTATAGTTATCTGAACTAACTATAACAGGGGAATTTCATTGGTTTTTTACGAGTGAAATATCCACCTAACTATAACATGTGTGAAACCTATGGTTTTTTAAGTGAATATATATATATATATATATATATATATATATGAAGCTCAGTTCCCTCTGGTTATCAACAGAAAGGATGTCGCACTCGCGGGGCGTTGAAATGCAGTTTATTTAATCAAATGACCAGCAATGTAACAGACGCGTTTCGGCGGAATGCCTTTCTCGATGTTACTGAGGCACCGCTAACGCCATGTTTTTCAATCATTTCCGTGTCCACAAAATAGAAAGGGGACCAAAACGAACGTTGTAACATCAGCGCCATTTTGTAGTGGGTACACTGTTTGGACACAACTTAGAAATCCTGCCGTTGATCGGCAATGATGTCCATTGAATACATTGTACAATGATAACGCCGTGAATCGGCATACGTCCCCACCATATGTCTATGTGGTCGGAATTAATACATTTGATTATAAAATGCATATTCTAATTAATGCTCTATTTCTTACATAATTCAAAGACATGTTCATTCAACAATGCATGGTTACTTTTCATGTATCTTGTGCGAAACCCATCAGTTGACCAGCATTATCTCAACAAAAGCACCAAAATTGCAGCAAAATTACAGCAAAAAGTCTCAGCAAAAACAGTAGGGTCCACTAGATATAGCTAAGTGGCAAAGGGGTACAGTTAGTTTAGGTGCCTAAGTGCACTGATAATTCTTCCCCACTATTGAGACCGCGGGGGAACTTCGTGGATAGATCAATGATGAAACGCGACTCAAGTTTTCGTAGCTTTTTGACTCTATCTCCACCTCGGACACTAGCTAAAATCCCGACCCTGAATTGTTAACGGAATGGGCGGAACACACGGCTGCATACTGTCAAGGCACACTAGGCATACTTGTCAAATATGCCTGGAGTGATTGCAACAAGGCACTAAATGAGATAAAAGAATTGGAACAGGAAATGGCGAAAGATGAGACATACAAGAAGAAGATGGAGGAATCAATGGTTCAGATGAAAGCAAGATTATTAAAATATGAACAAAAAATTAAATTTCGGAAACAAGAGAAATTTACACGGGATGAAAATGACTATGCACAGGGCAGGGTGTTAACGTATGCCCGCAAATTTGATGGCCCAAGAAAAGAAGTTAACAACAGAATGAGACAACCACAACCAATCATTGATACCTCGGAATCCGAGGTAACAGAAAATGAATCTAGTGATGATCAAGTGGCGAGTTCAAGGGAACGAACAACAACCTCAAATCCTTTTCACGAGGAGTTCCACATAATCCGCCAATCATGGCTACGAGGCGGCAAAAACAAGCCACCGGAAGCAGGACAAGAAAAACAAGAAGAGCTGGGGGCGGCAGGAAGAGGACGAGGCCGCGGCTCCAGATGGTTAAATCGCAGGAAACAAACCAAGAAATAATAAACACTTCCAGCCTGACAGTTGTCAATCTAACGGATAAAACCCTTTCACAGTCTGAGGAAAAGGTACTCAGCTTAGGACTAACATTTTGTCCTAGCAACCATCTAGAGTACACACAGACTAGAATAGATCTTTTCCATTTCATACGCAAATTGAAACTACATAAATATTTTTAATTAAGATCGGCTGTGAAGGAAAAGAAAGGGACCGGACTTAGATTGACTGTTACGGATGCTCTAACAGGCAAAGATCTACCTGCTATTGAACTGCTGGAGAGTCTTAGATCGGAACAAGATGTAAGTCATTTCACAATTGAGGATGCGGTACAAAGAGCCATAAACGCAGGCATTGAACAAGAACGTGAAGAAACTCCTTTCAGACCCAAGTCTCATTTCAACCCACAGATGCCATTGGATGCTATAGACATTTTCTCCGAAACAATGATCAATGACCTGCAAAAATTCAGAGCGAAGAACAGAAACAGAACTAAATTTTCCTCCAGTAATCTTTCCAAGTCCGAACAATTGGCACTACAAAACTTAACACAGGATCGATCTATTATCATCAAACCCTCGGATAAGGGGGGCAACGTAGTGTTGCAGACAAGAGAACAGTACTGCAATCAGGCGCTGCGCCAATTGTCGAATGAGCAATGTTATCAAAAAACTACTAATGAACACTACCAGAGGAGCATCAAGGAATATGATGAACCTATTAACAAATGGTACAAGAGACAGATGTTGGGACCTGAAGAACATCTCTTCTTACGTAGTTCTAACCCTGTGATTCCTACCTTTTATCATATTCCCAAACTACATAAAGATAGCAGGCATCCACCTGGCAGGCCCATTGTCTCATCTCAGAACGGACTAACTGAACATCTCTCAATTTTCATTGATCATTTCCTATTTCCTCTTGTTGCCAAGTTAGACTCATATGTGAAGGATACTAAAGACTTTTTGAATAAGATCGCGCATGTAACATGGGACCCCACTTATCAATTAATGGTACTTGATATTACCAGCCTCTATACATGCATAGTTCACGAATCTGGGGTAAAAGCCGTTGCATACTATCTAGAACAAAGACAATTGCGATACTCTGAACATAGCCAAATGATATTGGAGTTCATTGAGTTCTGTCTTATAAATAACATTTTTCTATTTGAGGAACAACATTACAGACAGATGTCCGGTACAGCGATGGGAACCTGCTTCGCCCCCAGCTACGCAAACTTGTTTGTGGGCTGGTGGGAGGAGCAGGTTCCCAGGACGCACGCCATTGGCACTGACTATGGCAAAGTAGTAGAGTGGCATCGGTACATAGATGATCTTTTTATCATCTGGCAGGGTACAGCTGCAACAGCACAAGGGTATATAGATGTATTAAACAACAATGACAGAAACTTACACTTTACGGGTACAATAAGTCCAGTGGCAGTGGACTATCTTGACCTAAAAGTGTTCGTTAATGGAAACAATATCCAGACAGCCCTTTATCGCAAACCTACTGCAGGTAACTCCATCCTGTTTGCCACTAGCAGTCATCCCCCCAAACTCATGAACAGCATACCTTACAGAGAGTTCTTGAATATTAAAAAGAAACAGCACCAAGGAAAGTGACTTTGAAGAGGTTGTGTCTGACAGTATAATCAGATTTACCCAAAGGGGATATAATATGGATCTATTAAGGTCCACGCTACATAAAGTGAGAGGCATCCCTAGGGAAACCCTTTTAAAGGAGAAAGAAACACATGTGGAAGATAAGAGCAATTTCCGCATGATTACTCCCTATTCAGCTGAAGGAAATTTTCTAAAAAACATGCTCAAAAAGAATTGGCATATCCTCAAAACCAACAGCACCATAGGTGAGGATATTCCCTCCTTTCCATTGGTGACCTTTAGAAAAGCAAGGTCTCTTGGCGACATGCTGGTCAGAAGCCATTTAGAGAAGACACCACAGAGGGTGGGCACTCTGAGGGCTATGACGGGTTTCTATCCGTGCAACAAATGCAAAGCTTGCACCAACAGTAAAAGAGTTCTATCATACACCATTCCTGACATCGGACAGACCAAAAAAATCACGAAATTTATGACGTGCAGTACTCCGTACGCTGTCTATTGCCTGGTCTGCCCGTGCGGATTACGCTATATTGGTAGCACTATCCATCAACTAAAGATCAGAATCCTTGAACACCTACGGGCTATTGATAAGCACGACCAAGCATATCCAGTAGCGCGTCATTTTGCAGAACAACATAACAGTAATCGAAATCTGCTGCAATTCTATGGTCTAGATCATGTCCCAGCTAGTGTCCGAGGGGGAGATAGAGTCAAAAAGCTATGAAAACTTGAGTTGCGTTTCATCATTGATCTATCCACGAAGTTCCCCCGCGGTCTCAATAGTGGGGAAGAATTATCAGTGCCCTTAGGCACCTAAACTAACTGTACCCCTTTGCCACTTAGCTATATCTAGTGGACCCTACTGTTTTTGCTGAGACTTTTTGCTGTAATTTTGCTGTAATTTTGCTGCAATTTTGGTGCTTTTGTTGAGATAATGCTGGTCAACTGATGGGTTTCGCACAAGATACATGAAAAGTAACCATGCATTGTTGAATGAACATGTCTTTGAATTATGTAAGAAATAGAGCATTAATTAGAATCTGCATTTTATAATCAAATGTATTAATTCCGGCCACATAGACATATGGTGGGGACGTATGCCGATTCACGGCGTTATCATTGTACAATGTATTCAATGGACATCATTGCCGATCAACGGCAGGATTTCTAAGTTGTGTCCAAACAGTGTACCCACTACAAAATGGCGCTGATGTTACAACGTTCGTTTTGGTCCCCTTTCTATTTTGTGGACACGGAAATGATTGAAAAACATGGCGTTAGCGGTGCCTCAGTAACATCGAGAAAGGCATTCCGCCGAAACGCGTCTGTTACATTGCTGGTCATTTGATTGAATAAACTGCATTTCAACGCCCCGCGAGTGCGACATCCTTTCTGTTGATAACCAGAGGCAACTGAGCTTCATATTGTTGTGGAGTCCGCACCCGCAAAGTCAGCACCTGCCTGTGACTGCCCCACTGCAGTGTGGAACGAAGAGCGATTATATATATATATATATCTATATATATATATATATATATATATATATCTAAATTACCTACTGGCGGTCACCAGTAGGTAGTTATAGTTGGGACCTATTATCCATGGGAATCCGCAACATTCTATTCGCAATATCTTTGGCACCGGTTGATGAATCTTCGTCAAATTTTCAAAACTGGTGGGCGCTCTGGTCCGCTCCTATCCTGAAAGTCTCGGGGTGATTCGTCAAACAGGGGCTGAGAAAAAAGGGGGGTTTCAAAACATGTTTTCCCCATGCAATTTTCAATAGGAACTTTTACTCGCAGCTACAGCCCGAACTGCTCAACGGAATTACACCAAATTTGGCAAAGAGGTAGCCCTTGGTTCACACTCGTGCATTTTGGTTAAATGGTGTAAATCCGTTTGGTGGTTGCTGAGAAAATCAAAAGTAAAATCACATATATATCTATGGACTCGGAGGATCCGCGCACCCTATGCGCACCCAGCGCACACCCTCCTGATCACGAGCTGCATGCTAATTGGCTGTCAACTGGCTGTCATTACTCCAAATCAGGAAGTGTTGGCAGCCATTTTGTGCCTTGGTAGAAGCTAGTCTCAAGAAATCAGTGGATCAAGTGTGCAAAACGTATAAAGGGGGCAGGGTAGAAATACCCTGACCCTCTAGACCTGCTTAGAAAAAACGGCAAAATGCACGCAGGGTGTGTGGATCGTGTTGTAAAAAAAAACCGAAGCGCGGGCTCTTACCCTTTTTTAATAATTACCCCCTGGGGGGGCCAAAACCCAGGGGCAAAAATATTAAATTTGATGGGGGGCCCAGAGGGGCCCCCCAGCACCGGGGACCGCCAACCCCCGGGACTAGAAAATATATGGGTGGGGGGCTCAAAGGCCCCCCTAATCCCCGGGTTCCACCACCCCCTGGGGCTACAAAATAAATGCATGGGGGGCTCAAAGGCCCACCCAAGCCCCGGGGACCACCACCCCCTGGGGCTTTTTAGATTGTGGGAGGGGGACTGCGTTGCCCCCCTCCTGGAGACGTTGATGGCCCTGGGGACGGCCACTAACCCACCCCCGGGACACTGCTGTTTGCTATGGCAGGGCGTGAGCCAAGGCTCCCACCCTGTCATAGCAAACTTGGTTTGGGTTTTGAAAGAGAGAGCAGGAAACCTGCTCTCTCTTTCAAAATGCAAACCATATTGCTTTTCCACACGGGGAGCTGCAAGTTAGCAGCTCCCCGTGTGGAAAAGCAAAGCCAGCTCCCGAAGGACGTGGGGAGCCGGCTAGTACTGTGGGGGCATTGAGGCTCCCCCCACGGTCCCCAACGTTGTATATAGGCCCCGGGGGATGGGGTCCCCGGGGAGAATAGAAATTAGTGATAGGTGCTAATTATTTTTTTACGGGCAAATTAGGAGTCGCGCACCCAGCGCGGTGCTCAGCGCGGCCCCCTGGTGTGCACGTATTGGGTGCACGACTCCTCTCGCGTTGGGTGCACAACTCCTCTCGCGGCCCCCTGGTGTGCACGCGTTGAGTGCATGACTCCTCTCGCGTTGGGTGCACGACTCTTCTCACGGCCCCCTGGTTGACACGCATTGGGTGCACGTCTCCTCTCTCGTTGGGTGCGCGATTCCTATCGCGTTGGGTGTGCGACTCAAAGCAAAAAAAAAGTAATTTTTTTCAGATATACATCAAGGTTATGTGTTTAGATCTTGAGTGGCTCTAAAAAGAGCTGTTGTGTTTATTGAGAGATTTTGGTACTTATAAATAATTACCTATGCAGAGTCTAAAGTTGATGAGGAAGACTCTGTTACCCTCAGCTGTAAAATGTACACCATCTCTCCTATAGATGCCATCCATATTGAAACGTAGATTGTTGTGGTAAATGGACCCCATCCTATAATCTCGGCGAAAAGCAGAAACAGCTTTATTGACATGTTTTCTAGCTTTTTCAATCTATGGACAAAATTGATTTGACCTGTTCCATTTCTGTCTTTGGCATATGTTGGAATAGATGAAGGCAGATTGGGGGAAAAGTGACATCAATTTCTCCAAAGCTGTCCTTCATAAGCATTTCCAGACCTATCCCAGTCACAGTGCCTAGGTCATTGCCACCACAGTGCACAATTATGAGGTCAGGGTGTTGGAGATGCAAAAAGGATTTAACCATTGGCATCAATTGGTGCCACTTTAATCCTCTCTGACCAATCCATTTAATGTCTACATTTGGCAAAGCTAGGTCTTTGCCAATACCTCTGCTTTCAGCATACCTTTGGCTCCAGAAAATATAGCTGTGTCCCACAATCCACACTCTAAGCATCTTGAAAGGAGGTATGGATGCACTCAGAAGGTGTCTGTATGTGAAATGGCAGTTTGAAAAGTAAGATTTTTGGATAAGATGCAGTTTTGAAAAAAGAAAAGAAATGATTGGCTATTTGATAACATTCTAGACTGAAAAGTAGGGTGCATATTTGCATTTGTTAAAAGCATGTTTCCTATTGGTTAACAAAAACTATTTGAAAGGAACATTACATAGGATAAACTGATATTTTGAAACTTCAAGCACACTTGCTGTTTGGATTAGCAACATTGTGTGCTGAACTTGTGACCTGTGTGCTCAGTTGACTTTTCAATGAACTGTTACTGTTGTAACAGGCAGTAAGCAGGTTGGGAGTAGGGTTCAAACTTATGTCAAATGGAAAGGGTTGAAATGTGTAACCAATAGATATGTGTGTTATCTTTTGAATTAATGTGGGAAGCAATGTGATTTGATATTTACATGTATATGTGTGCAGAATGAGAGGGAAAGTTTGCCATTTTTTGGTTTTGCTAAGAGCATTGCAGTACAGACATTCTGTATAAGAAAATCTGGTGTGTGACTGACATAATTCTTAATCTACAAATCAATTTGAAAGGTGAGTTATTAATTTGGGAGGGGTTCTCTGTGGTGCCTTTGTTTTTAATAAGAGTAATGTGTTTCTCCTGCTAAAGTCCAGGGAGTAGTGTTGCTTGTCTAGAATCACATTGTGAGTCTGTCTGCATTTGGGCAACCATTGTGACAGAAGCATTTGGGTACTTCATGTCTTTGCATACACATAACTGTTTAAAAACCTATCCTGTTATCAAGTCATTGCTTAGGCATTTGGAAGATGAGTCAGGCTTTGACACGAAAGTGCAGTACTGACATATGTAGAATGTGTGCAGTCACCTTACCCCTTCCAGACTAGTGAATGTGTCCTGGTAAAGTCCAAGGGATAGTGTTGCTTGTCTAGAATCACACTGTGAGTCTGTGTGCATTTGGGCAACCATTGTGAGAGCAGCATTTGGGTACTTCATGTCTTTGCAGACTGATAACTGCTTTAAAACCTGTCATGTTGTCAAGTTTGAGTAGCATTAGAAGCCAGTTATTGCTTATGCATTCACAAAATGAGTCAGGCTTTGACACTAAAGTGCAGTACTGAAATATGTAGATTGTGTGCAGTCCCCTTACCCCTTCCAGGGTAGTGAATGTGTTTTGATAAAGTCCGAGGGATAGTGCTGCTTGTCTAGAATCACACTGTGAGTCTCTGTGCATTTGGGCAACCATTGTGAGAGAAGCATTTGGTTAAATCAGGTATTTGCTGACAGATAACTGCTTGAAAACCTGTCATGTTGTGACGTTTTAGTAGTATTAGAAGCCAGTTATTGGTTATGCAATCGCAAAATGAGTCAGGCTTTCACAGTAGTGTGCAGTATTGAAATATGTAGAATGTGTGCAGTCACCTTACCCCTTCCAGACTAGTGAATGTATCTTGGTAAAGTACAAGGGATAGTGTTGCTTGTTTAGAATCACACTGTGAGTCTGTGTGCATTTGGAAACCATTGTGAGAGAAGCATTTGGGTACTTTATGTCTTTGCATACACATAACTGCTTAAAAACCTTTCCTGTTCTCAACTTTTGGTAGAATTAGAAACCAGTCATTGCTTAGGCATTTGGAAGATGAGTCAGGCTTTGACACTAAAGTGCAGTACTGAAATATGTAGAATGTGTGCTGTTACCTTACCCCTTCCAGAGTAGTGAATGTGTTTTGGTAAAGTCCAAGGGATAGCGTTGCTTGTCTAGAATCACACTGTGAGTCTGTGTGCATTTAGGCAACCATTGTGGGAGCAGTATTTGGGTACTTCATGTTTTTGCAGACAGATAACTGCTTTAAAACCTGTCATGTTGTCAAGTTTTATTAGCATTACAAGCCAGTCATTGCTTATGTATTTGCAAAATGAGTCAGGCTTCAACAGTAAAGTGCAGTACTGAAATATGTAGAATGTGAGCAGTCACCTTACCCCTTCCAGACTAGTGAATGTGTCTTGGTAAAGTACAAGGGATAGTGTTGCTTGTCTAGAATCACACTGTGAGTCCATGTGCATTTGGGCAACCATTGTGAGAGAAGCATTCGTTACCTCATGTATTTGCTGACAGATAACTACTTTTAAACCTGGCATGTTGTGAAGTTTTAGTAGCATTAGAAGCCCGTCATTGTTTATGCATTCACAAAATGAGTCAGGCTTTGACACTAAAGTGCAGTTATGAAATATGTAGATTGTCTACAGTCCCCTTACCACTTCCAGGGTAGTGAATGTGTTTTGGTAAAGTACAAGGAATAGTGTTGCTTGTCTAGAATCACACTGTGAGGCTGTGTGCATTTGGGAACCATTGTGAGAGAAGCATTTGGGTACTTCATGTCTTTGCATACACATAACTGCTTAAAAACCCTTCCTGTTCTCAAGTTTTGGTAGAATTAAAAGCCAGTCATTGCTTATGCATTTTGGAAGATGAGTCAGGCTTTGACACTAAAGTGAAGTACTGAAATAATCAGAATGTGTGCAGTCACCTTACCCCTTCCAGACTAGTAAATGTGTTTTGGTAAAGTCCAAGGGATAGTGTTGCTTGTCTAGAATCACACTGTGAGTCTGTGTGCATTTGGGAACCATTGTGAGTGAAACAGTTGGGTACTTCATTTCTTTGCAGATAAATAACTGCTTAAAAACCTATCCTGATGTCAAGTTTTGGTAGAATTAGAAGCCAGTCATTGCTCATGCACTCGCAGAATGAGTCAGGCATACACAGTAGCAGTGCTGTAGTGAATTGTGTAGAATATATGCACCCACCTAACCCCTTCCAGACTAGTGAGTCTCTTCTGGTAAAGTCCAGGGAATAGTCTTGCTTGTCTAGAATCACACTGTGAGTGTGTGTGCATTTGGGCAACCATTGTGAGAGAAGCATTTGGTAACTGCATGCCTCCTAGTACTATTCTAATCATTCAGTCAGTACCCAAGTACTCATGTAGTGATCCAGGGCCTAAGCACATGGACTGCTTCAAACTCCTAAGCACTATGCATGTAGTCCTCTAACCACCTACACACTTGTGTTTTAGGCCTCCTTTTCCCCAGTCATTATCCATACACTCCTGCAAACACCCTATTACTCATCTTACAATCCATTAGTGACCCATTCAACACCTTGTACAAATCCATTTAGTGCTTTAAAATACAACCAATTATAAATTCACCCAGTGTCTCTCCTTACAGTACTCTAATCATTCAGTCAGTACCCAAGTACTCATGCAGTGAGCCAGGCCTTAGCACATGGACTGCTTCAAACCCCTATCCACTATGCATGCAGTGCTCTAACCACCTACACACTTGTCTTTCACACCTTCAATTCCCCAGACAGTATACATACACTCCAGCAAACACCCTGTCATTCCCATTGTAGTCCTATAATGACTCATCCAGCACCATATACTGATCCATGCACTGCGGCAAAACCCAACCACTTATACATTCACCCAGGCATTCTCCTTGCAGGACTGGAATCATTCAGTCAGTGCCTAAGTACTCATATAATGTCCCAGGGCTTAACACAAACACTGGTATAAACCTTTGTCCATTACACATGCAGACATGTAATCACCTATACAGTTATGTATACACCTTGAATTACAATTTCAATTAGTGATGAGAAAATAAAGTGGTTAAATGGTTTTTGTATAGAATGTGTTTGTATAATAATTGAAAAGTATAATTTATAAATTTATTAAAATACATTTATTTTTGTTTATTTTTTACAGACATTGTTTATCATCATTAAAATAAAGTTATCATGCCTGAAAAATAAAGAAAGAGAAAAGAACAGTTAAAGGACACTTATTCGAAGAAAATTCAACAACAAGTATTGGATGACCAACATCATGTGGCTAAAAAGAAAAAGTCTTCCGGTAAGACAACAAAAGCATTCATTAAAAAACTTACAAAGCCGAGAAGCAGTGTGTAGAATGTGCAAACTACTGAGAATGGTGCGACCACAAAAAAGAGTATGAATAACAGGAAAGGAAAAAAAGAAAATTTAAATTCAAAAGATTCGATGTATGGTAAAAGAAGGCAAAATCAGAATAAAGAAATCCGTAAAAAAAATTTTTATAATAGAGTGGTTTTTAACTTGCTCGATGATGTGAAAAAATATAGAAAAAGTGCACTATTTTTTAAAAGGAAGAAGCATATTGAATCCATTGTTCAAAAGGCTTTTGAACTAAAAAGGAAACTGTTCAGTTTAGTTTTAAACAGAATTCGATCATTGGATAAACCAATCCATTTAATGAAGGCCAAAAGTAAGAGAAAAAGAGTAATTAACAGAACTAATTGTTGTGATTTTTTTTGCGTGAATGGAAACACAGTTCAAGTTCAGAGCCTTTCTTTAATGAAGACAGTTATTTTCCGACCAATAATTTATTGCATGCAGTTGATACCAGTGGTCGAGCTTATGAGGTTAGAAATGGTTGTCCAATTGAGAAAGAGAAGATGGTTACCAGAAATGTAGTAGAAGTGTTAACTGATGAGGTTCTAGGGAGACGTCCTAAAGCCCCAGTGTTCACTTGGGATTGCAGTAGTATTTGTAGTGTACGACAAGAATCTATTGATGTTTTATGCAATTTCTTACGAGAATATAGTATAAAGAGTGTTAAACAAAAGATTAAGATGTTGCAAGGACTAGACCCTTGCAGAGTGAGAAAAAATACTGGTTTGCAAGGTCGTTTTCAGGCTTGTCTTTCTAGGAAAGTATGTCAAAGTGTTTTTCACCATTTCAGGATGTTAGCAGTACATCATTCTCAGATGCGGAAGTTAGTCAGAAGATTATATTATGCAAAAAGTCCAGCACTAATGTTAAATGAGTTGAACAGTGCTCTTTTGTGTGGATCAGTATCAGATGTGAAGAAGGTTTGTAAGAAATTGAGTTTTGTTACTTTGGACCTGAACAAGACAGTGCAGAAACTGACAGCTTAATAGAAGAAAATGTTGAAGAGAATGTGCAACATAGTACTACAAAAAATTTTGAAGAACAAATTACAAAGTTTAAGGTGATTTCAGGTGAAAGGACAAATTATTCTTGTATTTGTTGTCGGCGAACTCACTATAAAAATCAGACTAGGACTGTTGATCTATATTTAAAAAGTGAAAGAGAAAATAATGATAAGTGGAAGGAATTTGCAACTTATTTGTTGGTAGAGAATTGTTTTGATTTGGGTTCTGATCAGCGTATTTGTAAATATTGTTATAATAAATTAGATGAGAATAAAATGCCTGCTAGAGCTATGCATAATAATCTAGAGTTGGTAACCATTCCTTCAGAACTGATAGATTTAAATACCTATGAGCCTATTCTCATTCAATGTGTGCACCCATTTCAGGCTATTGTTCGTATGGAGCCTAAAACAGGTAAATTGCCTCCTTCAGATTTACAGAGAGGATTATAAGGAAGAGTTGTATATTTACCGCTAGATAAAGAAAAATATTAAAACTATTGGTGTAGAGAATGTAGAAAATGAACCACTAGTTATTCTAGTTAATGGTGTTCCTACTTAGAGTAAGAAAATCTGGCAAGAATTAGGGGATGTTAGGAAAGTGCAGAAGGCAACATTGTCTCTGATTAAAAACAATGAGTACTATAAATATGTGTATGTGGGAGAAGAAGAAATACTTTCAGCAAAAGATACTGAAATGTCAAGTGGACAAATTGAAAAAGTGGACATGTCCAGAAGTGAAGAAATCTATGAACATTACAGTGTACATCCACTTCATTCCAAAGAAGTGATGGGGAATACTATTGAGTTATTACAAATGAAAAAAGCAAAGGGAACTCCCATGAGTGTATGGGAAAAAAGCTTGGAAGCTCGTTGTTTTACGCAGTTGTTCCCAACAGGAAAAAGGTGAATGACATGATGAACGACCTGTGCAGATTCCTGCATCTGAATATCGCACAACAAGATTGTATGCAGAAGATCCAAGATTTAGACAATGTATCCCATATATATTTCATCTTTTGTTTGAGAGTGACTTGTCTGAACTTTCATATGCAGTGAATCACATATTGAAAACAGGAGTTAATCTTTAAAATGTTTCTGCAAAGGAATTTATTGATAAAGTACATCAGAGAGATGATCATTTAGAATCTCAGCTTATATAAGATGATGGCATGTCAGTGTGGCACTAATGAGTATTGGTACCATCATCATGGAGAACTTAAATGTATGCTAAGGAACTTAGAAACTCCTACGTGGTTCCTTACCTTAAGCTGTGCTGAATACGCTTGGGATGATTTACTTGAATTTCTTCGAGAGGCAAATTCGAATATAAAAAATATTGAATACAAGACACCTGGAGAATTGTGCTCTTTGGATCCTGTTAGTGGATGCAGGTATTTCAATCATAGATTTGAAGCTATGATGTCTTTTATCTGCAATAAAAAGAATCCTCCTCTTGGAGAAGTTGTGGATTTCTTTTGGAGAAAGGAGTATCAAGCTCGAGGTGCTCCTCACATACATATGCTCATATGGATCAAGGATGCCCCCAAATTCTAAACTGATTCCGATGATACTGTTTTGTCTTTCATTGAAGAATATGCCACATGTGCCATACCCAAAAGCACAGAAGAAAACAACTTAAGACAACAAGTCTTACGATTCCAAAGCCATCGATGTGAAAAATACTGTTGACAAAAGTACAAGTCTAAGGAAAAGTTTTATACCAAATGTCATTTTGGATTTCCACGTCCTGTAATATCAAAAGGAAGAGTAAACAGTTTTATGTCAGCTATGAGACATACCATCACTAGAAAGTCTCCAAAAAATTCCTACAATTTGAGAAGATGTGAAGAATCAAAATACATAAATGATTACAATCCGGTTATTCTCTCTATGTGGAATGCTAACATAGATATTCAGTATGTAGCAGATAATTCCATTGCTGTCCCTCGGTATGTAATATCGTACATTACAAAATCAGAAAAGACGGAATTGAAAGAAATGTGGGAAGAGATTTCTCACGAGAAGAGTCTAAGTAAGAAATTATACAATTTCAGTTTGAAGATGTTATCCCATCGAGAAATTGGAGCGTATGAATGCTCAGATCGGTTATCATCTGCAAGTTTATACTCCAAATCTAGAAGAATAATTTGGGTGAGTCTAGGTCTTGCTGCAATACGAAATCGAGTACTTAAATCTGTACAAGAAATTGAATATTTAGCATTAAATGAACCAGAAATTACAGATATTCTGAACACAAATATGTTGGACACATATTATCCAAATAGAAGTCATCATCTTAAGAATATATGTCTCTATGAAGTGCTGCAAAGCTACACTTTTAAACAGAATACTACAGAAAACATCGATGATGGAAAATATGCAGTTATTGGTTCAGAAGGCTGTTTGGTGAAACAAAGGTAAGGAAATGTAATTAATAACAGGAAACTGAGTTGCGACACTCCTGATAAAAGGGAATTTTACTATTTAGCACTTTTGCAACTGTTCAAACCGAGGCGTTCAGAATTGGAATTACTTGGTGATTTTCACAGCTATGAAGATTCCTTCAATGCTTGTAAAGATACCATAGAATGTTCTGTTTTTGCGAATTATGTGAAAATGTTGAACGATTAAATTGATCAAGAAGCTACTATTGCAGCTGAGATTGCTAGAGACAGGACTCAAGACAGTCAAAGCTATGCTCCACTGAGTCAAGATCCACTAGGACAACCAATTGTTGAAAATGAAGCAGCAATCGCCATGAATGAGGTGGAAACAGCAATGCATCAAGCTCAAGAAGATATTATGGACTTAGCCAACTTGGAAGAACAACTAAGGTGCCGATTCCGATCCGTTAAAAATATTCCCCATACGAATCGTATCCGGATTTTTTTACGTACGAATCGTACAAGTCCCGTACAAACTGGCAAGTGTGATTCATATGTTAAAAAATCCATACAAATCGCATTGGGAAAATTCCCCGACACGTCCTCGGGTTGGAAAAAGTGTCCGACACGTCCCCGGACAGTTTTACGTACGAATCGGTAAACTGAAGTCCGAGCGCGCAAGTACGATCCGTCCCGTCCATCCGAATGCACAACGTATGGAAAAAACACCGTACGGAGCGAACTCCCATAGCAATCATGGAGACGTCCACAAATGTGCCCGCATACGCACGAACACCCCCCAGCCCACCCCCCCAATTACGTGCCGTACCCCCAGCCGCCCCATGTACGCGCCGTACCCCCAGCCCACCCCCCATGTACGCGCCATACCCCCAGCCCCCCCATGTACGCGCCGTACCCCCAGCCCACCCCTCATGTACATGCCGTACCCCCACCGCCCTATGGACGGTGCGTACCCCCACCCCCGTAGGTACGGAGCGTACCCCCACCCCACCCCGTAGGTACGGAGCGTACCCCCACCCCCGTAGGTACAGAGCGTATCCCCACCCCCGTAGGTACAGAGCGTACCCCCACCCCCGTAGGTATGGAGCGTACCCCCACCCCGTAGGTATGGAGCGTACCCCCACCCCCGTAGGTACGGTGCGGACCCCCAACCTACGGGGTGGGGTGGGGGTACGCTCCATACCTACGGGGGTGGGGGTATGCTCCGTACCTACGGGGGTGGGGGTACGCTCCGTACCTATGGGGGTGGGGTGGGGGTACGCTCTGTACCTATGGGGTGGGGTGGGGGTACGCTCCGTACCTACGGGGGTGGGGGTACGATTCGTACCAACGGGGGTGGGGTGGGGGTACGCACCATCCATAGGGGGGGTGGGGGTACGGCGAGTACACTTATGGGTGCTTGGGTACGGTGCGTACATTGGGGGGCTGTGGGTACGGTGCGGACATGTAGGGATGGGGGTACGGTGCGTACCGGGCCCCCTTTTCGTCGTGCTCCGCGGCGTACTTAGCTTTTCCGGCACTTTTTGGGTCCCGTAAAAATGTTGCCGTCCGAAGTGCTGTGGGTACGAATTGTACTTGCTGATCCGTAAAATGCTGCCTGACTCCATGCGAATGTCGCGTACGCGTTGTCCCGGATCCGAATTGTGGGTATATTTTAGCCGGTCGGTGTTTTTCACAATTCGTACGGAAATGGTGTTTCTGTACTAATCGTACTTGCGGGTTTGTAAGGTGTTTTTCCCGGGTACGAGTCGGATGGAGAAAACGCTCCGTCCGACAGTTCGTACCCGGGTTTTACAGGATCGGAATCGGCACCTAAATGTTGAACAGAAAGAAATATATCAGCAAGTGAGACAACAGATTGACCATGGATTTCTTCATGAAAAGAAAGAATGCACATGCACCTCATTTCAACCTATATGAATGTATGTGAATGGACAAGCTGGAACAGGAAAAAGTTTCTTAATTAAAGTAATCACCAGTTATCTGCAGAAAACAGCAGACTCACATTTGTCTTGTGTTGTAACTGCTCCAACTGGGTTGGCAGCACACAACATTAATGGAATTACATTGCATCGTTTACTTATGCTACCTGTGGAGCATGAAAACAAATTGGAATATCACAAGCTATCTGGAGAAGCTTGTTATGAAGTTTCAAGAGTGCTAAAGAAAATAAAAATTCTGATTATTGATGAGGTAAGCATGGTCTCAAACTTAATGCTTGCTTTTGTGCATTTAAGAATGCAGCACATTCTTAAAACAGAGTACGATGTCTTATTTGGAGGAAAACATGTCATAGTTTTTTGAGATCTACTGCAAATTACTCCCGTAAAAGGACAACCAGTATTTAAAACACTTGCGCATGAAGACACCAGAAAGTCCTTGGGAAGTGTTGGAAACATTAACATTAGCTCATATTTTGAGTACAAAGAACTCATTAAAAATATGCGACAGGCAAATGATGCTGAATATGGAAGTATTCCTCAAGATATAAGAATTGGAGTACTGACAGAACATGGCAAACAAGCATTGCAAAGTCGACTACTTACAAACTTGTTTCCAAATGAAAATATAGTTCCTGAAAAAATATATAAATCATTGCAGAAAATAAATCTATAATCTGCTTAATGCCAACAGTGCGCGAGTATTCTATTTTCAATTAAGAACTTTTGAAGCTAGAAAATGAACAAATAATAAAAATGGAAGCCATTGATCAAATAGAGCATGAAGGAATCACTATTATTTTGACAGAAAAATTGAAAACAAAATTGTATTCTTTAGAAAAATCTATTTCTAAAACTGCAGGTTTAGAAAATAATTTTTATGTATGTGTAAACTGTCGGGTTATTTTGCGGCGTAATTTGGATGTGGAAAAAGGTTTAGTGAATGGAGCAATGGGAAAAGTTGTTGGTTTTGTGAATTATCAAAAAAAAGATGGAATTGATTGTTTAAAAAACAAATTTGATCAGATTGAAGAAGTGAAACAAATTGCTTGTTGTTCTGCTCGTTTTTTGCCTGTTAAAGATTTGTATGTACGTAGAAAACAGTTTCCTCTTTCTTTGGCATATGCAGTGACTATTCATAAATCTCAAGGATTAAGTGTACACAGTGCTTGGGTGAACGTTGGAAGTACCGTGTTTAAAGAGGGTATGGCATATGTTGCATTGGCCCGAGTCAGAACTTTATCTGGTTTGTTTTTGATTGATTTTGATGAGTCAAAGATTACTGCAGATGCAAACTGTGTAAAAGAGTATAATAGGCTAAGAAGAGCGTATGCTCCCAATTTAGGTCAATATCCTGTATTTGAAAAGCGTGTGGTAGGTCGAAAAAGGACATATGAGAATATGTGTAGTGAAGTTATAGAGAAGGACGAAAATCAAGATAATGCTAGCAAAAAGAAAAAGGACACTGTTGAAGAGATTGTTGGTTATCAGTTTGAAAATAGTTCAGGTATCAACTGCTATGCTAATGTAGTGGTCAATGTTGCAACAGCAAATTATGGAGAATCGGGAAAAAAGATTTTGTTCCTTGTTGCATTCTGTTTGTGAAAAATTGAGAACTGATAAAACTAAAATGCAAAGCGTTTCTGATATTCGTAATCTTTTGGATATATGTTCTGGTTCTACACAATTTACGCAGAATATCCAACAAGATGCTCAGGAATTTCTAATGTATATGCTTACCGTATTGGAAAATGAAGGCATAGAAATTAAAAATCTTTTTGGCCTTCGTTATAAATTGGAGCATCAATGTGAAAATTGTATGTTTACATGTACCACTGACATAGACACTGAAAGATTTCTATATTGGACATTACCAGACTGTAAATCAGTGTGTTTCAACAAACTAGTTAAAGCAGCAAATCAAAACATGGAGTGTAGCCAATGCAAATCAGAAATGTTATCAACATTATTTATACAAAAATATGGACAATATATAATTTTAATGATGCAGCGTTGTACAGCTGATGGATAAAAATTGGAAACTTTAATATAACATTTTGTAGCAAGTCAACTATCAATATCAGGAAGAACTTTTGTAGCAGTAGCAATAATTTTCCATGATGGTCCTTCTACAACATCTGGATATTACACTGCCTATTTAAAATGTGATGAAGGATGGACATATTGTAAAGATGCTCAATTGGTTTTTAAACAACGTTTGCCTAGCGAATTACCAAATTCCTACCTAATATTTTTAAAGCCAAAGTTTTAGGAACATAATTCAGCGTATTACGAATATGTTAAAATGTCTTAATATGATTACTATTGGACAATTTCAGTTTAAAGGATTTCAGCAATATCATTTGGCCCCGAGGAAAGGTATACATTTGAATTATGGACTTTTTGTTGCACATTCTCACAGCATATATTTTTAAGAAACATAATTTACAGTGTACAAAAATGATAAAAAGAATTCTTTATTGAATCATTATTTGAGTACTTTCATATTCAAGTAATAAAATTCACTTAGAAGCAACCATTTTATATATGTGTGATTTGTATTATATGGTTTGTTATTGACCATGTATGAATAATTGTTCATCGTATTATTTGATTGCTTTCATATTCAAGTAAGAAATTTCTCTTAGAAGAAAGCATTTTACATATGGGTTATTTGTATTATATGGTTTGTTATTGAGGATGTAGTTTTTGTGGAATGTTAAAAAATAGTTGGATATATGATGAATTTGTTAGATATGTTTTTTTTTTTTAAACAATCTAATTGATTGGTTTGTTTTTTGCCCGCTGTTATGTGATGAGTACGATTGAAATCACTGTTTGTAGTGAAATTTAATATATTCTGAGAATAGCAAAAAAGGCAAAGAAAATAATTTATAAAATGTTAAAATTAAGTTATGTTGTAAAAAATATATTATTATATATTATAACTGTATTTTTTTTTCTCTTTCACAGATACTAATTCTGAAATTTGAAATTTTCAGAAATGTAAATGATAAAAAACAACTGAAAAAAATGTGTAGCATTTTTTTTTCTATTACTGTGAAGGTACGTTTAGAAAAGAAAGGGGGGATGGACGGAGTAGATAAGTGTGGAAAGATGCTCAGTGGGCGTTTTAAGTTACAGGATAAAGTTAACATGAATACTGCGTGTCCCTGGGGCCAACTAACCCACCAGATATGTGCAGAAAGTGCCAAAGACTTGCACTGGAGAGAGGTATAAAATGGGACATGGTTTCAGAGCACCTCAGTGCAATGCAGCTGTATAGTGTTCAATAGAGAGACATGGTGGGTTAGTGGGGCCCAGGGACTTTCAGAATTAAAAGACACTAAGGGCACCATTAGCATGGCAGGCGGATTTTGTCCGCCCGCTATAGACCCGGGAAATGGGACCGCCCACAATGCATGCGGCGGTCCCGCAGTTACAATTAGGATGCGCCCGCCACACTGGCGGGCAAATCCCACATTGTTAACATTGCGGCGGGTGGTGCAGAAAGCACCGCCCGCCACAATGCCAAGAAGGCATGTCTTGCACTTCCATGCACAAAATGGCAGGCACTGTGCGGTGCCTACCATGTTGTGCATGGAACTGCAGTGGGTACCATAGGTACCCCCATGTGCACCCCCCACCCCCCAGGATCCCTGGGGGCCCGCTATGGGCCCCCAATGGCAAAAACCGCCTGCCTTTCCGTGGCGGCAGAAAGGAAGGACCCCGTCTGCATAATAATATGGATAGTGGTGTCTACCAGACACCGCCATCATATCAAATACTTTTCAGCCCGGTAGGCAATCGGGCGGATTGCCTACCGGTGGAAAACCGGCGGACGGTCTTCCCGTCCGCCGGGGTCCCCCCGCCATGGTAATGTGGCGGGGGAAATTGGCAGCGGGCGGAGGTTTTTAGCGGGTGGATCGCCACCGCCATACGGTTGGTGGCGATCCGCCCGCTATACTAATGGGCCTCTGAATTCCTCAACTTAAAACACGTCACAGAGTGTGTTTGTAGATGTCACATCAGGCTCCATCCCTTCCCTTCACCACTCTAAAAACATGTCCTATCACTTTGCCAAAACCTAAGTGCTTATAAATGTATCTTGTTCTCTCTTTCCAGTACTGAAATTACTCTATTTATTAGTCATATAGTTAAGGATTGGCCTAGCCATTAACCCTAGTACAAGTTAATTTCTTTGTATACTATGCAAGCAGATCTGCAAGAAGCTACAAAGTATTAATACAGTCTTCAAAACACCCAGTTTATACCTATGTAGTTTTGGAATCTCCCTGTCATAAGATATCATGTGACCTGAAAAAAAAGATTTGATTGGTTTATAATATTTTCCATTGTACCTATTGAAGGACCGCAATCTTTTCAATCATTCTTCTTTGAGCATCTTTGGAGACATAACTCTGTGCTTACCTCCTATCATTCTCGTGCAATTTTTCTAACAATGTACTAGCAAAATGTTCTTATTGAAATAGTCTGCCAATACCTAAGCACTTATGGGGCAATTTTAGAAGCATCCTGTGCCAAAAATATGTCACTTTTTGTAACATAGTTATAGCGCAAGATACTCTTTCATATTTACAAAGAGAGGAAAAAGCACTCTGTGTACCTTTTCTTCTCCATGTAAATACGACCTCATCATACACACCACTTTGCGTTGAAAGGGTGTTCTATAGGTGTTGCTGTGCGTGATTGCACAGAACACTCATAGAACAAGACACATCTCCAGATTTATCATAAATCATAAATCTGGACATGTGTGTGAATGCTGCACCATCCTCCAATTGGTGTAGCAAGGCACAAGGAGACTTGATTTCATTTCTCCTCATTTTTTCTCTTTCAATATATGCTACAATGCACGGCATACATTGAAGGAGAAAAATGCCTTTACTGATAGTTTTTGTGCAGGAAGGTGTGTCTTCCTGCACAAAAACAAACTCCACATGACACAGATATCCTTGCACCATGGTGCAAGGGTGCCTGTGTCACCACATGGCTGCAGTTTAAGCAGCAGTGCAGAGGGAAGCATAGACTTGCAACATATTTATGTACATATGTTGCATCCCTGTGCTTCAGAAGTACCACAGCACACTGCAGCTAAAAAGCTTACAGTGTCATGCTGCAGCACTTCCTTATAGTTCTGCACTTATACAGTCCCCTTACACTACTAATGCATTCTTTCAGTCAATTATGCACTCCGCATACATTCATCTAAACTTTCACACACTATCATACAAATATAGCTCTTTTTTAACCAGAGAAGTTAGTTCTGAAAATAACTTTTTTTTTCTTTTTTTTGTTTTATATATTTTTTTTTTTTTTCTGAACAATTTTTTGATTTTTTGGGGTTTTTTTCAAAAGGAAGAAAAAGAGAACTGGAGGAACAGAAAAATGTACTACGGGAAAAAAAAAAAAACCTCTAGCACCAATGGTTTTCTTGTAATCTGCAAATTAAATCCATGGACTGCTCTCCGTAACAGACGTATGTCCAGATGTTGTGTAGATGGAGACGTCCCGGAAGTAATGGCTACTGCAGGTGGTGGATTTATACGCAGTCTTCTGCACTCCTCGCGCGCCAGGTTAACAGGGTGCAGAGTTTTTAGGTGCTTCATCATACTTGCGGTCCCGCAAGAGTACTTTTTGGTTGGATCTCCGCGTGACAGGACCCTTTTGCAAATTTTGCACGTCACTTTTGTTGCATTAGTTCTGTCCTTCTGGAAACGTAAAAAATGTCCATACGATAGATGTGTACTTCTCAGCACGTGGAGGTTCAGCCACAAATCCATCATCTGATGAATGTTCAGATTCAGAGGATGGCTGCTGTCCTGAAGCCATTGTTTTGCAATGGAAATCAATAGTAAGGGATCCATTAGGATGTAGGGCAGAGGGACCACCGGCGTGCTGGCGGTGTGGAAAAATTCCATTATCCGCCCGCTAGCAGCGGATATCATGTCCGCCATATTAGTATGGTCAAACAGAAGACAATTCCCTACCGCTGCAGTGCGACGTGCACCTCCATCAAAATGCGCCCGCCACCGCGGCGGTGGAAAGCAATGGAGACCCTCTGCCATGCGGAATGACATCCACCCCGGTCCACAAATTAGGATGGCTCAAGCAAGCAGACACACACCGCAGCGGAGACACCGACCAACCAGAGGCGGCGGAAATTTAACTGCGAAGCGCGAAACCAGAGTCCCGGTCCACACCACCCAGACACGACTGCAATGGACCCAGCTCTACACGTCTTTCCGGTGCTGTACCTGCTACATCACCAGGAACTCATGGACCGCCGCGGACGCTGCCGCAGGTACGCAATAACACAACACACAACACACAACCCACAGCCTGACGCAGGGTCCAAATCCACATCAGACACCCTAGGGGGGATAGGAACACATCCCCAAGGGCACACACACATCACCCACCTGCCACAAATTCACCCCGCAGCATCCTGGACACACAGCTACTGCCACCATGCAGCAATGTCCCGGTCACGTCACAGCAGCGGCGAACACAAGCAAATACATGCGCAATGCAGAAGGCAGGGCCAGTGCCAGGCATGGGCAGGGCACAAAGACCACAGGGCCACACCCACACACCAGCACACTCCATGAAGGCACATGCAATGTGCCCCCCGTGCACCCCATGCCCAACAACAAGCCAGGGCAATACATACCCTGCACCACACAACCAACAATCATGGAGACACACAATGCAGGAGTGGCTGCACAGGAACACACAGCACAGTAGCACAGGGCCAGGGAAATACACACTACACCACACTCAGGGAAAAAGCAATGAGGACAAGCAACAAATGAACACACACAAGGAATCAACATCCAAATGGACATACAGCCTGCACAGTCACACATACATATCACAGACTGACACACACACACATACACACCCCACATTCTAACAGCAATGGAGCACAACAAATAGGGAAATAAAAGTGGGCTGCACACAAATGGAAGCCCATGGAGACACACAACAAGCATGTGTACATCACATCAACACACCATCAAAGCACACATGGCTGGCACAGTCAGTGAAACCAAACCACAGACAGCTCAGTGCAACCACACAGGGAGACAGCAAGGCAAACCATGTATAGGCACAAGGATGAAAGGATGAAAGGAAGGCCCTGAACTCAAACTGGGAACAGCCACAAATACATACAATTACTTCACAGGAGTACACAAGCAGCACTACACACAGGGACCATCTACACACCTCAGGACTGACAAATGCCAGTAAGAATCTACACACATACCCCCTCACACCAGTAGCACACAACACAAGTGCCAAACACACTGAAGGCTGCCAATACTTGACAGGCAATACACACACAAACAACCAAACACCCTGGGCTCAGCCACAAACATCACACACACACACACACACACGGATACCACCACAAATGTAGAAACAAATACAACAGACAAACACATCACCCAACTGAAACACACACAGAGCCACAACAACAACAACAGATATGCCCTGTGCAGCTAAACTGGGGAAAGGCAATGGGAGCACAGACACAACAGGAGTGTACAGCCTCATCACCCAGGAATAATGCACAAACAACATTCCACAACACACACAAGAAGTACACCATCACAAAACAACACAGCCACAGCAAACAAACAACAGATGCACAGGCAGAACAATCACATAGCAAACATAGCATGACATCAGGGGATGCACAACAGGCAATCACAAGGCAACATACCCACAGCACAGCAAGCACAATAAGCTGTGTGTGCACACCAAGCATACCAGACACGACACAGACATCAGTGACAGAACAGCAACCCACACAACACCACATACAGCACAGCACAAAGACAAAAGCACACCCAGGAAGTGCAGCAATAACACAAACAACACACATACATCCAACACAACACACAATAGATGCACAAGTCTGGGACACAAAGGTGGAAACAACTTGACCACAGGACTGGGCAGCACACACAGTTGAACTGCATAGCAGCAACCATGACTGACAAACAACACCAGTAAATCACACATGACCCATTGGGGAAATGCACTAAGTGACACATTGACCCTGGACAAAGAACTGCACCACAAAGCACAGTGGCACAAATGAAGTCATGGAGAGGCACACACACATACAAACCAAGGGGACAGTTCACACCAAAGTGAAGTGTACTGCATGTCAGTAGGGGACATGGCAGGAGTGCACCATACACAAAGAGAGGGACTGCAGACCAACAATGGGTAGGCAGCTGAAGCACAGATAGGGGATGGCATGACAACACACACAACATGCCGCACTGGAGGGGAGGCAAGAAGGCACCATGGGACAGCAAGGCATGAGAAAACCCCATCACAATGGCAGTGGGGAGCAGCAGGTCTGCACAGACCCCACAAAAAGCCACCAGACACAGGGATGTGCAACAAAACACAACACTGAATTGCCAGTAACACCCTCTGCATACTCACAAGTGACAAAAACAACAAGTAGGAGTCATACAGAACTGCAAGGACACACCAACATACTGCACAGTGCACAACATACAACTCACACATGGGCATACAACCACATCCACAGGAATGAACAATCAAAACAACAGGCACACAACTCCTGGGTGACACATGTGTGTAGTTGACATTGCAGGGGCATGCACACATCAACACTCCCCACAAACTCACCCCCTTCACATTGCACAATACCTGGTCATCCAAGAGCACACATGAAAAGTAAGCCATGGGACTAGGTTGACTGGCCATCACAAGATGACCACACACATACTCCACTGGGCACACATATAGGAAGAACACACACATGATGACCCTGGACAGCCTGCCTGAAATACTGTGTGCAGAAACCCACCCTGTGCTGGCAGTGCCCCCCAACCTGACATGTGTACAATAGAGCCAACATGAACTAATCAAGTAAATGGCTACTGCTAAACATTCGAAATTGACACCATTGCCACCACATGTATCTGGGCCAAGAAGAACTGAAGCCCCTGTCACCCCTGAAAAAAAGAGAGCAAGTGAGCCCAAACATTGACCATGTTGAAGTGCCACACAGACCATGTGGCACAGTAAAATATTTACACACAGCAAAATAACTTTATTCAGTAAGGACACTGACAAAATAGACAAATGGAGCAACTGTTTTTATTCACAAATTGCACAGATAGGCACTATGAGAAGAGAAGAGTAAGGCACAAAATGCAGAGCATGTCCATAAGAAACTGCACAGGCAAGGGCAAAACAGCAGTGAACAACAAGGCCAGTGGCCACGGCAGGGTGCAGAGTATGTCCATGAGAAGCTGCATAGGCAAGGGCAAAACAGCAGTGAACAACAAGGCCAGTGGCCAGGGCAGAGTGCAGAGTATGTCCATGAGAAGCTGCACAGGCAAGGGCAAAACAGCAGTGAACAACAAGGCCAGTGGCCAGGGCAGAGTGCAGAGCATGTCCATGAGAAGCTGCACAGGGAATGTGTGTGACTGTACCTTTCCATGGCCAGCAACACAGTCAGGGTGCAACAATGTGCAGTACAGGCCCTCCTGTGTGAGACACAGGTGTGTGAGGGTGACTACCACTCAGACAGACTGGGAGCTGGCTGTGCCTCGGGGACTGTTGGGGCACTTAAAGGGGGAGAGAACGGAACGGCTGAGGTAGAGCGATCAGTGTCTTGGCAGGCTGGAGGGCTGCTTGGACCAGGTGGTGTAGTGGCACGTGGAGGTGGAGTCATGCAGACGGGACTCATGGTGTGGCGGGGAGATTGTGAAGTTGTGCCCTTCCACTTCTTGGGGATCCTAAATGGCTTGACTGACTGTGGATCAATGGGAAGTGGTGTGGGCACAACAGGTACACTCACCACAGCAGGTGCAGGTGCAGGCATCCCCTCTGGTGATGTGCTGGACCCAGCGGAACCCTTTGCCTTGCTTCCCCTCTGCCCCCCTTCCCCTGTTTACTAGGTGTCACCCCTACAGTCCCCTCCAGCCCCTGCTTCACTGGGCTTGGAATGAGAGTCGAGGTGGTTGGTGATACTGCCTTTGAGCCCTTCCCATGTGTACCCTTGGCATGCACCACCTCCTTGGTGGGCACAGACACTGTACGATTATCTTTGTGCGATGCCTTAGGGGCAGGAGAGTCCTTGGATGGGGATGCCACTGAGGCATGTGTGCCTGAGTTCCGCTGCTTTGCTAATTGTGCCCTGGTGTCACCTGACGGGCTTTTCTCCCTGTGCTCTGGGGTGCCTTTGGTCATCTGTGGGGATGGTGTCTGTGCACAGAACCGCTTGGGTTGTTGCTGCTGTGTGCTCTGTGTGCTGTATCGTGACTTTGATGTATGTGGACCATGGTCACTATCATCAGACGTGGCCACTGCCAGGGGGGTGGACAAAGGAACCGGAGCTGGACTGTGAAATGTGACTGTTGCAGGGCAGACATCACTGTTGATGACAAAGCCTGGACTGTCCGGTGCAGTCCACCCACGTCGGAATGTATGCCCTCCATGAAGGCAACCACCTGGGCCAATATCATGTCATGGTCAATGAAGGCATTTAGGAGAGCTGTCTGGCCTACACACAGCTGGCGCAAAAGGTCCACAGACTCAGCACTGATGGCAGCAGTGGGGAAAGTGGCAGGGGCAGCAGTGCCAGGGGTGAAGGACACTCTTTCCCTCTTACTGAGGCAGACACAGGCAGCACCAGAGGAAGTGGTTGGGAGGGTGGGCAATGGCCACTTTGTGGAGGAAGTCGATGCAGAGTCCCCGTTCTCTGTGCCCTCCAACATGGATACATCCCCTCTGGCATCGGATGATGTGGTGCTTTGCGTCTCAGGCTGGGACTCCTCCAGCAGACTCCTGTCCCCCTCTGATGCACTGGTGACATCTGTGTCACTGGGCTCCTGGGCAGCTGTGGTGCTCGTTTCACCCCCACTGGTGTCCGTCTCCTGTCCCTCCGTAACCACAGGTGGTGCTGCATGGGAGAGAGGGATGTAGGGTCAGGTCAGTGGCAAAAACAGAACAAACATATGCAAGCAATGCATGACAAAAGTTGAGCAAATCTACATGTTGCACACCACCCTGTGCAATCACAGCGTGCCAACTCACTACATAGACTCAAGCAGTGCATGGAAACTGGAAACTCAGGCATGAGTGAGCCATGTGATGACCACACAGCACAACACCCTGCTTGTGGCTCTGTTCAAACAGACACACAACTAGTTCTGAGCACACCTAGGGACATGATGGGGGCACACAACTTGTTGCCAGTGACAAAACTGGATGTAACAGGAGGGGACAACACAGACCCAGACTACAACATGACAGTCCACAATGAACATTAGCCCATGCCACCCACCATGTCATACCTTGGGGACAATATAATGCTGCACATTGCTGTAAGATGTGTAGGCCTCCCCAATATGGGTGCATGCAATGGACCCATTGATGTACGCACAGTCAGATTGGGCACACTGCTGTTACCAAGACTACACCAATGCAGAAGAAACCTGAAGAACACAACTCACAATGTAATGTGAAGGCACAGCTTCCAAATCAACTTTGTAAGTGCAGGTAGGGCAAATGCATGCCACAGGCACCCAGGCCAGCAGCCACTTACATGCCACAGCATCACACTACCAATATCACAGAGGCCAGCGCTGGCACAGGCTCTGTACACATGCAGCCACTCCCATCTAAAGTCAGCCTCCCCAAATGCTCACCCCTGGCTTGCTGCTGATGCTCCTTCAAATGTGCATCCAGCTCAGGCTGTGTCACCGCCAAGATGCGCCCCATTAGTGGTGTCATGCTGCGCCGTGACAGATGCCCAGTGTGAGGAAGCAGCCCCAGGCTCATCTCTGCCACATTCTTTGCCAGCCGGCTGATGTCATCTCATCTCTTGTGGCAGTGGGTGCGCCGTCGGTTTGAGAGACCCCCAGAGCTCGCACCTTCGCTGCAATGGCCCTCCACACAGCCTTACGCTGGTGTACCTTGAGCTGCAGGCATGGGAGACAAGAGGGAGAAATTATCAGGTATACAGTGCCATGTAACGACATCTATCACTATAGCAGCAAGATACAACCAAATCACATATCCAACTATAGATCAATCAGAGACTATAGTACAGCCCACATGTGACCCCTGCATGGGAAAAGCTGATGTTAAAGCATGCAAGTGTGAGGGGGAACACAGTCCCTGCCCATCTCACACATATGCAGGATGCCAGCACTGAAACTTGCCTGCCCACATCTCCAGTCAATTGTTGGGTTGAGCAACACATACATCACATATCAACCTGTGTTGTGGGGGTGACCCTCTGTGTCCCTGCCCTGTGAATAGATAACTGTATCATGGATGTCACATTGAGGGACATGATCTCACAAATACAAAATGCCCTTCACAAGGGTGGTTGTGTGCAATCTACAGTGCTGAGATGGGTCACAGCTGGAGTGCAATGTGAAAAGACTGATGTCATACTCTGTAAGTTAAGTGATGTGTCATTGTCTTAGTAGACGGGGACTGTGCAGGCCAGCTGGGCTCAGACTGAGATGGACTACAGGGGCACACACAGCCATACAGCCAAGCAATCACTGTCCTAACTATATCATGAACAACCTTCTGTGTCACTGTATGGCTGACAACACAACACAGGTCACTCATACTTGCATGTGCAGGGAGGGAAAGCTGTGGCATTGAGTACACAGACCCTCCCACTGGAGACAGCATGTCAGGCAGTGCATTACACTACTCCACACTCCCAGGCACATACTGCATCAGTCCACTACATGTGTGGCCCCCCTGCCCTACCACAACACTGTTTAAGACTCACCACAACATTTGGGGCACCATATAGCCTTGGGTACTGTGTGAGCACCTTGTCCACCAGGACCTCCAGCTCCTCGCTCGTGAAGGGACTGGCACGGATCTTCTCTGTCCTTGCCATCACTGTGGACATGAGACAACAGCAGGGGATTTTGGTAGCGAGGGTCCCCAGGCAGCAGGCCCTGGAGGCAGCGGCAGGTGAGGGGTGTCAGGCAGCAGTCCCTGGAGGCGCAGCAGGTGAGGGGTGTCAGTCAGCAGTCCCTGGAGGAAGCAGCAGGTGAGGGTTGTCAGGCAGCAGTCCCTGGAGGTAGCAGCAGGTGAGGGGGTCTCAGGCAGCAGGGTCTGTGAGCAGTGGCAATGTGAGGCGTACTCCCACATTTATAGCCCCCTGGGGTCATTTCAAAGGTGCCAAAATGCAGTAATTGGTGGTCCATGTCTGCATCTTTCAAATGCAGCCAATGACCACCTCCGCGGCGGCGGAGCATGCCTACCGCGATCTTCAAAATTGCATCATGCCACCGGTATTGAGCTTTCCATTGGCTCTATGGTGAACTCTATGGCGGTGTAACACCGCTGGGGCCCGGGGTGCGCTACCGCGATGGTGCATCTTTCAAATGAAGCCAATGACTGCCTCCGCGGTGGCAGAGCACGCCTACGGCGATCTTCAAAATTGCATCATGCCACCGCTATCGAGCTTCTCATTGGCTCTAGGGCGTGCTCCATGGCGGTGTAACACCGCTGGGGCCCGGAGTACGGTACCGCGATTTTAGTGGTGGAGCATGCCAACCACCATTTCCACATGTCTCCATGCCTATGAATACTGCACTTGTGTGACTGGGGGTGCTGGTGACACACCGCCGGTGCCAGGCAGTAGCTACCGCGATATGGGTGCCATGCATTGACACAAGGCACCGCCATTCAGGTGGCGGAGCATGCCAACCGCCATATGGGCATGTATCCATGCCTATGAGTATCCCACTTGTGTGAATGGGGGTGCTGGTGACACACCGCCTGTGCCAGGCAGTAGCTACCGCGTTATGGGTGCCATGCATTGACACGAGGCACCGCCGTTCAGGCGGCGGTGCATGCCAAGCACCATATGGGCATGTCTCAGATTGTAGTGGCATGCTGCATGCTCCACAACCTAGCCATTCACAGGGAGATTCCCCTGCTCCTGAATGATGGTGAGGCCCCAAGGCCCCAGCCTGCAAACCAAGCCATGTCCAGTGATGAGGACAGTGGAGAGGAGGAAGGTGTTGACCTGCGTGAACAGCTCATCACCCGCTACTTCACTTGACGGTGGGTGGCAATATGCAACATACCCATTGTCTGATGTGATTGCTGTCATCATGAAGGGGTATGTGAGAATTGTACCATCAGCCAGTTGTAGACTCAGTGGTGGTTGGAAATGTTTCTAGGACATGTCATTTGGGAACATCAATGGGACGTGTATGTTGACACTTGGGGGCCATTGTGACATGTGCATGTTGGGTTATCCTGGGGTTAGGGCTTGTGTGATGTCTGTGATGCCACACCCAGACCAGTGACAGGTTCTGTTGTGTTTCCCTAAGTGCCTTCGACTTCTCCTTGCCTACATACAGCCCATGGTCCAGGTACATTGTGATCATGTTGAAGACTGTACACCCTGCAATAAAGATGGAGCAGACACAACAACATGTGTGTGAGGATATTCCATTTACTATGGTGAGATGCAAGGGGGGTGTACATTTCTGTGAGTTGACAGTCGTGGTATATGAGATGGTCGAGTAATCACCACATTGCTGTGGTGACCCAGTCCAACAGGCAGATACCATTCACAAGGCAGTGTGGGGTAGGACAGTCCAAAGAGTCAATGCAGTGGTGGAGAGGGTTGCCACCATGCCTGGCTCCGTGACTTGCATCTGGTAGGTGCTTTGCCTTCAGATACTCCCAGGGTCTTCTTGGGGCAGCCCCTTTGTCATTTGGCGGGGGGCACGCTAGAGGGCCAGTGGGGTCTGAGGACTCACCCCTCTCTGTGGGCGCAGGGGAGGATGGGGAACTGTCAGTGTGCAGCCCACCAGAGGGAGGCGGAGGTGTTGTCTGGGGCACATGCCTGTCCCTCAGTACCGCCACTTTCTGGCCCAAGAGGTCCACGATTTGTCCCATGTGTCTGTCAATGGACCTCATCAGCAGGATGAGCTCGTGCAACAGATTGTCCAACCGGCCCGTTCGTCCCTGGGCCTGTTCGTATGTGCCCAGGACTCTGGTGATATGTTCCAGGGAGTGGGTCCCAGCCTCCTGGTGTCCCTTTGTGACCTTGCCCCTCCCAACTGCCCTGCTGCCACGGACCTGTTGCCTCACCACTGTGGGCACCCGCATCCTCTCCCTGCCCTCTTCCATGGGTGGTGTGTGTGGGGCATCTTCTGGGACAGGGAGGGTGTTGCCGGCAGCACTGGTGGTAGTGGTGGCTGTGGCTGCACAGGCCGTGCCAGCAGGGGTCTGCTGTGGAGTTGTTGTTGCCACATGTGGTGGGGGGGACGCTGGGGTCCTGAGACCTGTTGCTCCCTGGCACACCAGATGGGCCGGCATCGAGCTCATTGTCCATGGAATCCTGGGAGTCAACATCCGAGAGTCCTTGTACCGGGGGTGGAGACTGGCTCTGCAGGGTGCTGGTGTTGTCCTCTGCAGTGAATTCTTGGTCACCTATGGGTCAGATGGGAAATGGTCATTGCAGTGCACCCGTCAAGCTTTGGGTTAGCTGTGTGTCATTCACATTTTGTACACTGCACATTTGACATATCATCACATTGTTGACTGTGTGCATGACTGTGCTCCCTGACATGATACAGTGGTACAAGCATTACTTGTCCATGGTGCAAGGTGTCAGGGCATACCATGCGAACCGTGTCCAATTGTGGTTTACTGGGACTTGTTGCCATCTAGGGCCTGGCACAACATATGTTTAATTGTGGACTCATGGTTTACTTGTCTGACCTAGCAGACGTCACATCTGGCCATGGACTGGTAATTGTCATCTCCTGCATCCCTTTGTCCTGTCATGTGCATATCTTGATTTTATGCCACCACAGATGCTTTCATATTTTGAGAATGGTCCTTGTTGCACTTGCCCCATGGTGATGCACATGTAACTAGTTGCTGTGCATGAATGTGCCCAGGCTTTCTTCTACTTGTGCATTGGTTTGTCACACTTTGGTGGTTGTGACAGTTTCCTTGGCTTACCTGTGTGTATACTGTGCTTGGCAATGGGTAGGTATGGCTCTTTGTGCAATGTGAGGGCTGGTGTTGTCATATGGCACCATTTAATTTGGGGAAAATGTGTGGGTGCACGTACTGGCTACCTACCTGTGAGTGTTTTTGTTGTACCGCAATAGCTTCCAACTACTTCTGGGTGGGGTGGGGGACAGGGGGCATGGTGGGAGTAGTAGTGCAGGCCCCGCACCCCCAGACACCCGCATTGTGAAGGTGGCTACCTACCTGTAAGTTTGATGAGGGTTGTGAAATGGCTGACACATGCTTCTGGGTGGAGTGGGGAGGGATCCATCCTGCTCAGGTGTGGGACAGGGAGCATGGTGGGAGTAGCAGTGCAGGCCCCCCACCACCAGACACCCTCATTGTAAAGATGGCTACCTACCTGTGAGTTTGTTTGTTGTTCTGCAATGGCTTCCAACTGCTCCTGGGTGGGGTGGGGGAGGGTTACATCCTGCTGAGGTGTGGGACAGGGGGCATGGTGGGAGTAGTAGTGCAGGCCCCCCACCCTCAGACACCCTCATTGTGAAGATGGCTACCTACCTGTAAGTTTGTTTGTTGTACTGCAATGGCTACCAACTGCTCCTGGGTGGGGTGGGGGAGGGATACATCCTGCTGAGGTGTGGGACAGGGAGCATGGTGGGAGTAGTAGTGCAGCCCTCCCTGACACAAACACCCTCATTGTGAACATGCTACCTACCTGTAACTTTGTTTGTTGTACTGCAATGGCTTCCAACTGCTCCTGGGTGGAGTGGGGGAGGGATACATCCTGCTGAGGAGCGGGACAGGGGGCATGGTGGGAGTAGTCGTGCAGGCCCTCCCAGCCACAAACACCCTCATTGAGAAGGTGGCTACCTACCTGTAAGTTTGATTAGGGTTTTGTAATGGCTGACACATGCTTCTGGGTGGGGTGGGGGAGGTATCCATCTTGCTGAGGTGTGGGACAGGGGGCATGATGGGAGTAGAAGTGCAGGCCCTCCCAGCCACAAACACCCTCCCAGGGAAGATGGCTATCTACCTGTAAGTTTGATGAGGGTTCTGTAATGGCTGACACGTGCTTCTGGGTGGGGTGGGGGAGGGATCCATCATGCTGAGGTGTGGGACACAGGGAATGTTGGGAGTAGTAGTGCAGGCCCTCCCAGCCACAAACACCCTCATTGTGAAGGTGGCTACCTACCTGTAAGTTTGATGAGGGTTTTGTAATGGCTGACACATGCTTCTGGGTGGGGTGGGGGAGGGATCCATCTTGCTGAGGTGTGTGACAGGGGGCATGATGGGAGTAGAAGTGCAGGCCCTCCCAGCCACAAACACCCTCCCAGGGAAGATGGCTACCTACCTGTAAGTTTGATGAGGGTTGTGTAATGGCTGACACATGCTTCTGAGTGGGGTGGGGAGTGCTCCATCCTGCTCAGGTGTGGGACAGGGGGCAAGGTGGGAGTAGAAGTGCAGGCTCCCTACCCCTAGACACCCTCATTGTAAATATGGCTACCTACCTGTAAGTTTGTTTGTTGTACTGCCATGGCTTCCAACTGCTCCTGGGTGGAGTGGTGGAAGGATCCATCCTGCTGAGGTGTGGGACACAGGGATTGTTGGGAGTAATAGTGCAGCGCTCCCAGCCACAAACACCCTCCCAGGGAAGATGGCTAGCTACCTGTAAGTTTGATGAGGGTTGTGTAATGGCTGACACATACTTCTGGGTAGGGTGGGGAAGGGATCCATCCTGCTCAGGTGTGGGACAGGGGGCATGGTGGTAGTAGTATTGCAGGCCCTCCACCCCAGACACCCTCATTGTGAAGATGGCTACCTACCTGTAAGTTTGTTTGTTTTACTGCAATGGCTTCCAACTGCTCCTGGGTGGGGTGGGGGAGGGATACATCCTGCTGAGGTGTGGGACAGGGGGCATGGTGGGAGTAGTAGTGCAGCCCTTCCTGACACAAACACCCTCATTGTGAAGATGGCTACCTACCTGTAAGTGTGTTTGTTGTACTGCAATGGCTTCCAACTGCTCCTGGGTGGGGTGGGGAGGGATACATCGTGCTAGTCTGTGGGACAGGGGGCATGGTGGGAGGAGTGGTGAAGGCCCCCCACCCCCAGACACCCTCATTGTGAAGATGGATCCCTATTTGTAAGTTTGTTTGTTGTACTGCAATGGCTTCAAACTGCTCCTGGGTGGGGGGGTCCATCCTGCTCAGGTGTGGGCCAGGGGGCCTGGTGGTTGTTGTAGTGCTGTATGCCTGTACACATGCCCCCATGGTTATGTTGTTAGCTATGTTTGTGGTGAATGGGAGTGGGTGAATGTTGGATCTGTGAGCCATGTTTTTATGAGTGTGTGGTGCCGATGGATGGTGTGTGTCCTAGGTGAGGTAGCTTTGTAGTTGTGCAAGGCAGTACATAGCAGAGTGGTGGTAGTCATTTGTTTGTACTTACCAGCCTCCACTCCCCCGGCTACTCCTGCGAGACTCTCTGGATGCAGTATGGCAAGCACCTTCCCCTCCCATTACGTGAATGTTTTTAGTGGAATGGGAGGGCCACTGCCAGTCCTCTGAGCCAGCTCACGGTTCTTGCTCCTCCTCTCCTTGACCACCCTCTTCAGATCATGCCACCGCTTCATGATCTCCTTTTTTGATCTTGGGGTGCTCCCTACTGCATTGACCCTTTGGACTATCCTAGCCCACATTTGTGTCCTTATGGCTAATGGTGTCGATTGGACCAGGGTACCAAAAAGCTGTGGTTCCACTCTGACTATCTCATCTACCATGACCTTAAACTCACTCTCAGTGAATTTGGGCATTTTCTGTGTGGCCATGGTGTGTGGTGTGCAAAGTGATTGTGGGTGCAGGGGTGTGAGTGGTGGTTGTGGTTGTGCTGTGTATGGTGTGTGTTGTACAGTGGGGTTAGTTGTGCTGGTTTGGAGGTGCTGGTGGTGCTGTGTGGTGTGGCTGGTGATGTTGTGTCCTTTGCCTCTCCTGTCAGCTGGGGTATGTGTCCCTTATCTCCTGGAGTTTTGCAAGGGATTGTGGTCAGTGAAGGGGCAGGTTGTTGTTTTTCTGCCGCGATTCCGACCTCCGCGGACGGATTTTGACCATCTCCACCTGCTACAGGTGGTTATTCTGGGACAAGTACCGCTGCGGTCGGTTTTTTTGGGCAGTTAATGCTAATTTGTCCGCCGATTTTCCCACGTGCCGGCGGGCGGTTGTTTTCCGCTTCCATGGCGGTCGGGGTGTTTTTCCGCCCTGCATCCTAATGGACCTCTAAGTGTGCACTTAGCAAAAAAAAGGTTCTTCAAAGTTGAGAGATGCTCCTCCAAAGAAGATCTAAGAAGAATGATTGAAATAGGTGGGGTCCTTCAATAGTTAGAATAGGAAGTCTAATGAACCAATCAAATCTCTTTTTTTCAGGTCACATGGGGTCCGCGCACCCTGCGCATAGGCAGCACGCACCCAGCGCGACTTTGTGAAATTGCATTAAAAACTAGTATAGGTTTATTGAAAGTAAAAGTATAATATTTTTATGATTAGCTCAGATTATGTCTTGCCTTAATATTTATATAAAATACATATATATATCTTTTTTGACATAAAATTTTTTTGCGGGACTCGCGCACCCACCGTGTCAAACACGTATATGACGTCACGCGGAAGCGCACGAGCATCGCGTAACATAATACGTATGCGTCGCGTATGCACCTGAAGTCGCGTACGGGTTGCATAGCAATCACACAGGAAAATACGCACCCATCGCACACCCTATGCGGATCCTACACAACAATCGTAAAGTGGCGGGTGGGTTCCACGTAGTGATCGAGAATGGTAAGCATTGGGTGCCCGACTTCAAAAAAATATCGGAAAAAAACCAATAAAAAAATATTATAAATATATTTAAAAAAATATAAAATAAAAAAACTATTAGAGTTTCAATATTTTTTTAAAAATTTTTTATTTAAATTAAAAATATGTACTGTAATTAAAAAATAAAATATGTAAAATTAAGAAGTTTAAACAATGTAGAAAAACAGTATCAAAAAACTAAATATAACAATTAATGTATTTCAAAATTATCATTTAAAAAACCTTTAAAATTCAGTAAAAAAACATAGGTTACAGATATGTTATAGTTAAGAATTAGCATTTAAAAAACCTTGAAATTCACTGAAAAAAACATAGGTTTCAGGGGCGTTATAGTTAGGAATTAGCATTTAAAAATCCTTTGAAATTCACTGAAAAAACCATAGGTTTCAGGTATGTTATAGTTAGGAATTAACATTTAAAAAACCTTAGAAATTCACTGAAAAAAACATAGGTTTTAGGGGTGTTATAGTAAGCTGGACATTTCACTCGTACAAAACCATTGAAATTCCTCCGTTATAGTTAGTTCAGCTAACTATAACTCGCGCGCCCGCAATCCACTGCTGATGATGACACATATTACATCATTCATGACATGGTCAGTGACATCACTGATGACATCACTGATGACATCACTGATGACATCATCCACGTGACAATCAGATACACCTCATCATACACTAGTATAACCTTTCATCCCTCACTGTAAAATACAGAGTACCATATTTGAATCCATTGACACCAATACAAGTTTCTAAAAACCCATTCAGTGATTCCTAGATCTACACACTCATCTAATCACTTACCTATAGATGCACTCATACATGCTGTCAATGATCAATAGAACACTATCAAATATACTTATACACCTATATCAACATTACACACCAGCACACATCCTAATCACTTATGCAGTCATCCTACTCACTTATGCAAACAATAGATCATACCTGCATTTATTCAGCTACACACTTACACAAACACCACTTCATTTATTCATATAGATAGTAACTCATACTTAGTGTGTTATAAAATCACTATTACAAGTATACAGTTATCCATACAGTCACTCATACAATCACTGAGTCTTATGTATATTTATTTATATACAACTGTCACATACACTGCCTTTTATTTTTCTAGTTTGTTGGACATGTACCATTGAGAGATATATTAGCTCATCACCACACCCATAAAGATATTCACTCACCCAAACAACTGTTATAACATGTAGTCTTAACCTCATATACCTATTGAATCAACTATTCACGCATCTTTGGGCAGTCACACACCCCACCGAACGACACACACATTCACTCTCCCATACAAATGCTCAGTTAACTAATCAATAACTAATATAGACATTCACATAGCTAGTAACCAACTGGTGCAGCAGTTTACACACCAACTGACAAAGTGATACAGATATTCACACAGTTTAGTCACTAGCCAATATATTTAGTGAGACACTATAAATTAGTCAAGTAAACCGACAATCACACTGCTACTAAATCCTCCATCCAGATATTTATATTTATATATCCACTCATTCTTCAATGCAGATTGCGATATATATATTTCATATTTAAATAACGAACCAACCACATTCACCGGATGATGTCATCAGTGATGTCATCAGTGATGTCATTTGAGATGTCATCAGTGATGTCATGGACCCTGTCATGAATGATGTAATATGTGTCATTATCAGCAGTGGACTGCGGGCGCGCGAGTTATAGTTAGCAGAACTAACTATAATGGAGGAATTTCAATGGTTTTGTATGAGTGAAATGTCCAGCTAACTATAACACTCCTAAAACCTATGTTTTTTTCAGTGAATATATATATATATATATATATATATATGTACATATATTACCTACTGTCGGTCGCCAGTAGGTAGTTAAAACCTAGTTTTGATTTGCTAATAACTTTGGCGTCGTTTGACAAATGTTTGCGAAATACTAAAAAAAAAAGGTCTATCTAGGTCAGCTCCTATCTTGAAAGTTTGGGGGTGATTTGTCAAGTGGGGGCTGAGAAAAAAGTGGGGGTCCCAAGAGAGTTTTCTCCATGTTAGTTTCCATAGGAAATTTTAGCCAAGGCTACAGCCTGAACTGCTAAACAGAATTACACGAAATTTGGCCAAAAGGTAGCTCTTGGTCCAGAAATCGACCTTTTTTTAAAATGGTGTAAATCTGTTCAGTAGTTGCTGAGAAATTCAAAACATGAGAGTCAACAAATCAATTTCCCGTAGGAAAATTTAGCCAAGGCTACAGCCCGAACTGCTGAACAGAACTACACCAAATTTGGCAAAAAGGTGCTGCTTGGCTCAGAAAGTGACTTTTTTAAAAATGGTGTAAATCTGTTCAGTAGTTGCTGAGAAATTGTAAAAAAGCAAATATCGATATCTAGGGGCACGGAGGATCCGCGAACCCTCCTGACCACGAGCTTCATTTTAATTGGCTGTCAACACTCCAAACCAGGAAGTGTTGGCAACCATCTTATGACTCGGTAGAACCGAGTCACAGGAAAACAAAAAAATAAAGGTGACAAGATAGAAAAGGGGGCATGGTAGAAACCCCCTGAACCCCTAGGCCTGCTCAGGGGGTCCCACAAGGACCCCCAGGGCCAAAAAAAGCATTTTTAAAAACAAGAAATTGGCCAAATATGCGCTGGGTTTCTTGCTAGAGGGTACCCACAGGGAATGATTAAAAGAGCAGAGAAAAAAGCAGATGACATTAAGAGAGAAGAGGCGCTGTACAAAGCACCTAAGATCAAACAAACTGAGACTGATTCTCCAATCAGACTCATCACTACTTTTAATTCCCAGTCGCATCAATTTCACCAAATAGTCAAGAAGAGATGGGATGTTTTGATCCGAGATAAGGTTTTAAAAGAAAAACTTGGCCCACACCCTGCAATCACGTATAGAAAAGGAACCTCAATTAAAGACATGATTGTCAAGAGTCATTTTTGTAACCAGCAACCTACTTGGCTGGAGAAAATAGGAGGTTTCAATCGTTGTGGAAAGTGCAAAGCATGCAGCCACAGCGAGAGTGTGAAACATGTAATCCTTGAGAGAACTCAAAGAAAATGGTATATTCGCAAGAATATTCAGTGCACTACAGACTATGTTGTTTATGTAATCACTTGCCCTTGTGGCAAGTGGTACATAGGGTCAACTATCTTCCCAGTGAAAAAGAGGATTCTAGAACACTGGCGGGCTATTACTAATAAGGATTTTAGTTATAGCACAGCCAGACATTTCTGCAAAGAACATGATGGCGATTGGACAAAGGCTAAATTCTTTGCCCTTGATACCGTCATTAAGAACCCTAGAGGAGGGAACAGAAACCAAGCTTTACGTAGGTTGGAATCAAAATTTATTTTACAAGCCGGTTGTGTAGCTCCTTTTGGGATGAATAATGATGAAGAAATGCACGTACACCTTTAATCCCCCAATCTGAAATTGGTTGAGATCGGTGCAGCACTTTCCTTTCTGCCTTTAGGAACTCCAGTTTTTTCCTTCTGATTTTTTGAGTTTAGTCTTGATGTTGCTTGTATGCATAGTGATTGAAACCATGTATAAATTAACTATAGTAAAACTTTTTCTTTTTATTGATGGTGATTATAGTCACAATATCAACATGCAGAACCAATGATAAAGAACTGAATTATTTGATCTGTACCCTATATTTTTTACCTTATGTCTCTATTTTTTTCTCTCCCTCTTAGAACGGACCCATGAAACCAACATGCAACACGGTTATTGGTAAATAATACGAGCACGGAGATTCAGAGGGTTGTCCTTACCACCTTCTCCTTCTCTCTTTGGTTATATAGGCCACTTTAATATGCAATTGAAATTAAGTGCACTCCAAGATTGATACTAGCAGAGGAATTAGAGACTAGTTATGGAGACAATAATGGTACTATACCATAATCTCTTTTTTGAGTATGTTTATACTTTGGGTACACACATTTTCTTTGCCTTGTAAAACTACGACTTGATCGTTTGGTATATGTATAAAGAAATGTAAAGAATGAATTGTGAAATGATTTTGATCTATGCGTTATAAACAAGCTTATTTTTGTGAAATAATGACATGTTGTAATTCTTTCGTGTGAAAGTCTTTTGTTTATGTCTTTTGAGGCTCTATAAAATGACTGAACTTTGAACCTAAGGTCATGTGACCAAGAGCTTGTTTGCTCGAAACGCGTCTTTGCCCTGTGAAATAAACAAGGATTTCAGGAAACTGGATTCGTGTGGCTCTTTTCTCGCACCAGAAGGAGATTTTTGCGAGTTGACTGGGAATATATATATATATATGTACATATATTACCTACTGTCGGTCGCCAGTAGGTAGTTAAAACCTAGTTTTGATTTGCTAATAACTTTGGCGTCGTTTGACAAATGTTTGCGAAATACTAAAAAAAAAAGGTCTATCTAGGTCAGCTCCTATCTTGAAAGTTTGGGGGTGATTTGTCAAGTGGGGGCTGAGAAAAAAGTGGGGGTCCCAAGAGAGTTTTCTCCATGTTAGTTTCCATAGGAAATTTTAGCCAAGGCTACAGCCTGAACTGCTAAACAGAGTTACACGAAATTTGGCCAAAAGGTAGCTCTTGGTCCAGAAATCGACCTTTTTTTAAAATGGTGTAAATCCGTTCAGTAGTTGCTGAGAAATTCAAAACATGAGAGTCAACAAATCAATTTCCCGTAGGAAAATTTAGCCAAGGCTACAGCCCGAACTGCTGAACAGAACTACACCAAATTTGGCAAAAAGGTGCTGCTTGGCTCAGAAAGTGACCTTTTTAAAAATGGTGTAAATCTGTTCAGTAGTTGCTGAGAAATTGTAAAAAAGCAAATATCGATATCTAGGGGCGCGGAGGATCCGCGAACCCTCCTGACCACGAGCTTCATTTTAATTGGCTGTCAACACTCCAAACCAGGAAGTGTTGGCAACCATCTTATGACTCGGTAGAACCGAGTCACAAGAAAACAAAAAAATAAAGGTGACAAGATAGAAAAGGGGGCATGGTAGAAACCCCCTGAACCCCTAGGGCTGCTCAGGGGGTCCCACAAGGACCCCCAGGGCCAAAAAAAGCATTTTTAAAAACAAGAAATTGGCCAAATATGCGCTGGGTGCGCGAATCTGGAGGAAAAATAAAAAAATGAAGCGCAGCCTTCTGCGCTTCATTTAATTGAGGCCCCCGGGTGGGCCAGGTCTCGGGGACATCGCAAAAATATATTAGCGGAAACCCACGGGGTCCCCACAGACCCGGGGACCACCACCTCCCCGGGGCTTCAATAATATTGGACACTGCTGTTTGCTATGGTAGGGTGGGAGCACCACACTATCGTAGCAAACTACGTAGGTAAACCTGCTCTCTCTTCCAAAATTCAAAGCACATTGCTTTTCCACACAGGGAGCTGCATGTTAGCAGCTCCCCATGTGGAAAAGCAATGCCAGCTCACGCAGGATGCGGGGAGCCGGTGGGACCGTGTGGGAGTTGGGGTCCCCCCACTGGGGTCCTCGGCGCTAGAAGTGGCCCAGGATGGGGGCCACGCAGCCCACCTCCCCAAATAAATAAATACAAAAATAAAAAATCAATAAAGGCCGGCCCAGGGGGATTTGGTCCCCAGGGGCAAATAGAGGCCTCAAGGGGGGGCGTCCACGCGGCCCTCCTCCTGTTTCTGCCTTTTTTTTTAAAAAAGAACATGTGGACATGCCTCGGGTTTAGGGTCCCCGAGGCGAATGTAAATTAGTGAAAGTGGATGACTTTAAAAAATAAAAATTGGAGTCATGACCCTAGCGCGGCACTCAGCGTGGCCCCCAGTGTGAACACGAAGGTTGCGCGGCTCTCAGTGTGGCCCCCTGTGTGAACACGAAGGGTGCGTGGCTCTCACCAGTCGCATACCAATCGCGCACATGATGTGATCTCATACAAATATGACGTAACATGGGGCTCCTTCACGACATTTCCAATATGGCGGCTGGAATACGCGTACCCGACATGATAGGTGTGCGTTGGGTACGTGATTCCAATATTTTTTTAAAGAAAAAAATATATATTTAAAAAGACAAAGGACATTACATAATTAAATTAAAATAAAACAATAAAAGAAAATAATTATACAATATTACAGTTACAAAATATATATTTTTTTTAAACTTGCAATTTCCAGAAAAGCATATAATAAGATTGAATAAATATTACATTTCCAAATTAGCAATTAAAAAAATCTAGGAATTCAGTGAAAAAGCCATAGGTTTCAGGCCTGTTATACTTAGGAATTAGCATTTAAAAAATCATTGAAGTTTAGTGAAAAAACCATAGGTTCCTCGGACATTATAGTGTTAAATGTGAGTCCAGCCACTCACCTGAAAACCAGGTCCGTCTGCAGGAATGATGCTTGTTCCACAACCCTCCCTGAACACCTCTCAGTGCTGCTGACCAAAACAGAAGCCCTGGCAGGTGCCCAAAGAGGGAAGGGGGTTTGGGAGGAGAGACAAAGAAGAAAGAGACTGCTACGTTTTGCGCTTCACCAAGAAGTGGGTGTACCGTCTGGACCAGCCAGGTTCTGTAAAGTTGACACGGCAAACCACATATGTGTATCCTAAAACATACAAAGAATATATATACATAAGCATAGAAAACCCTCACTACCCAGAGTTAAAAGCAATACTACACCATAATATTTTTACATTCAAATTACCTTTTCTTGGTGTTAGGTTACTTTGCATAAGTTGTCTCTCATAAACATTAAAGGCATGGAACTTTAGTTTTTCTATAAACATAAACAAGGATTGTATTAGACCTTGTATTCTGTTTTACGCAAATTCACTTAGAATATTTGTTATCTCAAAACATTATTATCTCACCTTATTGTGCGTTACAATGTCTCTTCAAAAACAACCACATAACACCTTGCTCAACTGTGCTTAAGGTCCCCAAACTCTGGGAAAATCAAAATTCATATAAAGTCTGATGTGCTTTTAAATGCTCTCAATAGGGCCCAATAGCACCCAACATGATATGCGTCAATATATAAAACAATTCTCATTACACAAGATCGCGTTGGCCACACGCTGCCAAATACGCGTGCACACAACTTGTTGGTGTTTTAAAAGTTCCAGGAATACTGATTACTTTTTAACTGCTCAAAGCGCGAACAACAAGTACCTGCTCAAAACATCAGCATCATAATAATTTTTGCTATTTCGAACAAACAAATCAACTAGTGACAAATTACCCAAAGATCTATGAGTTAAAACACATAAGCATGTTCTTTCAGACATGAGAAATAAACAAAATTAATTTGAGTGATAAGAATACTTAGCTCATTCACGCGATGTCCGATTTGCCCTGCACACGTGATCTGGTTTTCTGAAAGGTCCTACACTCCGTCTGAGCCGGCTCGAAGACGGAGAGCTTTTCCTGAAGACGTGGTCATGTGATGTTGACGAGGCTCTAATCCTTGATGATGCTCTCCTTGATGACGTGCAGAGAGGAATCTTTCTTTGATGGGAAAACAGAAAGCCAAGCAATGAGTGACAGAAACCCTGGGCTATTTATGGTCAGGATCTTGGGCATCGCCGGGTGTGTGCTCATGTTCTCAACTGCCAAGAGCAGCCCTCATTTTAATGCAGATGTCACTGCTTAATAAACACAACAAGCATTGATACATACACTTCAACAAACAGTGGCAAAGGATTCCTATAGACAATAAGCATTGGCCAAAACAAATAGAAAACTAAAACATAACAAAAGACACAGGTTTCAATTAAGGCAATTTCTGTTGTATTATTGCAATATGATTACGTTTTCCACCATACGGGTGTTTGCAAATAACGCAGGATAAACAATGATTTGTGTGGCGGGAATTCCTGACATATATTTAGAAATTAGCATTTAAAAAACCTTTGAAATTCACTGAATAAAACATAGGTTTCAGGGACGTTATAGATAGAAATTAGCATTTAAAAAACCTTTGAAATTCACTGAAAAAACCTTGGGTTTCAGGCCTGTTATAGTTAGAAATTCGCATTTAAAAAACCTTAGAAATTCACTGAAAAAAACATAGGTTTCACAGACGTTATAGTTAGTTGGACATTTCACTCGTACAAAACCATAGAAATTCCCCCGTTATAGTTAGTTCACCTAACTAAAACTCACGCCCCTGCAATGCACTGCTGATGACATCACATATTACATCATTCATGACATGGCCCGTGACATCACTGATGACATCACTGATGACATCTCCAATGACATCACTGATGACATCCTTGATGACATCATACACATGATAATCTGATGCACCTTCTCACACTCTAATATAACCTTTGATAAACCCACTTAAAAATGCAGACTACCATCTTCGAAACCATAGACACGCCAATTCCACTTACTACATACCCACTTACTGATTCCTATGGCTATACACATGTCCACTCATTCCCCCATACAGTTACTTTTTACATTTTAATTAAAAATGAAATACAATTATATAATTATAACAAATGAGCATTTTTCCAATGTTTTACTTTTTTAAATAATGTTATTGAATTTAACGGTATTTCCTATGAGGTTCAATTTTAAGTACTTACCTCCATTATTTTCTATAGGAGGGTGTTGAAGTTCTAATGGTTGTCCACATGTGGTGCTGGTCTTTTTTTTGGCATTAGTAATTGCCACCAGCATGCACAATCAATTGAGATAAGATGTTTGTCATGTACAATGTGCATTGACTTACACTTGTCATTGTCAGATAAACATTTATTTATTATGTTATTTATCAATTTTTAAAAAATTGTGGAAAGAGCATATTGACAAAAAACTTTGCAAAAGGCAAATCTTTTTACGGTGTACAAATCAAAAGTGAAAATACATAAATAAATAATATTCCTGTTTCTGGTAAGTCGTGGTGATGCAAGGCATTGCAAACAGAAGACATTAAATACATTAAGATATCTAACAATATGTATATTTTCATGGTGACATAATGTTTTTTTAGAGTTTTATGTAGCGTGAACTAGACCCGAGATATCGGGTATCAGAGCATTTTACATGAGCACCATTTTTGTTACAAATGGACACATTCATTTTTGGTAGGCACAGGGAGATCATGATTTGCCCAGAACCACAGGATGTTGAGCGCCGCTGCCGAGACTCGAACAGGGTTCCCCAGCTTCGAGGTCGACAGCTCTAGTCGTAAGGCTACATCCAATAATTGTTGTTGGGACATCATTAAGGGGAGCGGCAGAATGAAAATAGTGTGTATAATTCAATTTATCCTCGATTGATAACATATACTTTTAGAGTAATCTTAAGAATGGGCAGAGAGGAGTGCAAGTCTGTAGGTGATGAGTTCCAGTGATGAGATCCTTTCAAGTTATAAGTCTGGAACACTGACATCGGATAGAGAGACTTGAATAGAGCTTTAGGATTTTTATTTTCTACATGAAGATTTCGAGAGGAGTTAAGTACCTGACAAATATTGACACAAGGTAGGAAGGAGATACTCTACTGCAAGTAGTTTATCAAAAACACTGCTTTTGGGAGTGTGCTGCTGTTGCAGTGAACAACGAAAATACGTTTTCAAAAATATTGTGGAGCTACAATAGCATGTCAAGAATATCTGTGTTACAGAGTATAAAAGGTATAGAAGAATATATTTTTTTAAATATATAATATAATTTTTTAGGTATTGTTCTATATAATATTGTTTACTTTGATATTGTGGTATTAAATGTCATTACGTTTTTTAAAAAATGATTAGTTATAATGTTTACATATTGATATTGTTATAATCATTCTTTTATATTTTTTAGGATAGTTTATAAGTTTTAATTTGTAATTATTCTTTTAAATGTAATTGTTAGATTTTAATTTTGCAGCAGGTTCTTGGGCTTGCACAGGAATAGGGTAAAAAGGTATTGAAATTAAAAAATATTTTCTTAATTTTAAATAACTTTTTTATTTGGTTAAATATCAGTTTAATTATGTAGGTACATTTTCTGGTTCTTAATCTGTAATTTACATTTTCTAACTTTTAATTACTAACCTATAATTTCGTTGCAGGTCATTGGGTTGTAGGGGATTAGGTGGGAATTCATTTAAAATAATATTTATTGTTTTTTTATTCCAAATTCATTTTTTAGGTTAATTAAAATATTACTTGATAATTGTGTTAATTATTTAAGAAAATTATTTGCTATGTAAATCATCTGTGGTATTTTCACTAATTGTTAATACGTATATTTAATGATAACATTTTTTAAATGAATTATATATTTATTATTTGTTTTAATTTTGTTTTATGTATTTACTATTTTAAGGTTAATAATGTTTTCTTTATACAGTATTTACATTTTTGATGGTGCATTTATTTTGTTTTATATTTGTTAAAAAAATAATTATTATTACTAGTTTTTCTAATAGATTAAAATTATTTTGTAAAATATACATATATTTTTTATTTAAAATATTTTTAAAATATTTTTATGTAGTTAGGTATCTAAACTTTTTTTAATTGATTAGGAAATGGAATAGTAAATTTAAACCCTCTAAAACCTACTGTTGCTTATATTGCAGTGGTATTAGTTAATCTAATCCTACCAAGGTCCATCAACTTTCCCTGATTTTGCTTTCAGTGGCATGGGAATAGGAAATCAAACCCCTCCCGAAGTAATTACTTTCCCTGATTCTGCTCACATTAGAATGGGAATGGTAAATCTAACCACTTTCCCTGCTGTTGCTGAGATTAGAATGGCAATAGTAAATCTAACTCCTGCAAAGTAAAACACTTTCCCTACTCAGATTGGATGTGAATAGTATATCTAACCGCTTCAAAGTGTAACACTTACCCCATTGTTGTTTAGATTGGTGTGGGAAAATTAAATCCAACCCTTCAAAAGTCTAACACTTTCCCTGATTTGATTTTGTTTAAATTGGACTGGGAAAAGTAAATCTAATCCCTCTAAAGTACAACACTTTCTCTATCGTTGCTTAGATTGGAGTGTGAATAGTAAGTATTCTATATAGTTTGATGAAAATCATAACAAAATTAATACATATTAATTAAAAGGTCTCTAGAGACGAAACTCACATTCATATAATAACAGAAGTGAGTAAATTCATCATGTTGTAGGCAATGGTTCGATTAGTATTATAGCAGTGGCTCCAAATAACTTAACTGTGGTGCATGCTATAAAAAAATGTCAATCCTATACAGAATAAATATTTATGGGGCATTTCCCAATAACTTCTATGAATCAGCTGGGTATTCTGGCCATTCAATATCTGGATAAAAGCTTGCCTGCCTATTTTTACTTTCAATAACTTTAAGTTTGGTTGTAACAACGTCAGGCCTGATTACGATGTCGGTCAGAAAGTCTGTGACCGATGGTCAGAGGCTTTCTGACAGACATGGTAGGTTTAAAATCCGACCGCCGAATTACAATGATGGCGGTCAGAGTTTAAACTGACCTGGGGATCGGACGCTGTTCTGTAAGGCTCATGGAGCCCGTTGGCCAGGCGGAATGGCCTCATAATCCCATAAAGACGGCATTGCTGCTGTCAGGATTATGATGTCGGTTTACGATAGCCTTTCTATGTCGCCCTTTCCAACATGGAAAGGCTGTCAGAAAGCAATGTTGGGGGCCCCTAGTGGGCCCCCTTACACCCTGGCTCTCCGCTTAGGTGACTGGTGAGCACCTATGGTGTACCCTGAAAATCCCTGCACCGTGAGGTGCCTGCCACACCTTGCAGGAATTTTCACAAACTCACATTTTTCAATGGGATCTTGTGCTGTGGGCAGTCATTGCCCACCGCACAATCTCCCATGGAGAAATCTGAGTTTGCTACTGCACCATGCGCAGTCGAGTTGTAATCAGGTGTGCGGAAAGGTCGGCGGTTCCCTCACTGAAACGGTGTTGGTGTGAGGCAACTCCGACCAACAGCATATTCAGGCTCTTTATGTGAAGTTCAAGTAATGCAGGACAGGAACATAACATGTATAATGGTTTTATTTTTATCACTACAGAGACCCAGACAATTTCCATTTGGTGATTAGTTCTTTGGTCGGAAAGCCACTTATTCTATAGGATAGAAATCTCAATTTCAGGTGTTCATAAAAATGGGCGCTCAGGTATCTCTGTAGTCTTCTTGAGCCATATGAGTTTATAAGCATGTGATTTTTTTTCACATTTATCCATATCCTACTAGTGTCACAGTGCTTTAATGCTTTATTTACCAGTATTTTCACTCTCCTTGAGGTGATTGGCATTACCCACAGGCTCTTATGATGAAGTGTATCCACACCTGAAATAAGATTCTTATGCCAAAGTGTTATTTTGGCTTGGGTCTGGTTAGTTCATGAAAAGTTATATTGCTTAGTGCATCTTTTGGAGCATCACAGTTTTTAAAGAGTTTAATGAAAGTGCTTGCCACGCTAGTAGTTGTTTTGTCAATCCAAACTCACGACTAATTTGTGCGTGTCGTATTTTTATGAAGCATAAATATTGTTCTATATACAATGGCTTGTACAGTATTCAGTGCCATATTTTCCTTTACACAAAGGTTTTCTGTTTCATAAGTTAATAATTTTGAGTTTAGAAATTTGACAACATATTCCAATGGCAGGCTGTGGAGTTTGCTTTAAAGTTTTAAAAGCAAAAGTCAAACCTTGCGCCTTTGCTTGTATTGATAAAAGGTGAACCTTGAAGTTATCTTTTTTTGTCAAAGAACACCTGAGGTAATTCTGCATCTGAACTGAGGCTATTTGTTTTTTAAGAAACCAACTTCCAGCCCTTCTCAAAAGAGCTCTGAATTAGATCATTTTCGTATTTTTAAGTTAATCTTCATGCTCTTGTTAACGTTTTACTCCTCAAATGCTGTGATAAAGGTCAGGAGGCCAATTGGGGGCTTAATCAATGTTACAATGTGTAGGAGAGTAGGATCTGCTTCACATGGGTACACCCCACTTTTTGCTGGTGTTTCACTGTTTTTCGACCTTAGTCTGGCTGTGGCCCTGCTAATTTGGACCCCAGCCTAGCTGCTTTCTCTCTAAAATGGATTCCATGTTCATTAGGTACATATCTAATTGGATTCTGGAGTGCCTTATAAACCCCTAGTATATGGTATACTATGTACCTAGGGCATAGGTACTTCAGAGGCCTACCAGGGGCTGAAGCGTGTAATATGCCACCCCTGGGAAGCACTCCAAAAGGGCACCACAGGTCTGCTACTGCAGCCTGGGTAAGGGTGTGCTTGCACCCCTTACAGTGGTATAGGCTACCTATATCACTATCATTGCACACACATATAAAACCTATAAGTCACTCCTATGGCAGGCCTTAACAATCCTGAAGGCAGAGTGCTTGGTTTTTATGTGAGAGGGTGCCCCTGCATGAGCAGAGCCCCTCTGCAGCGTTCGGAGTACCTCCTCTGATGCTGTTTGTGGATTCATGTTTATATTCAGGCTCCCTTGAGCCGGTGGGGCTGACAAGCTCATGGTTACGCACCTGCGTGCCACGAGCGGTACCGGACCTGAGAACAATTCTTGGCAGCCTACGCAGCAACCCTACACACATGCCTATTCCCTGCTGACGAGAGGTAATGACCTCGAAACACGTGTCCAGGGATGGCCAACGCGACATTGATTCTTGCTCAATACCCTGGCAGACGCGCACTCGCTGATGCTGACTTCATGGACCACAATGCCTTGGGGTAACACGCTGGTAGGACGAGCAGTGTGCGACCAATTGGATTCATGTTTATATTCAGGCTCCCTTGAGCCGGTGGGGCTGACGAGCTCATGGTTACGCACCTGCGTGCCACGAGCGGTACCGGACCTGAGAACAGTTTTTGGCAGCCTACGCAGCAACCCTACACACATGCCTATTCCCTGCTGATGAGAGGTAATGACCTCGAAACACGTGTCCAGGGATGGCCAACGCGACTTTGATTCTTGCTCAATACCCTGGCAGAGGCGCACTCGCTGATACTGACTTCATGGACCACAATGCCTTGGGGTAACACGCTGGTAGGACGAGCAGTGTGCGACCAATTGGATTCAAGTTCATGAAAAGTTATAATGCTTAGTGCATCTTTTGGAGCATCACAGTTTTTAAAGAGTTTAATGAAAGTGCTTGCCACGCTAGTAGTTGTTTTGTCAATCCAAACTCATGACTAATTTGTGCGTGTCGTATTTTTATGAAGCATAAATATTGTTCTATATACAATGGCTTGTACAGTATTCAGTGCCATATTTTCCTTTACACAAAGGTTTTCTGTTTCATAAGTTAATAATTTTGAGTTTAGAAATTTGACAACATATTCCAATGGCAGGCTGTGGAGTTTGCTTTAAAGTTTTAAAAGCAAAAGTCAAACCTTGCGCCTTTGCTTGTATTGATAAAAGGTGAACCTTGAAGTTATCTTTTTTTGTCAAAGAACACCTGAGGTAATTCTGCATCTGAACTGAGGCTATTTGTTTTTTAAGAAACCAACTTCCAGCCCTTCTCAAAAGAGCTCTGAATTAGATCATTTTCGTATTTTTAAGTTAATCTTCATGCTCTTGTTAACGTTTTACTCCTCAAATGCTATGATAAAGGTCAGGAGGCCAATTGGGGGTTTAATCAATGTTACAATGTGTAGGAGAGTAGGATCTGCTTCACATGGGTACCCCCCACTTTTTGCTGGTGTTTCACTGTTTTTCGACCTTAGTCTGGCTGTGGCCCTGCTAATTTGGACCCCAGCCTAGCTGGTTTCTCTCTAAAATGGATTCCATGTTCATTAGGTACATATCTAATTGGATTCTGGAGTGCCTTATAAACCCCTAGTATATGGTATACTATGTACCTAGGGCATAGGTACTTCAGAGGCCTACCAGGGGCTGAAGCATGTAATATGCCACCCCTGGGAAGCACTCCAAAAGGGCACCACAGGTCTGCTACTGCAGCCTGGGTAAGGGTGTGCTTGCACCCCTTACAGTGGTATAGGCTACCTATATCACTATCATTGCACACACATATAAAACCTATAAGTCACTCCTATGGCAGGCCTTAACAATCCTGAAGGCAGAGTGCTTGGTTTTTATGTGAGAGGGTGCCCCTGCATGAGCAGAGCCCCTCTGCAGCGTTCAGAGTACCTCCTCTGATGCTGTTTGTGGATTCATGTTTATATTCAGGCTCCCTTGAGCCGGTGGGGCTGACGAGCTCATGGTTACGCACCTGCATGCCACGAGCGGTACCGGACCTGAGAACAATTCTTGGCAGCCTACGCAGCAACCCTACACACATGCCTATTCCCTGCTGACGAGAGGTAATGACCTCGAAACACGTGTCCAGGGATGGCCAACGCGACTTTGATTCTTGCTCAATACCCTGGCAGACGCGCACTCGCTGATGCTGACTTCATGGACCACAATGCCTTGGGGTAACACGCTGGTAGGACGAGCAGTGTGCGACCAATTGGATTCATGTTTATATTCAGGCTCCTTTGAGCCGGTGGGACTGACGAGCTCATGGTTACGCACCTGCGTGCCACGAGCGGTACCGGACCTGAGAACAATTTTTGGCAGCCTACGCAGCAACCCTACACACATGCCTATTCCCTGCTGATGAGAGGTAATGACCTCGAAACACGTGTCCAGGGATGGCCAACGCGACTTTGATTCTTGCTCAATACCCTGGCAGAGGCGCACTCGCTGATACTGACTTCATGGACCACAATGCCTTGGGGTAACACGCTGGTAGGACGAGCAGTGTGCGACCAATTGGATTCATGTTTATATTCAGGCTCCCTTGAGCCGGTGGGGCTGACGAGCTCATGGTTACGCACCTGCGTGCCACGAGCGGTACCGGACCTGAGAACAATTTTCGGCAGCCTACGCAGCAACCCTACACACATGCCTATTCCCTGCTGACGAGAGGTAATGACCTCGAAACACGTGTCCAGGGATAGCCTACGAGACTTTGATTCTTGCTCAATACCCTGGCAGAGGCGCACTCGCTGATGCTGACTTCATGGACCACAATGCCTTGGGGTAACACGCTGGTAGGACGAGCAGTGTGCGACCAATTGGATTCAAGTTCATGAAAAGTTATATTGCTTAGTGCATCTTTTGGAGCATCACAGTTTTTAAAGAGTTTAATGAAAGTGCTTGCCACGCTAGTAGTTGTTTTTTCAATCCAAACCCACGACTAATTTGTGCGTGTCATTTTTTTATGAAGCATAAATATTGTTCTATATACAATGGCTTGTACAGTATTCAGTGCCATATTTTCCTTTACACAAAGGTTTTCTGTTTCATAAGTTAATAATTTTGAGTTTAGAAATTTGACAACATATTCCAATGGCAGGCTGTGGAGTTTGCTTTAAAGTTTTAAAAGCAAAAGTCAAACCTTGCGCCTTTGCTTGTATTGATAAAAGGTGAATCTTGAAGTTATCTTTTTTTGTCAAAGAACACCTGAGGTAATTCTGCATCTGAACTGAGGCTATTTGTTTTTTAAGAAACCAACTTCCAGCCCTTCTCAAAAGAGCTCTGAATTAGATCATTTTCGTATTTTTAAGTTAATCTTCATGCTCTTGTTAACGTTTTACTCCTCAAATGCTATGATAAAGGTCAGGAGGCCAATTGGGGGTTTAATCAATGTTACAATGTGTAGGAGAGTAGGATCTGCTTCACATGGGTACCCCCCACTTTTTGCTGGTGTTTCACTGTTTTTCGACCTTAGTCTGGCTGTGGCCCTGCTAATTTGGACCCCAGCCTAGCTGCTTTCTCTCTAAAATGGATTCCATGTACATTAGGTACATATCTAATTGGATTCTGGAGTGCCTTATAAACCCCTAGTATATGGTATACTATGTACCTAGGGCATAGGTACTTCAGAGGCCTACCAGGGGCTGAAGCATGTAATATGCCACCCCTGGGAAGCACTCCAAAAGGGCACCACAGGTCTGCTACTGCAGCCTGGGTAAGGGTGTGCTTGCACCCCTTACAGTGGTATAGGCTACCTATATCACTATCATTGCACACACATATAAAACCTATAAGTCACTCCTATGGCAGGCCTTAACAATCCTGAAGGCAGAGTGCTTGGTTTTTATGTGAGAGGGTGCCCATGCATGAGCAGAGCCCCTCTGCAGCATTCGGAGTACCTCCTCTGATGCTGTTTGTGGTGCAGTCGGACCACATACTCTTAAGTGCATTATAACCTCACGGTAAATGCTAACTTTGGGATGGCTGCACGGAAACATGTTGTGTTTGGTGTCAAATGCTTTGGAATACTACCCCCCCCCCCGCCAGTTCTGGCGGCGGGGGTAGGCAGCAGGGGTAGCATTCCACCCTTCTAGAGGGAGAGACATGTTCACACTGGTCTAACACGGTAGGACTTTCTACAACCCTGACATCACAAAATGGATGCCTCTGCCACAGACATGGGTCTTGCCTCCTGCAGCTGACCGAAACTCCGGCATTGGAGGCCTGGACAATAGGTTTCCTGTCCCAGGGAGGTGGTTGCACTTAAGAGAATATGGTCATACTGCAGCACAAACAGCATCAGAGGAGGTACTCCGAACTCTGCAGAGGGGCTCTGCTCATGCAGGGGCACCCTCTCACATAAAAACAAAGCACTCTGCCTTCAGGATTGTTAAGGCCTGCCATAGGAGTGACTTATAGGTTTTATATGTGTGTGCAATGATAGTGATATAGGTAGGCTATACCACTGTAAAGGATACAAGCACACCCTTACCCAAGCTGCAGTAGCAGACCTGTGGTGCCATTTTGGAGTGCTTCCCAGGGGTGGCATAATACATGCTTCAGCCCCTGGTAGGCCTCTGAGGTACCTATGCCCTAGGCACACCTCCCCAGACAGGTAGATGTGTATTGGGGCTGGGCGGGAGCACTCTCTGGTGCTTTGAAGTCCTGCGCTGGGGGCACACTTGGTGTCCCTGTGCATAGTCCAGTTCAAACCGGTTGCAGGGGCTACCTGCCCCGGCTCTGGTGCGAAACTGGACAAAGAAAATGGGTGTAACCACCTGTTAGAAATGGGATTTCTGGTTGGCTAAGGCTTGCGCCAAAGTCAGGCAGAAACCACCACTCTAGTCAGGGCTGGGGAGTTACACGCCAAAGATAACCCCTGCTCACCCCCTTGGTAGCTTGGCACGAGCAGTCAGGCTTATCTCTGAGGTGATGTGTAAAGCGTTTGCGCGGGCACCCAGCAATAACACCCAAGGCCCACCACAAAAGAAACTCCACACAAGGTATTATATAAAAATAGCATTTGTATTATACCAAAAAAACACATTAGATAAGAACACACACTTTACAATGTGCCAACAGGCACGGGCAGAATTTACAAGGGATTATTTGTACAGGGGACAGGGCCACATGGACCACTGTCAGGAATTAGCACTTTTTAGAAATAGCACTTAGAACGTAGGAATAATACTGTAGTACAAAATAGCAAATGTAGCACACAACCAGTAACTACTGGTAACAGGTAAGTACCACCTACGCAACCCTAACCACCTTAGGAAAATGTCACGCAGGGAACTAGGACCACACTAGCACCACCTGTACTAGGAGAAAACAAACAACCACCTAAGTATCACAATACCTGTAGGGGTAATAGCACGTTACACATGATGCATCACATTCAGAGGTGTAGGGAAGGAAAACACATGATGCATAAAAACATTCAGCGGTGTAGAACAAGGCACATGATGCATAAACACACATTCAGAGGTGCAGGAAAGGAACCATTGCGCCAAATTCACATAAGCCACCAGTTGTGGCAGTCCCTAGGCCAACTGGCCTTGAAGGGGCAAGGACGCCCTGTGTCCCAAAGTCAGGGCAAGATTGCGCAAGCCAAAGCAGACGCCAAGGCCACAACCTAAACGTTGCAGCTGCCCACTAAGTGCTGGGCAGCTGGAGAAATGAGCGTGGGCACCACCGTACCCTTCTTAAACAAGTATGGCAGGGGTTGGAGCCTCTCCTGGACTCTAAATACGCAACACTTGTGGCCCCCTGAGCGTCGCAGGCTCTAAACAAGAAATGCCCCCTGAGCCTCGCAGGCTCTGATCAATAAGGTGCCCTGAGCCTCGCAGGCTCTGATCAATAATGTGCCCTGCTTCACGTAGGAGCCTCAACCGGCTCTTAACCAAGCAATGCCCTCTACACACGATGGGGGGGGGGGGGAGCCTCTCTGGGCTCCACAGAACACTGCCACCACGTTGGAGCCACACGGGGCTCTAGAAGAAGAATGCGGCCCGCGTTGGAGCGCACCCGCGCTCGTGGGAACCTACTCGGTCCCCCTCACACCGCTGCCGCTGCCCCACACGTTGGAGAGCCGAGCGAGGCTTGACCAACGAGGCGCCCCGCACCTGGAGCGTCAGGCGCTCTGTCCCACGCGGCCCCCACTCACCGGGACTGCTGCTCCGGTCACTGCGACGCTGCTCTTCCTTTTGCCCGGGCCCCCCTCCTGGGACCCAGGACTTGGGAGCGGAGCCTGCCGGGCTCCGAGCTTCCTGATTCTTCTTTCCCTGAAAGGGGACTTTAAGATTCGCAAAGGACCGGGCAAATGCCGGGTGGGCACCGGCTTGCAGAAATAAAGCGCTCCTGGGCGCTAAAGGCAAATAAAAGCACTTCCAGGTGCTTAGGGACAAAAATGAAGCGCTCCCAGCGCTTTGGGGAGGAATAACCACCAAGTCCAGCAAAGTTTTTAGGAAGGTGGGCAGGGGGCAAGGCTGGGCCAGGGGCCAGCTCACTGGGCCCTCCAGGCAGGAAGGCAGTCCAAAGTGGCGGTTCCTCCTGGCCTCCAGCAGCAGCAGCCCCCCTCAGGATCCTGGAAGAGAACAAATTGTAAGGGGACACAGCCCCTTCTTATACTGTAAAACCCTTTGTCTCAAGGTGCAGGGAAGGGGCGAACCAGTTACAACTGGTTCCTGAGCACTTTGTTTTGCTCAGCCCCTCTCCCTATTCAGAGTGCAGGCCAGGGTCATCAGCCGCACCACGGGGGGGCGGAGCCAGCATTGTGTGGGGAAAACCCAGCCCTATTTAGGACCCAGGTGGACTCCTCCCACCCACCTAGGTGCTGATCTCCCTATTCACCACTGGGTGACTCCTCCTGACTCTGGGGATTCCCTAGCCCGTCACATGACCTCTCTCAGCCAATCACGCGACAGGCAGTCACTGCACATTTTACACTAATATGCCAACTCCTAGAAGTGGCACTTCCGCACATGACATAATCACGCATCATACATCATTGCGAAGCATTCACTCACACGAGTCCGCACATACCACACTCGAGCCAGCACACCCCACGCATCAGGAACTACCAGGGACACATACATTCCCCATGCATTCCTATGGGAGGGCAGGCCTATCTCACCACATGCACTCAGAGTGCGCACACACTTTACTCTGGGACACAGGGAAAGTGCGCAGAAACCAAAAATCACTACCACCAGGTCACCAATAAAAGCGAAAAGTTCAGGGGTGAACCTGCCAGAAGGGCCAAGTCCAACACAACCCCCTTCCAGCCAAAACGCAGGGCGGACCAATCACCACCGTGATGGACTTCCCTGCTTGGGGCGATAGAACACGGACGCGGGCCCACAACTGCAGGGACACCCTCCGGTTCTACGCCACGGGGAACCCATGGAATTCCTTCTAAAACCACTGTCCGGACCAACTGGGCTACCCCACTGGTACTCCCAAGTTGTCCGCGGCCAAGACCAGGCCCTAGGCCACCCAGGTGCCACTGGTCCTTGCCTAATCACAGAGTGGGGGGTAGTAACCCCTGGCACATAGCGGCCATTCTCCACTCTTCCTGTCTGCCAGACAGGACTAGACTGCCACTGGTTCTCCAGCCTAGGGTCTACACCCTCAGGCGGACCAGGAGTCTCAGGGAAGGCTCTCCTCCCCCTACCTCTTCTCCTAGGGTTCCTCCTCCTCTGGCGAGGGGTACACCTAGAACACCATTCCAACCCAGGGTTTAACCCCTTAGGTTGCACCGGGGTCAGAGGTGGGCTCTCCCACCCTCTGCACCCCCTTCCAGAGCCCTGCTCCCTACCAACTGGGGCGGTACCTCTGGAAAAAGAACCGGTCGGGACGCTGGTTACAGACGTCCCACCCTTCAGGTCAGGCTGACCCTGAACCTGGCCTCCCAACCTCCGGTCTAGAACCTTTGGTGGAATAATCGCCTGGCACTCCAGGACTTCTGGGGATTTACACTCCATCCCCCTGAGGCTAACATACGACACATCAGTCGGGTGACTGTCTGTCTGGCGCGGATCTCCCGTCCCCTGTCCACCTGACAGTGCGCAGAGATCCCCCAGAACAGAAGTGGTGTCCCCATTGTCACTACACGGGATCCTAGCCCAACTGGGTAGTCCCTGACCCACTGGCTCTTCCACTGGGAAACTCATCCCCCAATCACTCCTCACGCTGGACTCCTGTACCCTCCCTACCGGAGCGGTACTGCCAGACTCTAGAACCACAGGAGCCCTGTTTACAGGCGCTCCAGGTCCTCTACTCCCTAGGTGATCTTCCTCAAATGGACTAACAGGACAGCCTAGGTCCCCAACTTGGTGTTCCCTCATGAAACCATCCAAGTCTTGAGGCAGGGTTTCGTGCGTCTGAGGACCCTCGGTCACCCACTTACTCCCGCTCCACTGAGCCAGGCCGTAAGCCCCTACACCCTCCTCGCTATCCTGGGACCTAGCTGGGCTACACTGAGCCTCTTCCACCACGCTGGGCTGGAAGATACCTGAACCACTACTTTTGGAGTCACTCCCTAATGACTCTAGAGAACCTCTAGAACTTTCCCAGTGCTCTGCTTCCCCTGCAAGCTCAAGGGGCTCAGACAATCCACATCCCAACAGGTGTTGGCGCAACCCCGGCACACAACAACTGAGCAGGTGTTCTTTGAGAACCAGATTACACAGTATATCAAAATCACTTGTTGTGGGAATCCAATCAAACATTGCATCCTCACATCCATCCACAAACTCCTCCCAAGTCTGGTGAGACAGTTTCCTACTGCCCCTGAATTTTAACCTTAACTCCTCCTCCTGGGGAACAGGTACCAGACTGGGGGAACTGGGACTGGGATTTCCTACACTGAAATCTATATAGCTACCACCACTGGACTCAACCCTCCCTGGGGAATCCAGAAAATTTAAACTGCGCGCAGGGGATAGTCTACCCTCCAGAGCTACTTTGCCTCTGGTGGAGGCCCTCTCAGCCTCCTCTATCCTCTCCTGCGCCAAGACCCTCTCAGTCTCTAGCTGTTGCTTCTTGACCTCCAGCTGCGCCATAGCCTGCGCATGCTCTAACCTGAGCTTTTCTAACGCCAGCTGGTGCTCCCTTTCTTTCCTCCTATCTTCCCACTCCTCTGGGGACAGGGAAAGGGATGAGGTGCTGCCTCCTACGCTGGACCCAGCAAGGGACTCCCTACCTATGGGGTCCTCACTCTCTACTGGCGTCCAGGTACTGTCATCTTCTTCCTCCTCTTCTGAATCTTCAGGGCTCCCCACAGACCCACCACCCTCCAGGTGTGAGGCCCGGGCCCTTTCTTCCTCACTGCGCTCAAGAACACATTGACCCTTTTGCCATAGGATCAGGCTGCTTCTAAGTTCGCACTGAGTGTCTGACTCATCCACCCCTATGTCTCTCTCTTCACAGAACCTTACCAACTCCAACATACTGTACCCAAACAGATCACAGAAATCAAAAGCTGGCTCCATTTTGGCGGACGTTCTTGAGAAAAGATTACACAGGGAACCTAGGGGTCTGAGCTTAACAGGAGCACACAATTCACAAAAAGGGTTCAGCAAGCTCTCTATCCCAGAGAACTCACACTCACTTGCCTAGTGCCACACACCATTCATCCACACACAACCCTCCCCTCAGACTGGTAAGGCAGTTTCTACCACCCCTGATTCCTCAACCTGACCACAAGTGACACAGGTACCAACTCTGGGCGCCGGGCAGGGAACAAATGTACTGGACACTATTATGCTGCCACCACTGGATCCAACCCTCTGGTGAATCCAGAAAACACAATGCACTTAGGGGGATGATCTACCCTCCCGAGCTAGGGACACCTAACTCACAGTGCACTAGAAACACATTTCCAAAGAAATGACAAAAACAAACTTAGCACAATAATCCCTATACCATGTGATTATCTAAATGCAGAGTTTTGTGGTGCAGCCAGTTGCTGCTGCGGTACAGCGCAAACGCAAGTCCAAATCCCACCACTGATCACCAACGTTAGAAATGGGATTTCTGGTTGGCTAAGGCTTGCGCCAAAGTCAGGCAGAAACCACCACTCTAGTCAGGGTTGGGGAGTTACACGCCAAAGATAACCCCTGCTCACCCCCTTGGTAGCTTGGCACGAGCAGTCAGGCTTATCTCTGAAGCGATGTGTAAAGCGTTTGCGCGGGCACCCAGCAATAACACCCAAGGCCCACCACAAAAGAAACTCCACACAAGGTATTATATAAAAATAGCCTTTGTATTATACCAAAAAAACACATTAGATAAGAACACACACTTTACAATGTGCCAACAGGCACGGGCAGAATTTACAAGGGATTATATGTACAGGGGACAGGGCCACATGGACCACTGTCAGGAATTAGCACTTTGTAGAAATAGCACTTAGAACGTAGGAATAATACTGTAGCACAAAATAGCAAATGTAGCACACAACCAGTAACTACTGGTAACAGGTAAGTACCACCTACGCAACCCTAACCACCTTAGGAAAATGTCACGCAGGGAACTAGGACCTCACTAGCACCACCTGTACTAGGAGAAAACAAACAACCACCTAAGTATCACAATACCTGTAGGGGTAATAGCACGTTACACATGATGCATCACATTCAGAGGTGTAGGGAAGGAAAACACATGATGCATAAAAACATTCAGCGGTGTAGAACAAGGCACATGATGCCTAAACACACATTCAGAGGTGCAGGAAAGGAACAATTGCGCCAAATTCACATAAGCCACCAGTTGTGGCAGTCCCTAGGCCAACTGGCCTTGAAGGGGCAAGGACGCCCTGTGTCCCAAAGTCAGGGCAAGATTGCGCAAGCCAAAGCAGACGCCAAGGCCACAACCTAAACGTTGCAGCTGCCCACTAAGTGCTGGGCAGCTGGAGAAATGAGCGTGGGCACCACTGTACCCTTCTTAAACAAGTATGGCAGGGGTTGGAGCCTCTCCTGGACTCTAAATACGCAACACTTGTGGCCCCCTGAGCCTCGCAGGCTCTAAACAAGAAATGCCCCCTGAGCCTCGCAGGCTCTGATCAATAAGGTGCCCTGAGCCTCGCAGGCTCTGATCAATAATGTGCCCTGCTTCACATAGGAGCCTCAACCGGCTCTTAACCAAGCAATGCCCTCTACACACGATGGGGGGGGGAAGCCTCTCTGGGCTCCACAGAACACTGCCACCTCGTTGGAGCCACACGGGGCTCTAGAAGAAGAATGCGGCCCGCGTTGGAGCGCACCCGCGCTCGTGGGAACCTACTCGGTCCCCCTCACACCGCTGCCGCTGCCCCACATGTTGGAGAGCCAAGCGAGGCTCGACCAACGAGGCGCCCCGCACTTGGAGCGTCAGGCGCTCTGTCCCACGTGGCCCCCACTCACCGGGACTGCTGCTCCGGTCACTGCGACGCTGCTCTTCCTTTTGCCCGGGCCCCCCTCCTGGGACCCGGGACTTGGGAGCGGAGCCTGCCGGGCTCCGAGCTTCCTGATTCTTCTTTCTCTTCCGGCCAGTGCAGGAGCGTGAGGTGGGCTCTCGTCGCTTCCTGCTTCGAAGTCCCGCCCACGTCCCAGTCAGCGTTGCCTGACTTCCTGGGCTGCAACGGTGAGTTTCGATCGTGGTGACGTGAGGTGGGCACCCGCGAGGGGGATGAAACTTAATACGGCAAGGTCCCTGGCGGGGTGGGCACCCGCTAGGGATATTAATTTACCAATAAGCGGGGTGGGCACCCGCCAACAAGCACGGCAATGTCCCTGGCAGGGTGGGCACCTGCCAGGGGACTTTAAGATTCGCAAAGGACGGGGCAAATGCCGGGTGGGCACCGGCTTGCAGAAATAAAGTGCTCCTGGGCGCTAAAGGCAAATAAAAGCGCTTCCAGGCGCTTAGGGACACAAATGAAGCGCTCCCAGCGCTTTGGGGAGGAATAACCACCAAGTCCAGCAAAGTTTTTAGGAAGGTTGGCAGGGGGCAAGGCTGGGCCAGGGGCCAGCTCACTGGGCCCTCCAGGCAGGAAGGCAGTCCAAAGTGGCGGTTCCTCCTGGCCTCCAGCAGCAGCAGCCCCCCTCAGGATCCTGGAAGAGAACAAATTGTAAGGGGACACAGCCCCTTCTTATACTGTAAAACCCTTTGTCTCAAGGTGCAGGGAAGGGGCGAACCAGTTACAACTGGTTCCTGAGCACTTTGTTTTGCTCAGCCCCTCTCCCTATTCAGAGTGCAGGCCAGGGTCATCAGCCGCACCACGGGGGACGGAGTCAGCATTGTGTGGGGAAAACCCAGCCCTATTCAGGACCCAGGTGGACTCCTCCCACCCATCTAGGTGCTGATCTCCCTATTCACCACTGGGTGACTCCTCCTGACTCTGGGGATTCCCTAGCCCGTCACATGACCTCTCTCAGCCAATCACGCGACAGGCAGTCACTGCACATTTTACACTAATATGCCAACTCCTAGAAGTGGCACTTCCGCACATGACATAATCACGCATCATACATCATTGCGAAGCATTCACTCACACGAGTCCGCACATACCACACTCGAGCCAGCACACCCCACGCATCAGGAACTACCAGGGACACATACATTCCCCATGCATTCCTATGGGAGGGCAGGCCTATCTCACCACATGCACTCAGAGTGCGCACGCACTTTACTCTGGGACACAGGGAAAGTGCGCAGAAACCAAAAATCACTACCACCAGGTCACCAATAAAAGCGAAAAGTTCAGGGGTGAACCTGCCAGAAGGGCCAAGTCCAACACCACCCCTCTTTCCAAACCCTCCCATAGGTGGGTCCCTAGAGTATGTCAAACCCCCAAACTTATTATAAGTATGGGAACCCAGTCCTTGCGACTTTAGATTACCCTGGACGAAACTCTGCATCATATATCCTGGACCTTCGACGTTCTACTTTGCTTAGAAGACTGAAGAAATCTCCCTTGAGGTCAAGGTGTGACTCCCCTGCTTGGCAGGCACCAAAGAAGCAACTGACTGGTCTGCATCGCTGAAGCTCCCGCCAGATGCTGAAGTCTTTGCATCACCAGAGGTAGATTTTCAAATTCTCCGAGGCTGCCCTGAATCCACAGCAAAGCTGAGGCCCATGGCTATCGTGGGTGACGTGGAACTGTGAGCCCTGGACACCGTAAACTTTTGCAGCAACACTATCTTCCTGGTCCTCCTTGAAGTTGTGATTTGGGCTCTGAGTAGCCCCAGCCTTGAGCACCTCCTGCACCAAAGATTGTTGGCCTCCACTTTACGAGTGACCCGTGGGCCAGTTTCAAGTGCGACCGCTTGAGGCTCCTTTGCGATCACTCACCTGTTGGCTAGTAGGTCCCCACGAAGGCAACTCCTCTTCTGACTGGGCTTTTCTGTTTCTCCAGATGTGCCCCAGCTTACCCTTGCTGAGTGAGTCCCCCAGACCTTGCTGGTCTGCACCGCAGACCTTTCTCTGATTTCCAGTGACTTGCTGTTGCCAAGTCTTGTTGGGTCCAATCTGTGGGACAGCTTGAATCCAGCTCCTGGTTGTCATCGGCACCTCCTGGACCTCATGGCTGAAGAGTCAAGACACCCATCAACTCACCTGAAGCTCCCGACATCTGTGGGCATTGGTTCATCCTTCCCTTGGTCACTGGTAAGTGACCCAGACACTGGCCCCTCTGCTTTCAGGTTCCTTCCATCCTTGATCCAGGCTTGGATCGCTTCCGACACTTCTCCTCTTCACGGCAGCAGCACTTCATCTCCAGCTTCCATTGAAATCGACGATGCGACCCGACACCAAAAGACACCTATGCACCCGGCTTCCCTGGGTGAGATAACACGAGTACTCCTATGCCCCCGTGGGTGCTAGCCCTAGAACTTCCTAAGTCCAAAAGGGTTTGGTCCTGACTCGATTCTAAGTGTCCCTAATCTTTAATTTTCCAACCGCGACATTGCCCATAGAAGATAACGGGAACACGCGGCTGTGTTTACACACTGCACACGGCCCCCGTGGGTTCCCTGTGTCACTACCTTGGGTGGTTCCTTGGGGTCCCAGCGATTCTACAGGCTCTAGGCCTTGTGTCTAGTTCAGTCGTGGTTCTTATACCACTTTATTGGTATATGGTTTGGTACGCCCCCAGGGCCCAAATGTGTATTTATGCTATTACTGGTGATTGCTAACTTGTAAATTAAGTACTTCTAACTCCAGTCTCATAAAGAGACTAGAGGGATGTGTTTTATCTTAAATACATATATTTTAAATATATACCTGGTGTGGTTGTCCTTTCATTTGGTCATTCAAGAGATTATAGACTGGTAAAACAAGCTGCTTTACATTCCTTCAAGACTTAGCCTGAAGGCTGTTCTCCATAGCTACCACTAGGATAGCTTTCAATAAAGGTTGTCTTTAGCCTATTCACCATAAGAGGTTGTTTGGACTGATACAGGGTGCCCACTATAACTAGTGGACAGCATATATCAGGCCAACTTCTCACACAATGTATTCTGCATAATGCAGGTTTCATATAGGTTGAAAAGCAAGTCTTGATGGGTTAGAACTTTATAAATTGATTTTGTCATTCAAGTCAGCGATGTATAAATTAAAACCTAGGGGGCAGTACACATCCCTGATATAGCCATTCTGTTCTGAATACCTTTCTTGATGTTATGTTGCCTTCACCCAACTTAATGCACACTAACCTATTGGAGTACAGTTGTTCAATCTCACACAAGAGTTTTTGTGGAAAGCCCTATTGGTTCAATTTTGACCCTCTGACATCCACCCCGCATGGCCAATGGAAGCCATCTAACTGCATCACTATTGATCGACTCCACCAAGTGATCAATGGCCAATGTTCCAAACCCCCTAGCCCACACTTCCTAACTAGATGCATCTGTCACCCAGCTGAGAACATCTCCAAACTATATATCTATTAAGTACAAAACACTGCACAGCCCTGCCCGCTCACCCATCCTTACTCTGAATTAGGCACCCACAAAAGAGAAATATAATGCTAGCTGACAGTTAAGTAGAGTATTCAGCACTCCGGCGAGTCACACACCGTTCTGGAGCCAATGCATTATTGCCAATGTCGTACTCTGTCAAATCTGCATCTCTGACTGGAACCAAATCTGCCAAACACAATCCTGACCTCCATCTCAAGCCTCAGTGGGCTAGATGCCATCTCCCTTCCTCCCTTCACTTTGTCACTCTATTGGTCTCATGGACACTGTGGGTGATGCCAGGTCAGGAGAGGGGTCCACTCATTCACCCATTCCAGGGCTCAGTCAGGGTGATCAAACAGTCTCTTTGATGTGTAATATTTAGCATGGCTGGGTATCGGAGCATATATTTTATCTCTATGGTGTGGAGTTTTTGTTTACTGGCTCATTCGAAAACCAAAATCTTCTATGGGAGTCATGTGACACCTCACCCAGACTCCAGACTCATCTTCTTCCTGACTAACGGCCAAACAACCACCAAAGACAAACTCCAAAAATGCATGAAAGACGTGGCCACCTAGATGAAAAACAACTGTATCAAACTCAACACTGACAAGACAGAAGTACTCATATCGGGAAAGGCAAGGACACACCCTCTGGAACAATGAAAGGTGACCACCTGATCTAGGCCCAACTCCCAAACCCACCAAACATGCCCGTAACCTCGGCATCTTCCTTGACAACCAGCTCTCCATGAAGAAGCAGGTCAGTGTCATCTCCTCCGCCTGCTTCCTCACCCTTCGAATGCTCAGGAAGGTCTTCAGATGGCTCCCACCAAACACCAAGCGTACTGTCACACAATCTCTCATCACCAGTAGACTAGACTACGGCAAATCCTTCTATGTTGGAACTACCACCCAACTCATGATGAAAACTTCAGACTAGCAAGAACACTGCAGCCAGACTCATCCTCGACCTCCTCAGGTGGACTCACATCACCCCTCACCTCAGGAAACTCCACTGGCTACCAGTCACAAGGGGATGCCAGTTCAAGCTGCTCACCCATGCTTGCTACACAACGAAAGACTGGCGTACCTCACTCAAATGAACTTTCACCCACCTACAAGGAAACCCTGCTCTGAATTCCTCTTCCTAGAAGCCAAATGTTGCATCCATGGGATCAACAGCAGAGTCTGCTCCTTCTCCCACCTGGTGGCTAAGACCTGGTACGAAAATAAGATATCTCAAAAAGAGTGGGGGTCTAAGGGATATTGTTTAAAGACTCAAACAGTTTACAATCCCCAAATCAACATATCGTATATACAATGAAAACTGTGAGTCAAATGCTGTATTTAACCTCAACGCTACTACACAATGAATACTCAATCGAGTCAAAATGCTGACGTGTATATATCACTAAATGTATATATGCATGAATAGGATTCCCATCACCCACTTGAAGTGGCTCGCTTCATCATCTGGGAACCCAGAACTCAACCAGAGAACCATCCTCTACCAGATAAATGTAGATACTGGTTCAATGTGTGTCCCAGATGCATATAACGGTATGATATTTAGACTGAAGAGAACGACATTAAAAATGGTACAGGGTGATGTATGCAGTGCAAGTGATAAAGTACTAAGTAAAATTGGCTAACAAGGCACAGGAGAATTTTTATTAAAGTGCTACCTTGATACCAAAAGATAAAATCAGTGCTATAACAGTTTAAACAAATAACTGTGTTGGAAAAACTGGTCTACATGTTTCAGCTAACGGATAATTTCTATCCCAGCTTTCGTCAGGACCAAAAAGCTACTGCAAAAGTATAGTGTATATTGTGCAAAACTCACAAAAGGTATACAACCTGAACCTTGTTGTTGGTCCAGGAAAAATTACCCGAATAGTTCTGGGTATGCACCTCGCCTCACCTGGCAACTGCTCAGGTTCGGAGGCACCGCTCTCTCCGTCGGTACCTCTCGCTGCTGCTGAGCTAGAAGGGGAGGTTTAAACTGTTATAGCACTGTTTTTATCTTTTGGTATCAAGGTAGCACTTTAATAAATATTCTCCTGTGCCTTGTAGCCAATTTTAATTAGCACTTTATCACTTGCACTGCGTACATCACCCTGTACCATTTTTAATGTCGTTCTCTTCAGTCTAAATATCATACCGCTATATGCATCTGGGACACACATTGAACCAGTATCTACATTTATCTGGTAGAGGATGGTTCTCTGGTTGAGTTCCGGGTTCCCAGATGATGAAGTGAGCCACTTCAAGTGGGTGATGGGAATCCTATTCATGCATATATACATTTAGTGATATATACACGTCAGCATTTTGACTCGATTGAGTAAGACCTGGTACAACCTCCCCCTGCACCTCAGATCATCTCCATCGCTCCAGCAGTTGAGAAAGGACCTCAAGACCTGGATGTTCAACTATTAGGAGACCCGGCAGATTGCTCTCCTAGCCCTCGAGACCCTCACTGGGGATGCATTCGAGCTCGACAAATGTATGCATAAGTGCTCGATGGAACTGCAATATCAAAAAAATATTGAGAATTGGCCTGCTGGGAGGAAAGAGTGTAGCCAAGCCTCCAAGTACTGCTCGGATGCATGCCGTACACACCCTTCAGAAAGTCGAGAACAGAAGGTTGTTTTGTCTAGAGCAGCTCTCTGCATCTTCAACCCTGACCACCATTTACATGGCTGAATATTTCAACTTCTGGATGGTCTGGTGAAGTTCCTTAATTGTGTTTACTAGAGCTGTGATGCCATTTTCAGCCTCAGTCACATGGTCTGTAGCCTTGCGCAGGTCCTATCTGATGAGTTTGGCATCAGTCCCAACCTATTTTCTTTTTGAGAGCATGCTCTGAAGACTGAATCACCTTCAACATAGCATGGATGCCCTTATGGGCTTCCTTGCTATTGCAATAGTATAGCATTGCATCTGATCCCACTACAGAGGCCATCTTCTCAGGTTAATGGAGAGCCTTACCAAATTTGTCCATTTTCACCTGGTTTTGGGGAGCTTTGCTTTAGCCATCATCTTGCCTGTTGTTCAGATGCAAGGTGTGTGGAGCAGACTGATGCTACTCCTGTTTGGAGCTATGTAAACTGGACGGGCTGAATCCCTCTTCATGAGTCACACAAGCAGTCAGGGGCTAATTCAGTCACCTCTCTAGCTGGGCTCAGACAGTTTTCATTTTCTCCATAGACTCATAATCAGAGTTGGAGCTGGCAAGGTATGGCTTTTAGACCCAGCCCCTCAAGCAGACAGCTACTCCTCTAAACATTGGTCTCCAGTGGTCCCCAGCATTCCAGCCCCATCATACTGACATGATTCCACCGATCAGTTGCTGCCATAGAGGATGCCTGGGCACCCAAGCAACCCAAGCCACCAGAGCCCCTCCAGTCAGTGTAACTGCAGATTGGGGCTCTGTCTCTGCTAGGGCCCTGCCCCATCAACCAAGGAAAACGTTCATCTCTTTGATCCAAGGGGCCCTACATCCAATCACTCCTAAGCCATAAGGCCCTCACTAAATCAGTGCCACACCAATGCCAAGTTTCATCAGAGGAGCGGCCTCAGCACCACCCCTGTATGCCAAAGCGGAGTCGGGCAGCAATGGCAGAATGGCGCAGAGCCCTGCTGGATCAGCCTGCCTCTGTGCAGCCCTGAGCTCTGGTGTGCTTCACTTCCCCACATGCCACCCACCCGCATGGCAAAAAAGATTCTAAAGAAGCCTTCTCATTGACCGCGTCCGTGTTTGCACCGCCTCTCAGGAGGCTTGGTGCCAACCACTCTATTCTCTTGCTTGGCCTGGCAGACCAGCTTCTTCAGGCACCATGCAGGGGAGAGAGGCGAGAGTCCTACACCCTACGGTCAGTCTATGCTCCGCTTCAGGGGCTACAGGTCTCCTCCCCGGCCAAGCACACAAGGCTGCTTCCTCTCAGCTCCACATGCCCCAGGGCCGAAGATCCGCTTGGCCTACATCTAAGTCAGTGAGGTGCACTGAAGCACTACAGGCCTGGCTCTGCAGTGAAGGGGACAGCAGGGCTAAATCCTTGTGTCAAACAATTACCAAGATTCTCCATGGGGGTATCGCCTCCCCCAGCTCCTCTACCAGGCCCACTGGAGACCAGCAGCTGCAGGATGCGTGGGAACGCCTAAGAGTGGAGTCCTCTATCTTGTGCTTTGACCATTAACCAAACTATTCTTCAAAGCTACATTGACTTTTTATGAATGGAACATGGCATTGCTCTTGAGGAACAAACGTGTGCAAGAAATAACTGCAGAATTATGGCTCGTAAATTCATAAAAGAACCGTGGGTCCGATGTACCAAAACATTTTGCGGTCATACACCCAACGATTTGCAAAGTCAGGGGCCTGAGACCGCTGAATGGTTTGGGGCATGTAGTAAACCCCTTAATGCAAGTTGGAAAAGCTGTTCCGACTCGCAAAATGTATTTTTGTGACTCTTTACCTAGGGACGTTCCCTGCCAATTTAAGAACAATGCTTTTTGTCTATAGTCTGTGAAGGTCATTGTGTTTGTACACCATTCGAAAATACCTGACAACCCAAAGGGAGTGGCAATGGGGGCGCACACGTGAGGCATGCCCTGGGGACAGCTTCTCTTTGGGTATCATTTCGGGCAGCCTCAGCGGAGCAGGCAGTGGACTAACGAACTCCTGTCTGCTCTTCCCAATGTTTTGCTAAACAGGAAACATATATTTTTTTAATGCAGAATCTGCCCGTTTAATGGACATGTTCTGCCTGCTTTAAATAAAATAGGTTCCTGTTTAGGAAAACAAAAGCAAGGATTAGGGTCTGCTGGTCTTTGCTACCTGCTATCCCTCTGCATTCTCAGGTGGTCGCGAATTGAAACTTGATTAATATTGATTAGGCGGTCCTTTTCCGACCCCCATCAGAGTGTGCAATTTGTGAAATGACTTGATGGGACAACTTCACATCCTGCTTTGCGAATGGGCCTTAGTACGTGTGGTCCAAAGTTCTATAATCAAGGGAACTCATGATTTCAAAGCAATTAAAATCCTGATCAGAATGTTGAGTGGCCTACTGCATCTTAATCAGAATGTTCAAACTAATACGACAAATCGTTTACTGATTGCCATTGCAATTGGAATTCAAGCATAATCCCAAACATATCTAAAAAGTCAGCATCCCGTGGAGTTTTTTAGTACAGTACCCATGGCTGCTTGTTGAGCATTTGCATTAAGACCGAGGAGAATTCTGTCTAAGCTCAATACTTAGATGCTTGAAAGTGATGACAGCACACAAAAAGTACTTGTTGTGCTCAGCAAAAGATACAGTCTCAGCAAATGGGTTTCACAAGGGGAAGGTATTATCATCAGATGATGCAAATAAATCAATATGTCAAGCCCAGCTGTGGAAATATTATTTGAATTGCAGCTTTTTTGCAATGTTGGTCTCTTCCACGTTTCTTATTTACCACCACCTTATACCAGTTCAATCGCTTCACTTGTGTTTTCTGTAGACTAAAAAGGTTTAATTTGCTTTATGAAGCATTTTGGTTAACTAGAATTAAAGCGCAACTAATGTAGCAATAAATAAAGAGTTTATTATAAAATATCAAAACATAATGAATGTGTTTACAATTGTCTTGCTTGTTCATTCAAGTCATGCATTCATCTTTTTACCTAATGAATTTACATGTTTTCCTTTTAATTGCCTTTGTCAGTTCGCTATACATTCCATGGAGTAATCCTGTACGTTTGTCAGGTACAAACACAGCACCGGGGAGCATGCACTGTACAGTACAAATCTCCGGTAAGGTATGCGCCGTGTTGCCATAAACAGCTGCTGCCTGTGTCACCCTCTTACAATGTATGACGAATATACTTTGGGCCTAAGACACGGGTATGTTTTTCAACTAAAGGAGACTAGGTGTCTCTTTTCTGAAGCAGACATGTATTTTATACCCAAGCGATGTGCGCTGTGCTGAAACTGATGCCCGTTTTGCTTTAGATGGCTAATTTTTTATTTACTTCACCTAGTTGTCTCGCCCCGACCTCTCTTTCCAAATCCTCATTTGTTTTGTGAAAACCACACTGCATGTGAAGCAGGTGTTTTTTCTAACACAAAGTGAAGGACTGTTCAGGCGCCTTCTTAAATGATTCTTAAAAAATAAATGAGGTTTGAAAATATATTACAACAGCACATAATTAGCGCACAATTAGATTATAAGAGTCCAACCATCAATTCAGGGTTGTTGTATTACTCCTCGTTCACAAAGCCATCAGCACACTGCCAGAATCATTGGGTGGTCTCATTGGTAATTTCAACAAGATATAATATAATATCATATTTAAATATATTTAGTGATGGACTTTAAGATATCATAAGTGATGTAGTATCTGAAGTCACAAGCAGTGCATGCTATAGTTAGTTCATTAAAATATAACTGGCGCATTGAAGTGGTTTTCGGCTTTTCTAACATTAGCTAATGTCTCATTCCAATATGTGTTTGTGTGTGTGTGCGCGTGTGTGTGTGTGTGTATTATATATACAGAAAAAAGCATTAGCTAAAATGATGTTAGGTTAGGTTAGGTTAGGTTAGGTTAGGTTAGGTTAGGTTAGGTAACATTAGATCAGATTAGGTTCGGTTAGATTAGGTTAGAGGGCGTAGCTAGGAATGAAATCGGATGCAGACTGTTGTACATGAATATAATGTATTGTATGGGCCTTAGAGTAGGAGAGCACAGTCTGTTCTTTCTTTCCTATTATCACCTGACTTCATCATCCAATCAGGGGGGAGAGCGGAACTGTGATGTCATGAGGGGGATTGTACGCCCGCAGTTCATGTTGAGCTGTCGGCGCTAGTGCTGGCTGCTCGTGGGCCCTTGGGATTTGAGTACAATAAAGTTATCCCAGATAAATCCGACTACGTTACCTTTCTTCCTGCCACAACAAATGGCGACGAGGGTCTAGACTATCCGTGGGCCCACGAGCGGATTACGACGATCTGTGATGGCGCGAGGCCATCGGATACTCGAGCGGCGTGAGTGAAGCAGCACCTGAGGCGACCCGCGGCTGCGGCGCGCTACTGATCCTGCATCTGAGAGCGGGAGCGAGGTCTCCAGTCCCCGACCGACCTTGCATGTTTACTGCGGCGCTGAGTTCGTGTTCAGCCTTCCGGCCGTGTGATGCCCTTCAAGCCAGCCACGTGCGCATCCCTGCAACGACGTTTCCAGCGCCCTGAGGAACTCTATCCATTGGCTCTGGAGCGTTTCCGCTGGGAGCTCCGTTCCACATGTGACTCTGCTCTGGTTGCCCCGACGTCGCAGCACCAGCTTCCACCGTCTCGAGAACCGTACGGCCGGTTTGCCTAGGCGGGACCTGCGCTTGTGGAGCACGTGAAGGTCCAGGTATGCCCTCTTCTGGTTGATGTCTCGCCCTGAGAGTCGTTTTCCCCTGCAGGTGGGGGGGGCCCTGTCTGGCCACGAGGGGGTTGCTCTCCCAGCTGGATTGCTGCAAATCAGGAGCGGAGCGCGAATTGGTTTGCTGGTTGCCTGTGCCCCTGCGGTATTGGTGTGTGCGATTCCTACTATGGCTCAGAGCAACAACATCTGCGTGCCGCCCCTCTTCCTCGAAGTCCCCGGCAAGCCGTGTATGAAGTGGAAGAGCTGGTTGCGGGCGTTCGAGAACTATATTGTTTCCATTGATGGCAAGAGGTATGATGCGGAACGCTAGAAAGCTCTTCTGTTCGGACTGCTGGGGAAGGCTGGTCAGGAGGTCTTCGACAGCTTACCGGAGTACGAGAATCCGCCGGGAGTGTTCAGTCCGCTTAATGAGTACCAGGAGGCAGTGAAAAGGCTTGAGCTGCAGTTCTCTCAAGAAAGTTACATTATGGTGGGGCGCCACAATTTCGCGTTGCGAAAGCAGGAAGAGGGAGAGACTATTGAAGAATATATTGCCTGTTTGCGCGTCCTGGCGCAAGACTGCGAATTTGCGGATATGACTGATACGTACATCAGAGACCAAGTGGTGTTTTACTGCCATTCTAAAAAGGCGCAGGAAAGGTTGTTGGCATGTAGGAACCCCACACTTAAAGACGTGGTGTCCATTGCGAAGGCCATCGAGAGATCACTGGTGTCCACAAAGGAACTTGCTCGTACTAGCCATGCTTCGAATGTGTTTTATTTGCAGGACAGGAAAAAGAATGAGCATAAGCCTCTTGACAGGGCGGTGAATGATAGGGTGGTGAGCAGGAAACCACTCGCTTGCTTTAGATGTGGTGCGCAGGACCACCTGGCGGACAGCAAGACGTGTCCCGCGCTCAGTAAAAAGTGTACCAAATGTAAAAAAATGGGTCACTATGCTGCTGTGTGTAAAACAAGGAAGCCGGGGGGCAGTGTGAGAGTCAGTTCTGTGAGTGATGGCAACATAGAAACGTGTACGGACATTGTGCTATCTATTGATTTGGCGGATGGCCGCGTGAAGGGGCTCAGTTATGATTGGGGATGTGGAGTTGCCGTTTACTGCTGATTCAGGTTCCCCCATTACTTTGATATCCGATACAACATTTGATGTGAAATGGCATGATGTGCTGTTGACTGAAACTGATGTGAATCCGAAAGCGTTCGGGGAGCAGGACATTGAGATGAAAGGCTATTTCTGCAAAACCCTCACCTTCAAAGGCAGGATGATCGCTCCGAAAATTTATGTGGCTGAGAAAGGGAGAAGCCTGGTGGGGTGGAAAGATCTAGCGAAATTGGGAGTGATCCTAGTCCCAGGTGCTGCGGATCCCATAGTCTTGCGTGATGATTGGGTAAACTATATTCAGCCTGAGGGTGTGGAGGGTGGTTTATCAGGTGTCATAGACAAGTTCAGCGCAGTCTTCAAGAATGAAGTTGGATGTGTGAGAGGTTTTGTGCACGACATACAATTAAAGGAAGGGGCGATACCAGTGAAACATAAGGTTAGGACAGTGCCCCTCTCAGTCAGAGTTGATTTGAAAGTTGTGCTAGACAAACTTAAAATGGAAGGAGTGATAGAAGAAGCGGGTGCTTCAGAATGGGTGTCCGCAATTGTCATATCCAAAAAGAGAAGACAGGAGACATCCGGCTATGTGTGGACCTACGGTCCCTCAATAAGAATATACTGGTAAACTGTCATGCGCTACCTAATATGCAAGAAATCCTATCGTCCACATCTGGGTCTAGATACTTTACTCTGATCGATTTGAAATCAGCATTCCATCAGGTGTGTCTGACCGAAAATTCAAAAAAACTGACCACCTTCATCACCCCGTTTGGAGCATATAGGTACGTCCGATTGCCTTTTGGACTTGCCTCGTCTTCAGGGGTTTTTCAGAAACTGATGGACCTGCTATTCTGCGACATGGACGGGGTTGGGGCGTTCCAAGATGATATCTTGATCCACACGCGTGACGAAATTGAGCACCTGGAACTGCTGACCAAGGTGTTGGAAGTTCTGGGGGAAAAGGGTATGACAGTTTCCAAAGACAAGTGTAAGTTCATGGAGAGCAAGATAGAATACCTGGGTCATGTCTTGACTCCGGATGGCATAGCGCCCAAAGATGATCTGGTGAAAGTGATCTGAGAAGCTCCGTGCCCAGGCGATAAGGATGCCCTGCGGTCGTTCCTGGGGCTTAGCGAATACTACTCAAAGTTCTTGCATGGGTACGCGACCACAGTTGAACCATTGCGTAAACTGCTGCGGAAAAATGAAAAGTACCTCTGGTCGGCAGAACAGGATTTAGCATTCGAGTCCGTTAAGCAAGCCATCGCTGTGGCGCCAGTATTGCAACCTTACAATAAAGATCTACGGAATGTGGTCACCGTCGACGCCAGCGCCAAGGGCATTGGAGCCGTTTTCTGCCAATTCCAAGGGCGGAAGGAGAATACCATCGCTTTTATATCGCGAACCTTGAGCGAAGCGGAGAGACACTACAGCACCATTGAGCGCGAGACGCTTGCATGCGTATGGGCTGTGGAGAAACTTAAAAATTATCTGTGGGGCAAGGGGTTCGAGATCGTTACGGACCACAAACCGTTGATCTACATGATGGATGGAGAAGTCCGCGGTAACGGAAAGGCCAGTTCGAGGCTGCTGCGCTTATTATCCAAGTTGCAGGAGTATCACTTTACGATTCGACACATCAAGGGCGGCCTCAACAGCAGGGCGGATTGCCTGTCGCGCTTACCGGTGAGCGGGAAAGAGGACGCCTCTCTAGACGACACGGAGTGCGTGGTGGCGTTGGTGGACGCAACGGTCATATGCGATGGCTCCCTCACGGAAGAAGAGTGGCTAGCTCATCAAAAAAGAGACGCGACTATTCGAAAGGTGATGGACCACATGACATCCCAATGGCCTCCCGTTCGGAACTTGTAAGGTGAGCTCAAATGTTTCCAGCAGGTGAGCGCTGAGCTGACCATAGAAAACGGATTCTTGAAGCGGCATGACTTATTTGTACCTCCTGAGGGACTGCGTGGGAAACTGGTCAAGATTGCCCACAAAGGCCATCCGGGCAGCACCGCAAACAAGAATCTTCTGAAGATGTACTATTGGTGGCCAGGAATGAACAGCGATGTCTGCAACTTCATAGACCGGTGCGAGCAGTGTCTGAGAGCCGACAAGCACTGGAAGACCAGCAAAGGTGAACTGCAGATGGTGGACATACCGATAGGCCCCTGGTGCAAGATTGCTATTGACTTTGCGGGCCCATTCACCCTGTTGCTGGAAGACTGCAGATTTCTTATTGTGCTCACTGACTACTACTCCAAATGGGTGCACTATAAGTTTGTTCGTGATGTTACCACTGAACGGGTGATTAAAATGCTAAGGAAGGTCTTTGCATTGGAGGGACAACCGAAGGTCATGGTCTCTGACAATGGCACTCAGCTAGTGTCCAGGCAGATGACGGATTTCCTGGCCAAGCTGGGGATCAAGCAGGAGAAAACTCCATTGTACAGCCCGAAAAGTAACGGCCAGGTGGAAAGAATGAACAGGTTTATCAAAGAGGGAGTCCAGCTGGCCATTGCGTCTAATATAGATGTGAAAGAGTTCATTGCTGAGAAAATGCGCACTTATCATAACACCCCGAATGAAGTCACAGGGCACACACCATTCTATCTGATGAGAGGGAGGAGGTGTACCAGTGAACTTACACCCAAGTATAATGAGTGGTATGATGTGAGAAAGAAAACGGAGGTCATACAAGAGGAGACGTTAAGTCAGGGAGCGAATTGTGTCCAAACAAGAGAGCTCCAAGCGGTACGCTGATGCTGCAAATAAAGCCAAGGTAAAAGAAATAGAGCAGGGAGACTGGGTGTTGGTAAGAAAGCCGCACAAGGTAGCGAAAGGGGAGTCTGTGTTTAGTCTTCCTGTACGTGTGCAAGAAGCGACCAAAGGGGCGGTTTGTTTGGCAGGTGGAGGATGGCGAAGCAAGGACGATGTAGTCAAGCTCAAAGCAGGCCAGAAAGAAATTATTCTGAAAGGGAGTCATGCAAGTGATACCAGGGGTGACGACAGTGTTCTAGAGTGGCAAGAGAATGAGGATGCTTACAGGAGTATGCATGATGCGGAGGGTGATGCAAGCACCTCCATCACAGAAAGGACAGGTAATGGCAATGGTGCTGGAAGTGAGGATGTGGGGAAAGAGACCGGTGATATCAGTGGGCGGAATGGGATTAGCCCCAAAAAGGAGCAGGCTAGCAAGCAGGAGGCTCATGACGCGAGTCAAGGTAAAACCAGCACAGGCCTTGTAGGATGTCCACGATCTTACGTGTCAGGTAGACCGGGAAGACAAATAAGAGCGCCTAGGCGCTACGAAGAGTTTGTGATGGAATGAAACTGTGTACTATTTTTTGTTGTTAAGGAAGGGAGATGTTGCACATGAATATAATGTATTGTATGGGCCATAGAGTAGGAGAACGCAGTCTGTTCTTTCTTTCCTATTATCACCTGACTTCATCAACCAATCAGGGGGGAGAGCGGAGCTGTGATGTCATGAGGGGGAGTGTACGCCCGCAGTTCGTGTTGAGCTGTCGGCGCTAGTGCTGGCTGCTCGTGGGCCCTTGGGATTTGAGTACAATAAAGTTATCCCAGATAAATCCGACTACGTTACCTTTCTTCCTGCCACAACACAGACAATGGGCAGATTGTATTGAAATATCTATTTATTAACAGGATATTAACAGGATATAATACATTTGCTGTTTTAAAAAAATATATAATTCATAAGCATTGTGCTTTATTGGCTTTATTAGTTTTTGTCATGTTATGTATTTATTCTGTTAATGTTCTCTTGGGAAAAGGATTCATAATATGGTGTATTTAATTTAATTTACATTTAACTATACTAGCCTGGATGTTGTGTTTTGGACCAACTGATGATTTTGCAAGACAGAGTGGAGATGTACATAGTCAGCATTACAATAGACAAGATGCTTCAAGCAAAAGTGTTTTGAATTTGCACTCTTTGGGAGAAAGAGATGGGGTAATTAATGTGTTTTAAAATGAGGAATAAAAAAAACATTGACTACTCAATTAATTTGTTTAGACTTGGTAAGCGGATAATCAAATTTGACACCAAGTTTTGTGACACAGGATGCAAGAACTGGTTAACTAACAGGAGACTGAGGACTAAAAGGTGACAAACAGATGCCAGAATGGAAGATCTCAAAAAGGAGATGACCTAACAGGCGGTAACATCTCATTCTTGTCACAATTAAAACTTCAGCTGGTTAAATCATATCCAGTGTTCAATACTGACTAGACAATCATGCAGTTCGGTCGTACATGCATTGATGTTGCCTGAGATTTTTAGTATAATATGAATGTCATCAGCGTACATAAATAAACCAAAGCCAAAAGATTGATCAAGTAGGCCAGATGAATTATGTACAGGTGAAACAGCAATGGCGATAAGATGGAGCCTTGAGGAACTTCACAAGTGAGTGGTCTGACGGATGAAATACAAGAAGATCAGACCACTCATTGGGATCGTTTATCCAAGCAGAGATCTTGATCCCAAGAGCACCAGGATCTGTTTGTTGGTCAGCGAAGTCAGCAGCTGCTCACGAGCCAAGTAGAATCAAAGTAGCTGGAACATCAGCAGCAGCAGCACAGCTATGCATTTTTTCTAAAGCAGCCACCACAACCATCTGAGAACTTCGTCAAAAATAATGATGATCCCTCCTGTCCTCTTTGTGTGTTTATGCTACACCACTTCTTTTCTATGACCATTGACCCAAACGTACCTTATTCACCTGGGACAAAGGGTAGATCCAACTTTGTCCTATCTAATCATAAGACATGTAGAGGTGAATTCAAGGGGGTGGCAGGTGAATTTCCTAGACTTTACATTGTATGATCACAGTATGGCCGTAATCAAAAAGGCTTGGTTTTAGGATCATGAATTTCCATTCTCCACGTCACCATATTCACAGCCACCTCACAGCAATCAATTATGCGCTCATTTATTTTTCCAGTGTTAATGATCCTGGGAGCTCGATCAACATTACATAAATTGTTAGTACTTAAATTTGAATTGTGTTCTTTGTCTTACTTTTTGGAAAATAAAGAGCAGCTATTCACCAAGTGGCTCAGTTATTTGCAGAGTTGCACAAACGTTTTGCACATATGCATAAGTCAGAGGAGCAATAAGAGCCACATTTTTTTGGGGGGGCTAAATAAAATTTGGGAGCGGGGTGCAGTAATTCTTACAGCAATAGGTAGAGTGGAGATGCAGAGGCTCTAAGAATGGGTGAAAAACAACAAAGCCTCGTTAACAAGTAAATGGTCTTTTAAATACCTGTGAAGTACTCAGATGTGACTATATGACGTTTCTTTGCATACTATTAGGGCTCATGTTTTTGGTACGATGTTTTTACTTCGCAATTACCATTACTATGCATGTTTTCAGTGTGCATGCTTTTACTTCGCAAGTTCATTGTAATTAAATAAATATGCTTTTACTTCGCTTAACATTAGTACGCATACAACTACAAAGCGTTTTTAGTTCCTAATAGGGGTTTTGGGTAGGGGAGTACTTTTAAAAATCAGGTATTATATTATTATTCGTATATTTCCTCACTGCTGTGACCCCTTCCGTTTGATTTTGAATCAGAAACACAAACTGTGTGGCTGCAATAAGATGGATGCCAGACCAGCCAGCCTACAGCAGCTCAAAAACTGTCTGTGTGTGTACCTGGAAAGCTGTCTCACCCTGGGCTGACACACGACTGGGGGGCTGAAGCCCTTTGAGCCCTATGGGCGTTGCGCGCCTGGCATAAGTCTATGTCATATACATGCATGGCTGGTATAAAGAATTAGGCTGACCTAGAAAAAGTGGTGCTTTGAGACACCCAATTCATGCTCTCACATTCTTGACTTAGCCACTCCACTCTATAAAATATTTTTTTCTTACACACACCACACATTTGCTTTTTGATAAGTAATATTGTGTGAATAATGCGTCACAAATTAATACCTAACACAAAGTCAGCTGCTGTTCCCCCGTTAGGGCGGAGAAGTGTCACCCCTCCACTACAACTGCAGCAAAAATGAAAAACAAAATGGTTTTATTTTCTACGCCGCTGCCGAGTCTGAGGGCAAGGCCATTGCTGTTGATTGGCAGCAGTGGTCTGCAGTAAGCTTCAGTTTAAAGTGCGCATGTCACTTTGGCCGGCTGTCTTGCGACAGCCAAAATCACATGAGCACTTTACCCTCTCCAACCCGAGCTGTTTTAGACAGCAGGGTGGAGAGCAGGCCCAGGCTCCCAGTATCTGAGGGAGCATCAACCAGACTGTGCCAGCCAATCCTGGTGCTTCTTTCATGCTGCCTGAGCAGCATGAGAACAGCATCTGGATTGATAAAAGGGAGTTGGCTGAGGCTCTGGAAGCTTGTGTCTGTGCCACGGACTACCGAGACAGAGAGGAGCACCGAGGCAGTAGGTAAATAAACATTTTTATTGTTTATTTAAACTTAATTTAACTCACTGACAGGCACTGTGAAAAACTCGCATTGCCTACAGCATCAACTCCAGATATTTCAATTATGGCCCATTATATGCACTATTTAAAACGGACCATGATTTAGAGCTTTGGCGTTGAGCCTAAGGGCACTGCTGGTCAGTGAGTCATATATCCGCCTCACCATTTATTAGCAGCTGCCACTGCACAAAGTATTGGTCTGTGCTCTCCCTCCACTGAGCACATTGTGTATAATTGTAAGTAATGTCTCTTTCTTTCTTTTTTTTTATACAGAAGTAGGGACAATGCCTACTGAATTGGTCGTATATGGGATTATGTCCCTCCAACTGAACATTCTAAGGTTATTGCAAGTCAACAAGAAATCCCATGACCTTGTAGATGCACGAGGCTGTAGGGTCACAGAGCTCTGCAGTGACTTGTAATATCCTCTCTAATTTACATCTGGGGGTATGTTACGCCATATGACATGGGTCCCCAAATGGCCGAATTAGTGATTTTGCTAAATGTCTTATCTAATTTGCCGATGAAGCAGTTATAGACTTTTATTCTGATCTCTCTTCGCATCAGAGTTTGTAGTCCTTGTGAACTGTGAGAACAGCCTAAAGTCTCTTTGCACTGATCAGTATGACAACAAAAGCCACTATACGCCCATTCATATTAACAAAAGGTGTGAAGTAACTTGTTTTTGCAACATCACCAAATGTGTGCTCCTACAGTATTGGAAACAAACTGCAAGCACTAAGCAAATTGGAGCAGCCTTTTGAGAAGAAGCTCTACATATTTAAGGTTGATGTTATAGGCATTTAATTTGTAATCAACATGACTTGTCAGGACTGACGTGGTGCAGGGTTGAGAGTTGTTTCCCTCTTAAGCACCAAGAGATAAGCTTCACAGAGACAGCTGCATGCAACACTCCGGGCCCAATATGCCTCTCACAGCTTCCCGAGACAGGAGAAGTGGGAAGGCCGATACAGCAGGAAAGGTCAACAGCCTTTACCCCAGCAGAATGTAGGCCCAGAAGGAACTATATTGATGCTCCTAATTGCTTTAAAGAAGTTATTTAAAATGATAGTGTCTTTGTTAGGCTTAATATGAGCAGGACAAGGTGATGACGATTCATGTAAAAAGCAAGATAGGGAAGGCAGCTTTATGACCTATGCCAACTTGCTCAGCTTCTTTTAACAATATCAATACAGCACCGCAGTTCCCTGCTTACACAAGATGTAAACCACACCGCAGCTCTTCCCGAATCATATGTATGTAAGTCCATAGTGTGGCTAGGTATTGTGCTGAGCCTGCTTCTAGGTTTAAATTCTGATTTTATAAATATGCAGAAAACAGACCAGACATAGTTTCTGATAGCCTCAGTCCCTAAGAGGTCAAACATAGATATATGGAACTATATTTTGCTTATAGAGGGCCTAATTACGAGTACAGGGGCCCTAGGACTGCCGTACCTGTGGATGGCAGTCTGACCGCCGACTTCACGTCAGGCCTCCTGTCCGATTACGATGGTTGCGGTGGGACCGCCACAAGACCACCACCATCGACAAGATTCAGGATCCCGCTGGGTTGGGGAAAGGTGGCTAGAATCGCGGCTGTGCTGGCATCTGATTATGTCCTACCTTTCCACCAAGTATTTCATGGCGGGGACTCCGCCATGAAAGGCTTGACAGAAAGTCATGTAAAAGAGGCCTCCAACACGACCCGCAGACAAATCTTCCCATGGGGGTGCGTGCGGGAGTCACATGATGTGCTCCCCCAAATTGCACTGTCGTGTGTGCACTATGGGGTATGCAGGACATGGTGCATGCCACACTGTGCACAGAGGTGCTGTAGGTGCTGTCACGGTACCGCCACACCGCTAGCCCTGGATTACTGTTGTAATGTGGTGGGAGGGAACGCTGATGGCTTGGCGGTCTTCCTTGGACCACTGCAGCGGCTGTCCAACAGAAAAACTACAAAGACCGTAATCAGCTCCAAAGTCCTAAGGGTCGGCAGCCTGGGAAGTTTTACATTGTTTTGTCTGTTAGAGTGGGAGAGGGGATGGGGTGAGAATGAATGAGATAAAGTTCCAATGCCCAATGGTTCAATAGTGTTAAGATTGAATGCTGGGATGGAAAAGTCCTCTGCATGGTAATGGATGTGCACCTTAACCTAGAGTGCCCTAGCCACATGTACATCTAGAAGGCTGGTTACAAATTTGGTCATTCAATATGGACAAATCATGACTGTGTGCCTTAACCTTGGCCACCTTGATGGGCTGCTGTCTACGATAGACTGGCAGAGGCACCAAAAAGCACTTCCATCAGAATAGTTTGGGCTACTGCCCTGACACTGAGTTGCAGAATACGGTGGAGGGGCAGCATAGCCATTTGGTGAACAGTAAACTGTTTGGGCTGTGTTGGAAATGGCCCTTTTGCAGGGTTATCCCCAAACATTTTGCTTCAATCCTCTTATTTTTGCCTGACCCATTTTTGTTGGCTATAGGACTCTGGGCACTTTACCACTGCTGATAAGTGCTAAAGTGCATATGCTCTCTGTGTAAATTGTGAACATGATTAGTGATCCATGATTGGCATATTTGATTTACCAGTAAGTCCCTAGTAAAGTGCACTAAGTGTGCCAGGCATTGTAAATCAAATGCTACTAGTGGGCCTGCAGCACTGATTGTGCCACCCACATGAGCAACCCTGAAAAGATGTCTCAGGCCTGCCACTGCGGTGCCTGCGCGCAGTTTGTTAACTGCCATGTCGACTTAGCAAGTGCACCCAATTGCCAGGCACTAACTTTCCCTTTGCATAAACATAGGGCACCCTTATGGTAGGCCCAAGGTACCCCCCGCGGCAAAGTGCAGTGTATGTGAAAGGTAGGACATGTACTGGAGTGTGTAATATGTCCTGATAGTGAAATACTGCCTATTTCTTGTTTCACTATTGAAAGGCTATCCTGCCCATTGGACAGAATAGGGAATGCTTTGTACCATTTTACAAGAATATCTTCACATAGGGATAAGATAGAAAAATGGAGTTTGGTATCCCTGAACTCAGAATTTTATAAAAACATCTTTTTAGTAAAGGTGGTTTTTAAATTGTATGTTTGAAAATACCACTTTTAGAAAGTGGCTATTTTCTCGTTCAACCATCCTGTGCACCTCTGCCTGTTTGTGAATTGACTGTCTGGCTTTGGAGTGACAGGTGCTGGGGAGGTGCAGTGGCTCCAGGAGTCTGGATGAGTCAGCACTAGGCTGAATAGGCCTGATCTGCATTTATAGTGGGGGAGGAGTAGCACCTGTACCTGAATAGGGCTGTGCCTGCCTTACACAAAGCTGGCTCCGCCCCTTGTGGTGTGTCTAGAGCCAAGGCTCACACTGACAATTGATGTTGTTGTGCACTTGCAGAGTGCCCCCCAGAACTGGTTTTAACTGGGCTCAGAGCCCCTTGCACAAAGGGAATAAAGACGTTTTGGGTTATAAGTATCAGACCCAAAACCCCAGACTTTAGATCATTCCTGGAATTCAAGAGAAACCTTTGCCAGGGAGAAGAGCTGGAGAGACTGAGGAGAAGTACTGCCCTTGCTGTGTATCTGGGGTGAAAGGAGAAGGACTTTGCTGTGTGCTGGGTCCCCTGCTTGAAGGAGATCTCCAAGGGCCTGAAGTGAGCTGGTCTCCTGTTCTGAAGTCTCAGGGACACAAAGACTTCACCCCCAGCTCCCCTGAACTCTGCTGCTTTGAGTTCTGACCAGCCAAGAGGTGCCTCTGCCAGTTGTGGGCCTCTGGAGGTTGCTGCAGCTGTTTGGGAGCTGGAAGAAAGAAGAGACTCAAAGAACTACAGAAATCAATGCATTGCTCTTCTTGCGGCTGTTTTCCAGACGCATCTCCACACATGGTAATGGAAGTGCACCTTAGCCTAGAGTGCCCCAGCCGCATGCACATCTGGAACTCTGGTTATGAATTTGGTCATTTAATATCCACACATTATGATTGTGTGCCTTAACCTTGGCCTACCTTGATGGGCTGCTGTCTACGATAGACTGGCAGGTGCACCAAAAAGCGCTTCCATCGAAATGGTTTGGGCTACTGCCCTGACACCGAGCTGCAGAATACAGTGGAGGGGCAGCATAGCCATTTGGTGAACAGTAAATTGTTTGGGCTGTATCCAATGTCATAAGAATGGAGCCTACCAGCCCACTCAGTTAAAGTTCTGCAGCTGCGGCCGCAGACATTTGTGAGGTGCCATCTGTAATACTGATAGCACTGACACTCATAAAGCGCCAGCACTTTCTTCAAGGGGGCATTCCCTCATTTGCCTGGGGGCGTGCCCCATGAAAATGAGGGCATCCCTTTGCCTTTATGCTCGTGCCTTATTACCAACGCGGGCACAGAGGCAACAAAGCCGTCAGAAGGCGCACTATCAGTGCGCCATTTAAAAGGTGGCAAACTGCCAGTGCACATCTGGAGAACAGCCCTCTGCACGGGGCAAAGGGGGTTCAATGGACCGCACAGACATCCTCTTGCAGGCAGGTGCAGTCACTGACTGTACTCGCCTGCAAGGTAGTTTTCTATTTTCACTATTAGGTATTGTTGTGCCGTACTCTGGTCTCAATTGTTTTTAAAGCTATGATATAATGATATATAACTAGGGCTCCCGGTTTTATGGTATTTCTTTTTTTAACATTTCCGTCTGTATTTATCCATATTTATTTTAGGGCCATGTTATCTGTATTTATCCATCTTTATTTTGTGTTTTGCGTATAAATGTAGTTGTAAAACTGTACATTTCCATGTTTATTTAAATGAAAGACGCGCAGTCATACTTTGAGATCTTTCGTGTTTTAGCTATTTAAGTTGCCAAATATTACATAACAGTCCATCCACCGGCAAATATTAGCATTATACCATAAATGTTAGTTGACAAATGCATTTATTTAAAGAAATGTCATCCTGTTTTTCAATTTCCCACGCTGTCCATCTGCTCAGCTGTTTTGCTAAATTCAGGAAAGACGGCATGAAGAGTCATTGAAAAGAAGCAGATTTTCTGTATTTGTCCATTTAAAAAAATTAATGTAGACAGAAAACACATTGTTTTCTGTCTGTATTTATCTGTAAAATCCATAAAAACGGAAAACAGGGAGCCTTATATATAACCCATTAACTCAGTGTTTTTATTTCAATGTAGTTGCCTGCTGGGAATAATCCTTCTGATTAATCCTGCAGTTGGAGTTCATCTAGGTGGGAGTGGACCTCGCTTGCGAAGTTGTGATGCCTCACCTGTTATTGCTTCATCTATATTTAGGTAAAAGAACTATGGAGTGAAGTGAACTAGTTAAGTTAGTAGGCAAGCAAGAAACTGCTACTGCATAAGAAATCATTCATCTAGGTTGTTGTAGGTAATATTGGTCATGGCAGCATCCCCTCTAATGGTCAAGACAGCTACAGAGGTAAGGTAGAGTAGCACCGGATTAAGAAACAGTGATTTGATTTCTCTGTCTTTTAAAGGCTTTTCTAGTAACCTATCAGACACTATGAGTGAAAAATAAAAATAAATTACCTCTCACTAATGAGTAATGCATTTTGCACTATGGAGTACAAGTTGTGTTGTGCTAAATTAACAGAAGTATGCTAGCCAGCATGTTGAGTACTTTGCTACTGTCTGCAGCTGGGGCAGCTGTAGTTGGCAATTATCTATCTTTAATTTCAATAGCACTGCTCTTCTCCACATGACATTCACTTTCTACCCTGACTCCAAAAAGGCAAATGAATAATACATATTATGTCACACACCTCATGTATAACAAAAATGCAGATATGATTATCCTTTCTGCTGTAATTAGACATTGGAGAAAACAATACACTGCAGGACATGGAAAAGAACAGACTATAATGATTGTATTTGGCACGTTCATAACAGAGTATCCTACATGCTAAACTTAAAGTTAAAATCAAATCAGGCCTTGTCCACCACCACAAATTATTTCCAACAAATTCATTCGCTGGGCAGTAAGGAAAGGAAACTTGACTTACTCTACTGGAGGATAAGGTAAGGGGATTAGGCAGGTAGGAGACATTTTGTTTTGTTAACAGTTGTTTTTATTGAAAATAAGGCAGCATCAGTCATATATATATAGTCACCATCAATACATTGACAAGTACAGATGTTGTACAAACGTTATCTTTTAAAAAAACGGTGTCACTCAGCCATCGGTTTCCCTTCTGTCTCGAGGTAGGAGACATTTTGATATAGAATTGAGGGGTGTCAGTCACTGCAGTTGATGAAAGTCGAAAAATAACAGGCATAAAATAAATCTGCTATGATAAACCATGAAATATATTTTGGAAATCCTTCACATGGCCCTACAATGTGGCACTTGAGAAGAATAGATTTTTCCAATTTTCGGTAGCCTGGGACATAAGAACTTAGGACAGAACAAAGGAGTGAAGTACTAAGAGTTGACTGAATGGGTGAAGGGAAACACACCTTATGTGTTTGGTTTGCGATACATTAAGAAATTTGTAAATGTTGCATTACTTGAAGTGAATGGACATGACACAGCTAACATTGCAGTCAAGAAATTGAACCATAATGCACTTTGGTCATGGGTGGCAAAATGCTATGGGAAGGGAGGGGGGGATAAATGATGATGGGTGGGATACATATCTGCCTCGCTTAAAAGATGCAGTGAATCAAGGGAGTAGAACAACATTTTAAAAACTATCCCTCACTTTGAACCATAGGATTGATAACCATAAAGCAAAGTAAGCAATGTAGGTGAGCAGCATGCCCCTCCCCAGAGTAGCTCCCTTGCTCATTCATCCAAGCAATCCAATTATTCATTCATCCTTTCATTCTTCTATATTCACCCATAACCACCATGATTTAAATTTTACTTTCTCTCATCCAGTCTGTCATCAAAATTTCAAATCCATTATCCGCCCACTCAGTATCCTCCCTTTCTTTCAACCATCCTTTCACCCATCCATCCCTTTATCCAATACCCACTCATGCACCCTTTCACCCATGTATCCTTTCACTCATAAACCTTTTCACCCATCCTTTCTTTTAGCCTTCCGTTCTTTCCCATTTCTCTCAAAGCATCATTTGAGCTTTTGCTGAGTTGCAGATAGAAGAGGCCATAACTCAACCAGCCTTAGAGCTGGTAAAGCAGGGGCTTCACAATCACAATGACGACCTTGCAGCTAGTGAATATGATAGTAATTGCCAATAAGCAAGCAATGCGACTTACCACCACCTGTCCCTGCATCCTCTTCTCCCCCTCCAAGTGATTCTCCTCCTACTGCAGCAGCACTTGAGCTGGCGGCAGTGAAGGTCAGTGTGACTAGAAAAAAACATTACATTTTTTAGATTCCAGAATACAGAAATGCCTCCCCCTTAATTTTTTTAATCAAAAAAATTCTACTGCAACACAGCACTACAGTTCGGTTAGTACTGTAGTATCTTCTAACAAAATAAATTACTCTGGGCAAAGGCAGGTAGTGAAGCCAGCCAAAACCTTTTCATACGAGAGGGGCAGAGCTATAGCCTCTGATGATCATCATGAGGACTCTGAGTCATTGAAGCCCAATGAAGGGGTGGAATAATGGTCGACAAAAGACATATGATGTATGAGTACCAGAAATCTGTTCTTAGTCTTACAGTACCACATGATATATAGGAGAAAGGGAAAGATCACCAACAAAGCAGAAGATAAGTGAACTAGAGACTAGTACAGACTGTGAAAAGTCAGCTAACAAAAAAAAAACATGAAATAAGGGAAAAGGATAAAGCAGGGATAACAGGAATGAAACAGAAATTGGATAGGGGACTTGGGAAAAAAAGGAGACAGTATAAAAAAATAAACAAGGTTAGATTTAAAAGTAGCTTAGTGGGAAGAGGAAAGAGAGCTAATCCATTGTGGTTTGCATGCATGGCTTCATATCCTGTCCTTGTCACCACATGAAAGGAAGACGGCAGCTAAAGTTGTCAAAGCAACTTTATTTCTCACCAGCAACACTGGGCTCTGGGCAAAAACGTCCGTCCTGGAATCTACCACCAACATTCCAATTCTCCAATATTCTACCCTAAGCCCACAACAATGATAAAGACCACATTAGGGAAATAAAAATGATGAATAATAGGATTTACTAGGCTGAGCGCAGCCCTCAGCGGTGGCACTGGGCACTGGTGATCGGCACCTCCTTCCCAGCTCGTCCCGCATCCTCTTCTGGACTGCCCTTCTTCTTGCCCTTGGATACTGATGTAAGAAATGAAAGAGAATACTAAAATAGATTATTGGTAGAGTTCATCTCCACAAACTTATATATGGCAGGCAAACGCAGTCACATTATACTTATCTAAAACAGATCACCTGAAGTACTAGATTTGAGTCTATCAACTGTTGTTGAGTTGGCCTTACTAAACCTATGATCCCTATATCAAAGTTTCTTAACAAAACCTACATTTGGAACTAATGCATTGCAATAAATATTCTTTGATTCTATTCTCATTTCTCAACCCCCTTGATGGACCAACTCAGTTTCCCTTTTTTTTTGCAATGCATAGTTGCATACTGCACATCACAGTGAAAGAGCTTGGGAGTGCATGAGCTACATAAAGAAATTCACAGATAACTCGAACTCGCTGATATCACTGATAAATAAAGGTGACAGGAGGAGAGAGGAGTCTGCAATTGCTTCTTAATTAATCAGCTAAAGTGAGCACTAATAAGAACGATTAGGTAGCGCCGAGCAGCTGCCTAGCTGAAACTGGCTCAATTAATAATAATATTAAAATGTAAACTGAATGTAACTTACCTCTGAGTGTGAACAATATGCTATTCAGATTTTTTTTTTAGCACTGGAGAACACAAACACAAAAAAATAATGAACACTCATTGAGCCCTGAAATCTTGACACAGAGCAGGACCTGTTCCCGGTCAAGAATACCCGCCCATCGGTGCTTCAGCTGCTGGATGGTGTGTCGAACCTGACTGGTGTGTCGCCCAAACTGGTGCACCCTTCCACAGTGTAACCAATGCTCTTTCAGGTGGCACCCACTGCCGGGCCTGCAGCCTGCTGCCAGCATGGAGGGGAGGGGGCGTTGCACAGAAAAAAAACAGTTTGCCAACCTCCACTTCACTGAAGATATCCTAGGCTGCACACATTTGCAGCACCGGCATCTGCAGGATAGGCAGCTGGTCGGGGACCTGGTGCTGCTGCTCCCCTGTTCTGACATAGCTCGGGGGGGTGTTAAGCAAGGAAGGAAGGTTGGAAGAAAGAAAGGAGGAAGGAAGGAAGGAAGGAAGGAAGGAAGGAAGGAAGGAAGGAAGGAAGGAAGGAAATGAAATTCAAAACATCACAAAGAACACACAAAAATTGTAAAAATGCAAAGACAAAAACACACACTTAAATGACAAATAAAACAAGATGCACATGTGAACCTCGTTGCACAGTTCATGCATGTTTTTAAACAGGACTGCACGTTGAATTTGACATAAAACTCAACTCGAATGGGTGAGCTGGACAACTCCGCCCGCTCGCGGAACTCTGCATAGCGTAATGGATATCTGTGACCACTTCACAGAGTTCCACAGAGTACGACTCTGCGAACTTCGCTCAGGCCTGCTGGAGAACCCAAGGCAGTGGCACTGGAATGCAAGGCAAGCAAGTTGCAGGATGTATGGCTGGTGGCACTAGTAGGTCTAGGCCTTCAGGCAAAATGGCCTTGACTGTAAAAGGGCCTGGGCCATCTGGTTGGTGCCAGGCCTGGTGCATTTGGTAGATAGTGGACCTGAGCCATGTGATTGATCATGGCAGCGGAGATTGAAGGAGAGTCAGCAATGTGCAAACTCCAACAATTCACTATGCTCAGGTACTAAAAACTCCATCTTCATACAGGCTTAATTATTGAGAAAAAATATCTTGCACGGGAGAAGAAAAAGGTAGCCAGACCTCGGACAGAGATCTCCCTCCTTTTTGAGGAAAGAATCCCACCAGCATTAGGAGCATTATTCTGCTCACTTAGGGGTCAAATTTGAGCAAGCTTCTAGTGGGAGATGTGTAAAACCTGCATAAATGCTTGAGGCCTGAACCCCGGGGCTAGGGAGCGAGGCACTGGCTGCAGTCATCTTTGAAACCCAAATTAATATTAAGTCAGACTGGGAAGAACTCTTGCACTCTTATTGGGCAGCAAGCTTGGACAAGACCACAGTGGGAGCTCTATGAGGATAAAGTAGATGCTTGGGGCCTGGCTCCAATCCAAGTAGTCAGCCATCGGCTCCTCCAAGGTGTCAAATTCAAACAAGCTCAGTGAAGTCCGTGTGAAAACCTGGGGCCTGCCTCTGGGCCAGGATTACAAGGTATGGATAAAATCCTCCCTCTCAATCTAGGGCAGAGTCTGACCAGCCCATAGAGGACTCTTATGCTCATCTAGGGCACCAATCTTGAGCAGCATTCCAGCAGAAGCTTTATGAAGACTGTGTGAATGCTTAGGCCCTGACCCCAAGGCTAGGTCTCAAGGCACTAGCATGAGCACTTTTCATACCCAGAACAGAGTCCTGTCAAGTTCCAGGTTTCAACATTTTTTAATTGCTTGCAAAACGAGTCAGTTTTGAAATAGCATTTTGCAAAATTCAATTCAATGAACAAGTCGGGGTAGGTCAACTCTGAATCTTGTCCACAAATTATGTATTCAATATTAAAATGTTTCACACTCCTTAACATGCTTACCATCATTTTTTTTAAGTTTGAAAAATAATGATTGTTAAGCATTTTATATGATACAATCACTGAGTATACAATCAAGTAAAGCATTGTGATTAGAAGAACATTAGAGTAACAGTAAAAAAAAGTCATGGAGGTTTGGGTACCTTTTCAATATGAGGATTATGTGCGCTGGCAGATTTTGTTGAAGAGTGCAGGAAAGTTATCATAGGAACCCAAAGGATGTCTCTTTTAATAGCAAGAGATAATCGGTTGATATATGTTCTGTTGAGTCTGTGATTATAGCAAACACCATACCACCATGCTTGTAAAGATATATTGGAAGAGTCTTTCAATGACTTGGTAATCTGCTGAAAGGCAACTGCAAGAATTTAATCCAATATATCAACCTTATCAGAATGACAAGACCAATCCTTTGAGTTACTACCAAGAAATATATTTTTGAAATTAAAAGGGACTTGTGTGTTAAAAATAGTATTTATCTGTTTCCAGACTTTTAACCAAAATTAATATGTGGAGGGACATTCAAATAGCACAGGTTTGAGGTCAGAGGGAGAGACATTGTATGACCAACAGGAGGAAGAGCACTTGGGACTTATCGTGTATAAAGTGGTTTGGGTAACCAAAAATCTGTTATAAATAAAAATAAAGTTTGAATAGTGTTAGCTTCCCTAGAAGATTTCTGTAACTTAATCTAAATCTTTTTCAGCAAAGGAATTGATATAGATGTGTCTAAGTCACCTTCCCAATGTAATTCCACATCAGTCTTGTCTCAATCATCTGGAGTGGCAATTAGTTATTTTCAAATTTGGGGTGCTGAAGGAAAGGATAACACAGATGTCATCAATTGGGGGTAAGAAGAAATAGAAATGATGTTGTGTGGAAGATTTTCATTGGCTGAGTGAATTACAGATTTTAATGACGCAGACTACGAAGCAGGACAGGTAAAACATTGTTGAGCTTGCGCAAAAGGAAAGCTAAAATCATTATCTAAAAGCTGATGTGTCCATTTTAGGACTTTCTCATACTAGGATTTCCCAAAAATAGTTTTAACGTTTATTTTAATATATTTATTATGCCAGAATCAGGAATGAAAGAATTGTTTTTGAAATGTTTATGGAAGACAAAAATGGGATGTAGAAGCTTTCATGTTTTTTTTAGGATAAGGAGGGATATAGAAAGGGGTTTCTGAGCAAAAGATAAAAATTCTTAAAAGAGAAAAAATATGCTGAAAATAGTTTTTAATATTAACCCAAAGGGGAGGTATAATAGACCTTTCTTCAGTTAGAGAAAAAAAGAAGCTTGTTTGAGGAAAAATGCAGAATGGTAAGAATGAAAATCTGGGAAATGTACACCTCCCATATATTTGGGTCATTTAAGTTTTCAAAGGGACAGGCAGGATTTATTATTATTTCACAAGAAGATGAATAGGGTTGAATACATTTTTTTCAAATAAGGAAAAACAAATATTTATAGGAATATTAGATCATTAATAAGTATTATCAGAACTAATGTTATCTTTACGGTGTCTAATCAACCCCACCAGTATAAAAACAGAGGATTTCATCTGGATGTACGAGAAGTGATAGTGGCAAAAACCTGTTTCATGTTAGTACAAACTGTTTCCTTGATAGTAGCATGGATGCAAAGACCAAGATATTTGTTCGTATTGCAACTCCACTAAAAATGAAGAAGGATAAAGTCAGCATGAAATCATAATTTATTTAAAGGGAGTATTTCGCATTTAGCGTATTTCCTGAAAGAGAATCAAAATTTGTAACTTCTGGTAAAGAAGTTTGTGGATGAGACATGAAGAAATGAGTATCGTCTCCGTACACAGAGAATTTTAACCTGACATCTCCATATTTAAATCCATGAATATCTGAGATCAAAAAGGGCTCTAGGACAAGGACAAATAAGAGAGGAGAGAGAGCACAGACTTAACGTAAACATCAATGAAGTGAGAATGGTGAGGAGATAGGACCGTTTACAATGATGGCAGGCTAGGGAAAAGAGTATAATAAAGAATCTAAATTATTACAGTTAGAACCAAAATCAAACCAATAAAGAGTGGAGAAAATACGTTGCCAACCAACTTGATCAAACACCTTTTCTGAATCTAAATAGATTGTTGCCAAAGACTGTCTATGCGATTTGGATTTACTTAAGACATAAAAAACGAAATCTAGTGTTATCAGTGATGCAAAGTCCTTTATTAAAGCCAGATTGTTCCCTTCATATTAACTGAGTGTTGGAAATGACCCTTTTTGCCGGGCTATTCCCAAACCTTTTGCTTTTTCCTCCTATTTTTTCCTGACCTGTTTTTGTTGGCTTTAGGACTCTGGGAACTTTCTCACTACTGATCAGTGCTAAAGTGCATATTACCTTTGTGTAAATTATAATTATGATTGGTTATCCATGATTGACATATTTGGTTTACTGGTAAGTCCCTAGTAAAGTGCATTGACGGTGCCAGGGCCTGTAAGTCAAATGCTTCTAGGGGTCTTGCGCACTGATTGTTCCACTCACATGAGTAGCCCAGTAAATCGGTCTCAGACCTACCACTGTACTGTCTGCGCACGCAGTTTGTAACTGCCATGTTGACCCCCAACCTTACCTTTTCTTACATTTAAGGCACCCCTCAGAAAGGCCCAAGGCACCCTTCTGGGCAGGGTGCAGTGTATGTAAACGGTAGGACATGTGCTGATGTGTTTTGCATGTCCAGATAGTGAAATACTGCCAATTTCGTTTTTCACTATTGAATGCCTATCTTTCCTATTGACTAACATTGAAGTTACTTTGTAACATATTACAAGTATAACTTTCCACTCGGGCAAGTTGGATAATGGAGTTTCGGCTCTCCGAACTCACAATTTAATAACACATCTTTTTAGGTAGATGGTTTTTAAACTGTGGGTTTGAAAATGCCACTTTTAGAATGTTTGAACAAAAGGGGTCATGTCCGTCTCAGAGGCATGGTAGGACATAATAAAGTTTACAAAAAATATGTACACGTTTTTCAACGTTATTTGTTGCATTTTCACGATATTGTTCACGTTTGTTTTATTTTTATCTGTAAAATGAAGAATGTATCTTTTGAATGCTCCATTGAAAAGTAAAATGGTTACATAAATTGTTTAAAAATAATTCCAGGCGATGAAGTAAGGTACAGTGACTAGCTGGCACATGCATCAACAATGCCATTTGCGATTCCTTATTAGCGAAAAATAAGGATTCACTAATAATGAATAGCAAAAGGCTATGCATGTAGAAATCGCTTACAAAATAGCGATTTCGAAACATTCCTTAATTGCGACTCGCAAATTGCGAGTCGCAATTAAGGAATACCTCCCCATTTATTCCTATGGGCCTAGAGGCCCATAGGAATGAATGGGAAGACTTTCTCAATTTGTGATTCTCAATTAGAGATTCGCAAATTGCTCATGCAATTTCAAGGGTGCCAGGGTGTCAAAAGGACACCCTGTTGCAGCCCTGAAATCTGCAAATGAGTACATCTTGCACACACACATGCCCCAAGGGCATGTGTGTGTGTAAAATGGAACTTTGAAAAATGCACTTTAGTGCATTTTTCAAAGTTTTTGCAAATTACCATGAAGTTCAACTTCATGGTAATTTGCTCCCCCTATTAGCGAAATCGCTAATATTTTTACTTTAATGCATTGCATTTAAGGAATCTCAATTTGAGATTCCTTACATGCAATCGCAATTTAAGTAATCGCAATTTAGAGATTACTTAAATTGCGATTTTTGCATTTGGGATGTTGCATCCCAAATGCAAAAATACCGGTCGCAAAGGGGCAGATTCTGAGAATCTGCCCGTTTGCGACCGGTTTTTGCTTTGATGCATGTGGGCCTAAATGTGCTGCGCTTAGTCTGCTGAAATAAATAGCAGTCTTGCAAACTGGTGGCCAGGTTCCATATTTCTTGTAAACTTTTAGAATGTTGGCATTTTCTTGTTTAACCATTCTGTGCACCTTTGCTATTTGTGAATTGATTGTCTGGATTTGGGGTGGCAGGAGCTGGGGAGGTGCATTCAATGTAGATAGCCACGGGGGGTTGAGGTGTGCCCTGTCTTTCCTGGGTGATTTCAAGCTGGGCTGAATAGACCTTGGCTGTATTTAGAGTGGAGGGAGGAGTTTCACTTGCACCTGAATAGGCAGTGTCTCCTCTGCACAATGCTGACACCACCTCCTAGGGTGAAGCTGGGCCAGAGAGGACAGCGCTGGTTTGGACTGGGCTCAGAGTCCCTTGCCAAAAAGAGAACAAAGAGAAAATGGGCTATAAGCATTGGATCTTTAACACCATAGATTTAGATCACTTCTGGACTCAAGGGGAACCTCTGCCAAGGAGAAAAGCTGGAGAGCTGTAATGAGGTGTACTGTCCATTTGCTGTATGTGCTTTGCTGGATTGGCCTGCAGTCGCTGCTTCTGCCAAGCATAGGACAAAGACTGGAACTTTGCTGGGAATCTGCTTAAAGAACAATCTCCAAGGGCTTGTATTCACTTGCCTCCTGTTCTGAAGTCTCAGGGCCACAAAGATTTCACCTGCAACCCACTGACCAGCACCTGGACTCCTCTGTGGACTCCTGCATTCAAAAAAGCACCAACTCCAGTTCCTGGGCCTGAGAATTTTGTGGTTGGAGATTCTAAGCAAGAAAAACAATTCTGACGCTGTCAACGAAGCCAACAGTGACGCTGCAACCTGCACCTAGGCCGGGGGCACCTCTCGTGAGGTGCATGACGCACCGCTCTGCCTGCACCACAGCTCCATTGCCCTCCGACGCCTGCTGATGCCTGCAGCGTTTGGCCTCCCCGATGCCAGTGCTTGCACCGATAACATCATCGCCAGCGCCTGCATCTTTTTTTCACAGAGCCGATAACTGACAATGGTGACTTCACAAACTCTTTGACTTTGCATTGCCTCACAAGAACTGACACCTCACCACCGATACTGCCTAATTTTCCCAGTCGTGGATTGGACACCTAGCCTCTTCACGGACTCCCCTATGGCAACAAGGGAACTGGCTTCGCCTTGGCACAAACAACTCACCCCCACGACACCGTGCATCATCCATAGACATCGTTTCCAAGGTACTGTTGTTTGTGGATCCTTGTGACTCCATGCTTGACCCTGCGTGCCTCACGGTTGGTGCCGTACTTTGGATTTATGCCTGTCACTGCGTCATAATAGCCCCAGGTGGAGCTAGTTTGTTTCTACGAGTTGAAATAACTGTTCTAAAAGTCATATTTGGATACATGTATGGTTGATTTTTGTAATTTGGGTCTTGTTTGGTTTATACAAACAAAGATACCTTATTGTTCTAAACTGGTGTGGTGTTCATTTTTGGTGGTTTTATGGTGTTGCTGTGTGTTTGGGTGCAAATACTTTACACATTGCCTTTGGGATAAGCCTGTGTGCTCGTGCCAATCTACCAAGGGGGTTATCCAAAGTGTGTAACTCCCTTACTAGAATCAAGGGTCACTACTTGGACAAAGATGCATACCCCCGCCAGTTAGAGACCCCCATTTCTAACAATGAGGAAGTAAAAGGGCAAGAATAAGGGCAAGAAGTTTAGCAAAAATGTTATAATATGGATGATCAAGTGAGATGGGTCTGTAATTTTTTACTCATTTTTGGTTTTTCTTTCCTTTGTGAATAAGGCATGTTAAGGCATCTTGGGACGAACCTCCAGCATAGTTAGAAGATATAAAGTGAGTTACAAGGTGAAGTAATTTGGGAATAAAAAAAATTGGAAAAATGTAAATAAACTTCTCTAGTGAAACCATCAAGTCCTGGGCTTTCCACTTTTTGATTGAACACATAGCAGAAAGAATATCATCAATAAGAATGTCTTCATCTGGGGAGGAGAAATTTATATCACAGGGTTGAGGCGGCTTGATGTAAGATACGTATTGAAGAATATCCTCATGAGAAGGCTGGAATTCAGGAGTATATAAATTGTGGAAGTAATTAGTAAATTCAGATAAGATATCTTCATTTTTATGAAAATGGGAATTAGTAGGAGACAATATAGATTCTACTTTGATACAATCTTTTTTTATTTTAAAGTAATGAGCAAGACATTTCCCATGTAAAAAGATATGAAGTAGCGTTTCCTGTTGAAATCCTATTAAAGGCAAATTTGGCTTGAATTAGTTCACCCAAGCATACTTTAGATTGAGAGTTGTATTATGTGTGTTCTAACTGTTTAATACAATTCATAGTTTGAAGTAATTTTTTGTGGATTAGTTTTTCTTGTGGGCCACAAAGGAAATTATGAAATCTCTGGAAGCAGCTGTCAAAGCATCACAAATAGTCTGTGGGGAAACATGTGGTGGTTCGTTATCAATAAAAAAGTTGGTTGAAATATTTGCAGTGCTGAGTGAAACCAGTATTCAGGAGAAGAGAATTATTGAATCCCCATCTCTTGCTGCCAGAGGTATTCAGAATGAGATGTAAATCTAGTGTAATCGTGGCATGGTCAGAAATTAATATGGAACCAATTTCAGATTGCAAAATGTGTTGTGAAAGAGGTTGTGAGACAAATAAATAGTCAATTCTAGGTTGAGAAACAAGTATATTCTTGTAGGGTAGGATGTTGGACTTGGCCCTTTTTGCAAAGTCATCGCAGAACTTTTTGCCTTCCTCCTGTATTTTTTTCTGTCCTGTTGTTGGTGGTTTTATGACTCTGGGCACTTTCCCACTGCTGATCAGTGCTAAAGGCCATGTGCTGTCTCTTGTAAACTAGGTAAAATTGGTCTACACCTGTTTAGCATATTTCATTTACTGTAAGTCCCTAGTACAAAGGTATCCCATATACCTAGTGCCTGTAAATTAAATGCTATTAGTGGGCTTTCAGTGCTACTTTTGCCACCCACCAAAGTATACTTTCAAAGCTGTCTAAGGCCTCTGCCACTGCAGGGCCTGAGCGCGCAGTTTACTGATGCAGTGCCCCCGTAGCACGGCAAGTTGGTGCCATGTCCAACCTCCCCTTTTTCTACATATAAGTCACCCCTAAGGTAGGCCCTAGCTAGCCCTATGGGCAGCATGCGGTGTAGGTAAAAGGTAGGACATGTGTCTTAACTATGTGGCATGTCCTGGTAGTGAAAAACAGCTTATTTGGTTTCTCACTGCTGTGTGCTGCCCTCTCATAGGATTGCATTGGGAAGTCCCTGATATGTGCCTCAGTGGTCATTTCTGATCTGAGAGGGGTAGCGTGACAATGCTTGGTAGGTTTGGAATAGTAGTGATAAATCCTGCTTATTGGCAAAAGTAGATTTATGTTGACTATTTCTGAAATGCCACTTTTAGAAGTGGGCATTTCTGTGTGCTTATGTGTCTTCGTGCCCTGTCTGGATGTGTATTGACCGTCTGGTCTTGACTGACAAGAGACAGGGGATGTGCATTCACTATAGACAGCCACAAGGGGGGTTGAGGTGTGTCCTGCCTTTCCTGGGTGACTCGGTGCTAAGCTGAATAGATCTTGGCTGAATTTATAGCAGCAGGAGGAGTTTCTTTTGCAACTGAATTGGCCTGGTCTGCATTAGGAGTGGAGCGAGGAGTTGCACAGGCACCTGAATAGGGCTCTGTCTGCCTTCTACAATGCTGTCTCCACTCCCCTGTGGTGTGTCTGGGGCCAGGGCTCACAATCTGAATGGGGGTGTTGTGCTCTTAATGTGTTTAGAAGTTCCCTCAGAACAAGACTTTGGTACTATAAGTACAGGGGCTGTGACCCCATGATGATGAGAAGACACTGCATGGGGTCGGTAACCAGAGGATTGCTGTGCTGTCAGGGAACCATCACTGGGACTTTGCCTTGTGTGCTGAACGGCTGGAGTGTCTGCTTTTATACCCAAGGACCCTGTGTGCTGTTCTGCTACCTGCTCTCCTGAAAACTGCATTCCCCCAGTACTCTCCAAAGAGCCCAGCTCAAGGGGACTGCCCCTGTGCTGGAGAAGCCATAGCGCTGGTGAGCACTTCATGCTCCTTGCATTTATTCCCATGGTAAAGTGCAGACAGAGTGCTTTGATTTCAACATTGTCAAAACACGCTTGTGAGAGTACTGTGTTTTTCACCCTGTTATTTTGGAAGTGCGCGTGGAGTGCTGTTAAGGGTTTGGAGAACGCTTCTCCCTTCTCTTGGGAGAGTGCTGGTGCGTGTACTCTAGTATTAAGACGCCTTGGTGAGGTGTGTTCTTTGAAGCCTCAATGAAGTGTTGACCTTGCCACGGTGTGCACAGCCTGAGGCCGAAGGAGCTGCCCGTCCCATCACGGCTGCTCGTCAGTGAGACCAGCGCAAAGAAATCTGCAGCGTTGCTGGGCTACCGGCATCGTTGACGGGAGTTCCCAGCCTTGCCCTGCCAAGCCCCCAGGAGCCAATGAGGATGCTCAGAGGAGTCCCCGAGTGGAAGAATAGCCAAGTGATACTTCACTTCAATTCGGCTGGGCCCCCAGGGTTTGGGCAGAATTCCACCGGGGGCGGACCGCTAACTTCCTTTCTGCGGTGCCGAGCCAAGGAAGGCAGACGGGCCCAGAATAGCTTGGCAGCCACCAGGTCAGTGTAGTGTGGAGACCGATGAAGGTCTCCTGTGTGGAGAGCCAACTTGGGCTCACCATTGCACGCCAGATTGTGAGAGGGGACATTGCTTGACATTTGGTGGCCTTGCGGTGTGACAGGGATGGGCCCCCATTTTAAGAATCTGCTGCCTAGGGGATATCATTGCTGGGAGTACCTTAATCTCAGGTGTGGGCGCGCAGAAGCTGCTGTGACCAGTCACCATGTGTGGAGCACGGCATAACCTGTAGCGCAAGCGCAGGAGCGCTATCATAGGTTTCTTCTGCACGTACCAGCCCAGAGGTTGTGCCTGACCCCTGAGGCCCAAGAGTCTGTGGAACAATGTGCCAGTACAAGTATGTGCTTTAGTACAATAACTATGATGTTTAGGACCACTGCCTTATGGCAAAGTGATTAGTGTGATTGTGATCTAATGTGTTTTCTTTTATGAATAATACAAAGAGTACTTTTATATAACTTTGTGTTGAGACTCTGTTGTTGTGTGTCTAGTGTGTATGTGTGTGTGTATGTGTGTTGCGCCAGTGCTTTACACATTGTGTCTGGTATAAGCCTGACTGGTCTGCCAATCTACCAAGGGGGTTAGCAGGGGTTATCTTCAGTGTATAACTCCCTTTCCCTTTCTACAGTGGTGAGTTCTGCCTGGCTTAGGTGCATACCCTAGCCAACCAGAAACCCCATTTCTAACATAGGGTTACAAAGACTCCAAGCATCAATTTACAGTCTTTGAGGTCCATTAGGATGTAGGGCGGTCGGACCACCGCGGCGCTGGCGGTGCAGAAAAATTCCTTTTTCCTCCCGCCAGCAGCAGACATCACGGCCGCCAAATTAGTATGGACAAACATATGCCAATTCCCGACCGCCGCGGTGCGATGCGCACCACCATCAAAGTGCGCCTGCCACTGCGGCGGTGGTAGCCAATGGAAACTCACCGCTGTGCGGAATGACGTCCGTCTGCTCCACAAATTAGGATGACTCAAGCAAGCAGACGCACCGCAGCGGAGACACCACCCAACCAGAGACGGCGGAAGCTCGACAGCGGAGCGCGAAACCAAAGTCACGGTCACGACCGCCATGGACCCAGCTCTACACGTATTTCCGGTGCTGTACCTGCTACATCACCAGGAACTCATGGACCACCGCGGACGCTGCAACAGATACGCAACAACACAACACACAACACATGGCCTGACACAGGGCCCAAATCCACATCAGACACCCTAGGGGGGACAGGGACACATCCACAAGGGCACCCACACATCACCCACCTGCCACAAAGTCACCCTGCTGCATCCTGGACACACAGCTACCGCCATCATGCAGCAATGTCCCGGTCACATCACCGCAGCAGCGAACACAAGCAAATACATGTGCACAATGCAGAAGGCAGGGCCAGTGCCAGGCAAGGGCAGGGCACAAAGACCACAGGGCCACGCCCACTCCCATCACACACTAGCACACCCCATAAAGGCACATGCCATGTGCCCCTCCTGTGCACCCCATGCACAACAACAACAACAACACACCCTGCACCACACAATAAACAACCATGAGGACACACAATGCAGAAGTGGCTGCACAGGAGCACACAACACACAGCATAGTACCACAGGGCCAGGTAAACACACACAGCACCACACTCAGGGAAATATCAATGAGGACAAGCAACAAATGAGCACATACAAGGAATTGACATCCAAATGGACACACAGCCTGCACAGTCACACATACATACAACTACCCCACATGAGCACACCAGCAGCACTACACACAGGGTCCATCTACACACCTCAGGACTGACAAACACCAGTAAGAATCTACACACATACCCCCCTCACACCAGCAGCACACAACACCAGTGATAAACACACTGAAGGCTGGCAATACTTGACAGACAATACACACACAAACAACCACACACCCTGGGCTCAGCCACAGACATCACACACACACACACACACAGGGATGCCACCACAAATGTGGAAACAAATACAACAGACAAACACATAGCTCAACAGAAACACACACAGAGCCACAACAATAACAACAGACATGCCCTGTGCAGCTAAACTGGGGAAAGGTAATGGGAGCACAGACACAACAGGAGTGCACAACCTCATCGCCCAGGAACAATGCACAGACAACATACCACAACACACACAAGAAGTGCACCATCACAGAACAAGACAGCCACAGCAAACAAACAACAGATGCACAGGCAGAACAATCACATAGCAAACACAGCACGACATCAGGGGATGCACACCAGGCAATCACAAGGCAACATACACACACAGCACTGCATGCACAACCAGTGGAGTGTGCACACCAATTATACCAGACACACACAGACATCAGTGTTAGAACAGCAACCCACACAACACCATACAGCACAGCACAAAGACACCAGCACACCCAGGAAGTGAAGCAAAAACACAAACAACAAACATACATAGAATACAACACCCAATAGATGCACAAGTCTGGGACACAAAGGTGGAAACAACTTGACCACAGGTCTGGTCAGCACACACAGTTGAACTGCATAGGAGCAACAATGACTGACAAACAGCACCAGAACATCACACATGACCCATTGGGGAAATGCCCTGAGTGACACATTGACCCTGGACAAAGAACTGCTCCACAAAGCACAGTGCCACAAATGAAGTCATGGGGAGGCACACACACACATACAAACCAAGGGGACAGCTCACACCAAAGTGAAGTGTACTGCATGTCAGTAAGGGACATGGCAGGAGTGTACCATACACAAAGAGAGAGAGTGCAGACCCACAATGGGTAGGCAGCTGAAGCACAGATAGGGGATGGCATGACAACACTCACAACATGCCACACTGGAGGCAAGAAGGCACCATGTGGCAGCAAGGCATGAGAAAACACAACCACAATGGCAGTGTGGAGCAGCAGGTCTGCACAGTCCCCACAAATAGCCACCAGACACATGGATGTGCAACAAAACGCAACACTGACTTGCCAGTAACACTCTCTGCATACTCACAAGTGACAAAAACAACAAGTAGGAGTCAGACAGAACTGCAAGGACACACCAACACACTGCACAGTGCACAACATACAACTCACACATGGGCATACAACCACATCCACAGGGATGAACAATCAAACAACAGGCACACAACTCCTGGGTGACACATGTGTGTAGTTGACATTGCAGAGGCATGTACACATCAACACTCCCCACAAACTCACCCCCTTCACACTGCACACTACCTGGCCATCCAAGAGCACAAATGGAAAGTAAGCCATGGGACTAGGATGACTGGCCATCACAAGATGACCACGCACATACACCACTGGGCACACATAAAGGAATAACATACATACATGATGACCCTGGACAGCCTGCCTGCAATACTGTGTGCAGAAACCCACTCTGTGTTGGCAGTGACCCCCCCGACATGTGTACAATAGAGCCAACATGAACTAATCAAGTAAATGACTACTGCTAACCATTCGAAATGTACACCATTGCCACCAAAAGTATCTGGGTCAAGAAGAAATGAAGACCCTGTCACCCCTGAAAAAAAGAGTAAGTGAGCCCAAACATTCACCATGTTGAAGTGCCACACAGACCATGTGGCACAGTAAACCATTTACACACAGCAAAAGAACTTTATTAATTTAGGACACTGACAAAATAGACAAGAGGAGAAACTGTCTTTATTCACATATTGAACAGATAGGTACCATGAGAGAACAGCAAGGCACAAGATGCAGAGAATGTCCATGAGAAGCTGCACAGGCAGGGGGCACACAGCAGTGAACGACAAGGCCAGTGGCCAGTCCGAGGTGCAGACTGAGTCCATAAGAAGCTGCACAGGCAGGGGGCACACAGCAGTGAACGACAAGGCAAGTGAGTAGGACAAAGTGCAGAGTGAGTCCATGAGAAGCTGAACAGGCAGGGGGCACACAGCAGTGAACGACAAGGCCAGTGGGCAGGACAAAGTGCAGACTGAGTCCATAAGAAGCTGCACAGGGAAGGGTCCAACACAGCTAAGAGCAACAGGGCCAGTGGAAAGTCCAGGGTGCAGCCTGAGTCCATGAGAAGCTGCACAGGGAAGAGTCCAACACAGCAAAGAGCAACAGGGCCAGTGGACAGTCCAGGGTGCAGACTGAGTCCATGAGAAGCTGCACAGGGAAGGGTCCAACACAGCAGTGAACGACAAGGCCAGTGGCCAGGACAAAGTGCAGACTGAGTCCATGAGAAGCTGCACAGGCAGGGGGCACACAGCAGTGAACGACAAGGCCAGTGGGTAGGACAAAGTGTAGACTGAGTCCATGAGAAGCGACACAGGGCAGAGTCCAACACAGCAAAGAGCAACAGGGCCAGTGGCCAGTCCAGGGTGCAGACTGAGTCCATGAGAAGCTGCATAGGGAAGAGTCCAACACAACAAAGAGCAACAGGGCCAGTGGGCAGTCCAGGGTGCCGACTGATTCCATGAGAAGCTGCACAGGGAAGGGTCCAACACAGCAGTGAACGACAAGGTTAGTGGCAAGGACAAAGTGCAGACTGAGTCCATGAGAAGCTGCACTGGCAGGGGCACACAGCAGTGACCGACAAGGCCAGTGGGCAGTCCAGGGTGCAGCCTGAGTCCATGAGAAGCTGCACAGGGAAGAGTCCAACACAGCAAAGAGCAACAGGGCCAGTGGCCAGTCCATGGTGCAGAATGAGTCCATGATAAGCTGCACAGGGAATGTGTGCAACTGTACCTTTCCATGGTCAGCAACACAGTCAGGGGGCAACAATGTGCAGTACAGGCCCACCTGTGTGAGACACAGGTGTGAGTGTGACTAACACTCAGACTTGGCTGTCAGGCGTACTGGAAGCTGGCTGTGTCTCTGGGACTGTTGGGGCACTTGATGGCGAAGAGAGTGGAACAGCTGAGGTAGAGCTATCAGTGGCTTGGCAAGCCGGACGGCTGCTTGGACCAGGTGGTGTAGTGGCACGAGGAGGTGGAGTCATGCAGACGGGAGTCACGGTGTGGCTGGGAGATTGTGGAGGGGTGCCCTTCCACTTCTTGGGGATCCTAAATGGCTTGCCTGACTTTGGATCAATGGGAAGTGGTGTGGGCACAACAGGCACACTCACCACCACTGCTGCAGCAGGTGCAGGTGCTGGCAGCCCCTCTGGTGATGTGCTGGAACCAGCGGAATGCTTTGCCTTGCTTTGCCTCTGCCCCCCCCCCTTCCCCTGTTTGCTAGGTGTTACCCCTACAGTGCCCTCCGGCCCCTGATTCACTGGGCTTGGAATGGTAGTCGAGGTGGTTGGTGATACTGCCTTGGCGCCCTTCCTAGGTGTACCCTTGGCATGCACCACCTCCTTGGTGGGCACAGACACTGTATGGTTATCTTTGCGCAATGCTTTAGGGGCAGGAGAGTCCTTGGATGGGGATCCCACTGAGGCATGTGTGCCTGAGGTCTGCTGCTTTGCTATTTGTCCACTGGTGTCGCCTGATGGGCATTTCTTCCTGTGCTCTTGTGTGCCTTTGGTCTTCTGTGGGGCTGGTGTCTGTGCCCGGGACCACTTATGTTGCTGCTGCTGTGTGCTCCGTGTGCTGTATCATGACTTTGATGAAAGTGGACCGTGGTCACTATCGTCAGACTTGGTCACTGCCAGGGGGGTGGACAAAGGGACTGGAGCTGTACTGTGAGTATGTGCCTGTTGCAGGGCAGACGTCACTGTTGATGACAAAGCCTGGACTGTCTGGTGCAGCCCACCCACGTCGGAATATATGCCCTCCATGAAAGAAACCTCCTGGGCCAATTTCTTGTCGTGGTCAATGAAGGCATTGAGGAGAGATGTCTGGCCTACACACAGCTGGCACAAACGGTCCACAGACTCAGCACTGATGGCAGCAGGGGGGACAGGGGCAGGGTCAGCGGTGCCAGGGGTGAAGGACACTCTTCCCCTCTTACTGAGGTGGACACGGTCAGCACAAGAGAAAGTGGCTGGTAGGGTGGGCAATGGCCGCTGTGTGGTGGAAGTCGATGCAGAGTCCCCATTCCCTGTGCCCCTCAACATGGATGCATCCCCGCTGGCATCGGATGATGTGGTGCTTTGCGTCTCAGCCTCAGACTCCTCCAGCAGACTCCTGTCCCCCTCTGAGGAGCTGGTGACATCTGTGTCACTGGGCTCCTGGGCAGCTGTGGTGCTAGTTTCACCCCCACTGGTGTCCGTCTCCTGTCCCTCCGTAACCACAGGTGATGCTGCATGGGAGAGAGAGATGTAGGGTCAGGTCAGTGGCAGCAACAGAACAAGCATATGCAAGCAATGCATGACAAAAGTTGACCAAATCTACATGTTGCACACCCTCCTGTGCAATCACATCGTGCAAACTCACTGCATAGACTCAAGCAGTGCGTGGAAACAGCATACTCAGGCATGAGTGAGCCATGTGATGAACACACAGCACAACACCCTGCTTGTGGCTCTGTTCAAACAGACACACAACTAGTTCTGAGCACACCTAAGGACATGATGGGGGCACACTATGAACAGAACTGGATGGAACAGGAGGGGACAACACAGACCCAGACTACAACATGGCAGTCCACAATGGACATTAGCCCATGCCACCTACCATGTTGTACCTTGGGGACAATATAATGCTGCACATTGCTGTAAGATGTGTAGGCCTCCCCAATATGGGTGCATGCAATGGGCGCATTGATGTACGCACAGTCAGATTGGCCACACTGCCGTTCCCTCCCATGGGATTCCCAAGACTACACCAACGCAGAAGAAACCTGAAGAGCACCACTCAGAATGTAATGTGAAGGCACAGCATCCAAATCACCTTTGTAAGTACAGGTAGAGCAAATGCATGCCACAGGCACCCAGGCCAGCAGCCACTTACATGCCACAGCATCACACTACCAACACCACAGAGGCCAGCGGTGGCACAGGCTCTGTACACATGCAGCCACTCCCAGCCAAATTCAGACTCCCCAAATGCTCACACCTGGCTTGCTGCTGATGCTCCTTCAAATGTGCATCCAGCTCAGGCTGTGTCTCCACCAAGATGCACCCCATTAATGGTGTCATACTGCGCCGTGCCAGATGCCCAGTTCGAGGAAGCAGCGCCAAGGTCATCTCCGCCAAATTCTTTGCCAGCCGGCTGATCTATTGTGGCAGTGGGTGCGCCGTCGGTTTGAGACCCCCAGGGCTTGCACCTTCTCTGCAATGGCCCTCCACACGGCCTTACGCTGGTGTACCTTGAGCTGCAGGCATGGGAGACTAGAGTGGGAAATGATCAGTGACACAGTGCCATGTACCGACATCTATCAGTATAGCAGCAAGATACAAAATCATCACATATCCAACGAAATTGGCAATCAGAGACTATAGTACAGCTCACATGGGACACCTGCATGGGAAAAGCTGATGTTAAAGCATGCAGGTGTGAGGGGGAACACAGTCCCTGCACATCTCACGCACATGCCGGAGGCCAGCACGGAAACACCCATGTAACCTGCCCACACTCCAGTCTATTTTTGGCTTGAGCAACACATACATCACATGTCAACCTGTGTTTGGGGGTGGACTCACTGTGTCCAAGACTGCACAGCCATCAATGTCCCTGTCCTGTGAATAGTTGAATGTGTCATGGTGGTCACATTGAGGGACATGATCACACAAATACAAAATGCCATTCACAAGGGCAGTTGTGTGCAAAATACAGTGCTGAGATGGCCCATAGCTGGAGTGCAATGTGAAAAGACTGATGTCATACTCTGTAAGTTGAGTGAGGAGTCACTGGGCCCGATTCACAGAACTAACTTAAGACAAAATCCTAAACTTACTACCATTTGCGTATTCACAGAAGGCACTTACTCATTTTGGTATTCACAGAAGACACTTACTCACTTCAGTATTCACAGAAGTTAGGAGTCCTAACTTTAGGACTCCTAAATGCCTTCTGTGAATACCAAAAGTCTTAAAATTAGGATTTTTGTCAGTTTAGGAGTCCTAAAGTTAGGACTCCTAACTTTACTACTACTAAACTGAGAAAAATCCTAATTTTAAGGTTTTCGGTATTCACAGAAGGCATTTAGGAGTCCTAAAGTTAGGAGTCCTAAGTTTACTACTAATAAATTGAGAAAAATCCTAATTTTAAGACTTTCGGTTTTCACAGAAGGCATTTAGGAGTCCTAAAGTTAGGAGTCCTACCTATTCTACTACTAAACTGAGAAAAATCCTAATTTTAAGGCTTTCGGTACTCACAGAAGGCATTTAGGAGTCCTAAAGTTAGGAGTCTTAAGTTTACTACTACTAAATTGAAAAAAATCCTAGTTTTAAGACTTTTGGTATTCACAGAAGGCATTTAGGAGTCCTAAAGTTAGGAGTACTAACTATACTACTACTAAACTGCGAAAAATCCTAATTTTAAGACTTTCGGTATTCACAGAAGGCATTTAGGAGTCCTAAAGTTAGGACTCCTAACTTCTGTGAATACCGAAATGGGTAAGCACCTTCTGTGAATACCAAAATGAGTAAGTGCCTTCTGTGAATACCAAAATGGTAGTAAGTTTAGGATTTTGTCTTAAGTTAGTTCTGTGAATCGGGCCCCTTGTCTTTGTAGGCGGGGACTGTGCAGGCCAGCTGGGCTCACACTGAGAAGGACTACTGGAGCACACACAGCCATCCAGCCAAACAATCACTGTCCTGACTACAGCATAAACAACCTTCTGTGTCACTGTATGACTGACAACACAACACAGGCCACTCAGACATACATGTGCAGGGAGGGAAAGCTGTGCTTTTGGGTACACACACCCTTCCACTGGAGACAGCATGTCAGGCAGAGCATGACACTACCCCACACTCCCAGGCACCAACTGCATCAGTCCAACTACATTTGTGGCCCCCCTGCCCTACCCCACCACTGTTGAAGGCTTACCACGACATTTGGGGCACCATATAGCCTTGGGTACTGTGTGAGCACCTCGTCCACTAGGACCTCCAGCTCCTCGCTCGTGAAGGGACTGGCACGGATCTTCTCTGTCCTTGCCATCACTGTGGATGTGAGACAACAGCGGCAGAATTGGGTGGTGAGGGGTCTCAGGCAGCAGTCCCTGGAGGCAGCAGCAGGAAAGGGGTCTCAGGCAGCAGTCCCTGGAGGCAGCAGCAGGTGACGGGTCTCAGGCAGCAGTCCCTGGAGGCAGCAGCAGGTGACGGGTCTCTGGCAGCAGGCTCTGGGAGCAGTGGAAATGTGAGGCTCACTCCCACACATATATAGCCCCCTGGGGTCGTTTCAAAGGTGCCAAGCTGCAGCAATTGGTGGTCCAGGTCTGCCTCTTTCAAATGCATCCAATGACCGCCTCCGCGGTGGCGGAACACGCCTACCGCGATCTTCAAAATTGCATCATGCCACCGCAATCATGGCTCCCATTGGCTGTAAGGGCATGCTCCATGGCGGTGACACAATGCAGGGGCCCAGGGTGCGCTATCACGATGGTGCATCTTTCAAATGCATCCAATTACCGCCTCCGCAGTGGCGGAGCACGCCTACCGCGATCTTCAAAATTGCATCATGCAACCGCAATCATGGCTCCCATTAGCTGTAAGGGTATGCTCCATGGCGGTGACACAACGCAGGGGCCCGGGGTGCGCTACTGCGATTTCAGTGGTGGAGCATGCCAACCGCCATTTCCCCATGTCTCCATGCCTCTCACTACTGCACTTGTGTGAATGGGGGTGCTGGTGACACATCGCCGGGGCCAGGCGGTAGCTACCGCGATTTGGGTACCATACATTGACACGAGGCTCCGCCATTCAGGCGGCGAAGCATGCCAACTGCCATTTTCCCATGTCTCCATTCCTCTCACTACCGCACTTGTGTGAATGGGGGTGCTGGTGACACACCGCCGGGGCCAGGTGGTAGCTACCGTGATTTGGGTGCCATACAATGGCGATGGCCATCTGTCAAACATCAACAGTGCACAGTGCCAACATGTTCAATGGCACATCATTGTGCACAAAATCCCAATGCTCAATTTACTCCACTGATTGCTACACATGCCATGTTTGTGTGTGTGCATAACGTAGATTTGCCTGTACCCACTCACATGTCACTTATGGATTTGATGCTGGTGTAGGCAGCACAGTGTTGTTCTGGACTGTACAATATGTACACATGTCAATGTGTTGAGGTCCAGTGACAATCACAGCGATGCTCGTCTCAATAAATGATGATCTATTTAGCATTGCCTCTCATGTCTGCTCATGAACACATTCGTCATTCCAGCGCCGACTGTGGTCATTGTGTGGTGGATGTGTGTCAGGTTGTAATGACGCATTAATGTGTGACAGGTACAGCAGCTAGGTATGAGATAGTGGTTTGGATTAGTTACACAAATGCTGGATGCTATACTCCCAGGCGTGCCCATGTGAACTATAGCCATATCCCTATGTGCATTCACATTGACCATGGTGGTGTTGGAGGTACTTGTCTTGTGTAAGTTCACACGTGTGCCCTTTGTGTAGCTGAAGGTGTCACTCCATGTAAGCTGGTCTGTTAGTCACTATAGATGTCAGTTGTTGTCGTTGTGTCATCCAGAATGTGATATGCTGTGCACATCTCATGATGTATTGCATTGACATGTGTCCACTATCATCTCAAATAGGAGGAGGCCAAATATGACTTGTCACCTGACGGTGCTGGAGGACATGGAGGATGTTGCGATCATACGGAAATGCCGCCTGGACAGAGCCACCCTGAAAACCCTTTGTGATCTGTTGGAGCCCCACCTGCAGCCCCGCAGGGCATATCCAACAGCTTTCACCCCAACTTATAAGGTGATGGCAGCCCTGCATTTTTTTGCCACTGGATCGAGACAGTGGCCAGTGCTGGTGGGATTTCACAACCGATGTTCAGCATGGTGCTGCGTGATGTACTGTCCGCCATGATGTTATACAAGGACAGATACATCCATTTCCCCAGGGGTGCTGAATTGCCACCTGTGAAGGGAGACTTCTATCCCCTTGGACACATCCCCAATGTTGTTGGGGCCATTGATTGCACCCATGTCGGGCTTGTGCCACCACAGGCAAGTGAGCACATTTACTGCAATCGCAAGCATTACCACTCCATCAATGTGCAGGTGGTGTGCCTGGCAGATAAGACCATCTCGCACGTGTGTGCCAAATTCCCAGGCTCGGCCCATGACTCCTACATCCTGCGGAACAGCATAGTGCCCCAGCTGATGGCTAATCTTCTTCCCGAGCGTGCATGGATTGTGGGTGAGTATGCCTAGTCATGTGGCATGCTGTGTGTGTGACCTGCTGCCCTGAGCCTCAGCGACGTTGCAATGTCTATTTGTGTTTGGCATCCCTAGGTGACTCTGCATATCCCAACGGTCCCTGGTTGCTGAGCCCACTGAGGAATCCCAGGTACCCGGCTGAAGTCCGCTACAATGAGGCCCATGGGAGGACACGACTCGTGGTGGAGCGTACTTTTGGTTTGCTCAAGTCATGTTTCCGCTGCCTGGACAAGACCGGAGGTGCACTGGCATACTCGCCCAGGAAGGTGTGTCAAATTGCTGTGGCATGCTGCATGCTCCACAACCTAGCCATTCGCAAGGTGATTCCCCTGCTCCTGGATGATGGTGAGGACCCAAGGCCCCAGCCTGCAAACCAAGCCGTGTCCAGTGATGAGGACATTGGAGAGGAGGAAGATGTTGACCTGCGTGAACAGCTCATCACCCGCTACTTCACTTGACGGTGGCTGTCAATGTGCAACATACCCATTTTGCTGTTGTTGTGAAGGGGCATGTGAGAATTGTAGCATCAGCCAGTTGTAGACTCAGTGGTGGTTGGAAATGTTTCTGGGACATGTCATTTGGGAACATCAACAGGACGTGTATGTTGACACTTGTTGGCCATTGTGACATGTGCATGTTGGGTTATCCTGATGGTAAGGGGTGTGTGATGTCCGTGATGCCACACCCAGACCAGTGACAGTTGTTCTGTTGTGTTTCCCCAGGTGCCTTTGACTTATCCTTGCCTACATACAGCCCATGCTCCTGGTACATTGTGATTATGTTGAAGACTGTACATCCTGCAATAAAGACGGAGCAGACATGCCAACATGTGTGTGAGGATATTTTATTTACAATGGTGAGATGCGAGGGGGGTTGTGGTAGATGAGATAGTCGAGTAGTTATGACATTGCTGTGGTGACCCAGTCCTACAGACAGATGCCATTCACAAGGCAGTGTGGGGAAGGACAGTCGAAAAAGTCAATGCAGTGGTAGAGAGGTTTGCCATTAAGGCTGGCTCTGTGATTAGCGTCTAGCAGGTGCTTGACCTCCATATACTCCCAGGGTCTTCTTAGGGTGGCCCCTTTGTCGTTTGGCAGGGGGGGCCCTGCTGCAGGGCCAATGGGGTCTGAGGACTCACCCCTCTCTCTGGGCGCAGGGGAGGATGGTTAACTGTCATTGTGCGGCCCACCAGAGGGAGGTGGAGGTGTTGTCCATGGCGCATGCCTGTCTCTCAGTACCGCCACTTGCTGGCCAAAGAGGTACACGATTTGTCCCATGCTGGTGTCGATGGACCTCATCAGCAGGATGAGCTTGTGCAACAGTTCGTCCGACTGGCCCGTTCGTCCCTGGGCCTGTTCGTATGCACCCAGGACTCTTGTGATGTGTTCCAGGGAGTGGGTCTCAGCCTCCTGGTGTCACTGGGTGACCCTGCCCCTCCCACCTGCCCTGCTGCCACGGACATGTTGCCTCACCACTGGGGCACCCGCATCCTCTCCCTGCCCTCCTTTGTCGCTGGTGTGTGCTGGTCCTCCTCTGGGACAGGGAGGGTGTTGCAGGCAGCACTGGTGGTGGTGGTGGTGGTGGCCGTGGCCGCACAGGCCGTGACAGCAGAGGTCTGCTGTGGAGTTGTTGTTGGCGTATATGTGGTGGGCGGACGATGGGGTCCTGGGGCCTGTTGCTCCCTGGCACACCAGATTGGCAGGCCTCAAGCTCATCGTCCATGGAATCCTGGGAGTCAACATCCGAGAGTCTTTGTACCGGGGGTGGAGACTGCCTCTGCAGGTTGCTGGTGTTGTCCTCTGCAGTGAGTTCTTGGTCACCTGTGGGTCAGATGGGAAATGGTCATTGCAGTGCACCCGGCAAGCTTTATGTTAGCTATGTGTCATTCACTTTTTGAACACTGCACAATTGACATATCATCACATTGCTGACTATGTGCAATTACTGTGCTTCCTGACATGATGCAGTGGTACAGGCATTACTTGTCCATGGTGTGAGGTGTCAAGGCATACCATGCGACCCGTGAACAATTGAGGTTTACAGGGACTTGTTGCCATCTAGGGCCTGGCACAACATGTGTTTAATTGAGAACTCATTGTGTATTTGTCTAACCTAGCAGACGTCACATCTAGCCATGGACTGGCCATTGTCATCTCCTGCATCCCTTTGTCCTGTCATGTGCATATCCTGATTTGTACCACCACCCATGCTTTCTTATTTTTCGAATGGTCCTTGTTTCACTTGCTCCATGGCGATGCACATGTAACTAGGTGCTGTGCATGATTGTGCCCTGACTTTCTTCTACTTGTGCATTGGTGTGTCACACTTTGGTGGCTGTGACACTTTCCTTAGCTTACCTGTGTGCACACTGTGCTTGGCAATAGGGTAGGTATGCCTCTTTGTGCAATGAAAGGGCTGGTGTTGTCATATGGCACCATTTAATTTTTGAAAAATGGGTGGGTGCACATACTGGCTACTTACCTGTAAGTTTGTTTGGTGTACTGCAATGGCTTCCAACTGCTCCTGGGTGGGGGAGTGCTCCATCCTGCTCAGGTGTGGGACAGAGGGAATGTTGGGAGTAGTGGTGCAGGCCTCCCATCCACAAACACCCACCCAGGGAAGATGGCTACTTACCTGTAAGTTTGTTGGTGTACTTCAATGGCTTCCAACTGCTCCTGGGTGGGGGAGTGTTCCATCCTGCTCAGGTGTGGGACAGAGGAAATGTTGGGAGTAGTGGTGCAGGCCCCCCACCCCCAGACACCCTCCCAGGGATGAAGGCTACCTACCTGTGAGTTAGATGTGGGTTGTGTAATGGCTGACACATGCTTCTGGGTGGGGGAGGGATCCATCTTGATAGGCTGTGGGACAGGTGGTATGGCTGGGATAGTGGTGCAGACCCCCCACCCCCAGACACCCTCCCAGGGAAGATGGCTACCTACATGTGAGTTTGATGGGGGTTGTGTAATGGCTGACACATGCTTCTGGGTGGGGTAGGGGAGAGATCCATCTTGGTAGACTGTGGGACAGGGGGTATGGTGGGGATAGTGGTGCAGGCCCCCCACCCCCAGACACCCTCCCAGGGAAGATGGCTACCTACCAGTGAGTTTGATGTGGTTTGTGCAATGGCTGACACATGCTTCTGGGTTGGGTGGGGGGAGGGAGCCATCTTGGTAGGCTGTGGGACAGGGGGTATGGTAGGAGTATTGGTGCAGCCCCCCCCCCCCCCACAAACAGCCTCATTGTGAAGATGGATACCTACCTGTAAGTTTGTTTGGTGTACTGCAATGGCTTCCAACTGCTCCTGGGTGGGGTGGGGGAGGTTTCCATCCTGCTCAGGTGTGGGGCAGGGGGCATGGTGGGAGTAGTAGTGCAGGCCTCCCAACCCCAGACACCCTCACTATGAAGATGGCTACCTACCTGTGAGTTTGATGTGGGTTGTGTAATGGCTGACACATGTTTCTGGGTGGGGTGGGGGAGGGATCCATCTTGCTGATGCTGTGTGCTAGGGAGCCTGGTGGGAGTTGTAGTGCTGTCTGTCTGTACACATGCCCCCATAGTAATGTTGGTAGCGAATGGGAGTGGGTGAATGGGAGTGGGTGAATGTTGGATCTGTGAGCCATGTTTTTGTGAGTGTGTGGTGTAGATGGATGGTATGTGTCGTAGGTGGTGTAGCTTTGTAGTTGTACAAGACAGTACATAGCAGAGTGGCGGTACTCATTTGTTTGTACTTACCAGCCTCCACTCCCCCGGCTACTCCTGTGAGACTCTCTGGATGCAGTAGGGCAAGCACCTTCTCCTCCCATTTTGTGAATGTTTTTTTTGGAATGGGAGTGCCACCTCAGTCATCTGAGCCAGCTCACGGTTCTTGCTCCTCCTCTCCTTGACCACCCTCTTCAGATCATGCCACCGCTTCATGATCTCCTTTTTTGATCTTGGGGTGGTCCCTACTGCATTGACCCTTTAGCCTATCCTTGCCCACTTGTGTGTCCTTGTGGCTAATGGTGTCTGTTGGACCAGGGTACCAAAAAGCTGTGGTTCCACTCTGACTATCTCTTCTACCATGACCTTCAACTCCTGTCAGCTGTGGTATGTGTTCCTTCTCTCCTGGAGTTTTGCAATGGATTGTGGTCAGGGAAGGGGCTGGTTTTATACTCAGCTATGTGGGTGTGTCCAATTGGGGTGTTGCTGACAGGTGTGTTGTCCTGGGATTTGTTTTTTTTCGTTTTGCCATGTGGTTGTGTCATTGGGTTGTGTTTTGTGTATTTGGGGGGCATGGCTAGTTTTCTGTGTGCACTTTTTGGCCTTCTTGTGGGGTTTTGGTTTCGTCCGCCAAATTTTTTACGGTTCGTCCGCTGCGGTGGCTGTGCTTCAGCTCTTCCGCTGGCTCTCCCATTCATCCCATTGTTCGACCGTGGCAGTCGGAGGCAGTGGCACGTACCGCAGTACCGTCGGGGATATCCTAATTTACGGTGCGGTGTCTCCACTATACTTGTGGCGGGTTGGTGTTTTTACGCCGCAATTCCGACCGCCGTGGACGGATTTTCGTCCATCTCCGCCCACTACGGGCGGTTTTTCTTGGCCTCATTCCGCCGCGGTCGGATTATTTTGGCGGTTAATCCTAATTTGGCCGCCGTTTTTCCCACGGTGCCGGCAGGTGGTTGTTTTCCACTTCCATGGCGGTCGGGGTGTTTCCTAATAGACCTCTTGGTTTTAATAGAAGAGGTGAATTGTGAATGCATCAATGATGAGATAAACTTGGATTTGGAAAGGCGATCATTAAAGGGGTGTATAACAATGTTGCAATCACCTCAAAAAATTAAATAATTGTCAGTAAGATTAATTAATTTAGATAAAATGTCAGGCCACAATGATGTATCTAACATTGTGGGAGCATAGGGATTGAAAATCAGTATAGGTATTTTATTGATAGTGATGGCTGCAGTGACCCACCTGCTTATATAATCTGAGTCTTGGGCAATATTATGACTGTCTAAGGCTTTATTGCATAGTATAGTCCCTCTATTATGTTTTCCTAACCCTGGGGAAGAACAAATATGTCCAAACCATTGCTTTTAAAATTTAACAATTTCAGTTTCTGTTACATGCATGTCTAGTTACAAAAAAAACGATCTCACCTTTTAATCTAGAGTGATGTGTTATTACTCTTTGCCATTTTATAGGAGAGTCCACATTTTTTATATACTGTGATAACATTCTTAATGTCATTTATGATGTAGTCAGAAATCTATAACATTTTGTATATAATGATAACAGTGACATATCATTAACAATGTCGATAGAATTAAGTATTTTATAATGAAAGCAAAGATACATAAATATGCAAGGATAGTACAACAAGAGTTAAGAAGATCCAAATGGAAAAAGAGAAAGAAGAATAGACACAAAATTAAAAGAATTGGATAAAAAGAAAAACAAGAAGAATGGACAGCAGAAATACTGAAGTATTTAACAAAAAGAAATATACCTATATAACAAATAAATACTTGAGTTTGGCGGAGCCACATAAGGCATGACACAACCAAACTCTGAAGCAGTCAACACTAGAATTCCTCTAGATATGTAGAGCATGCCTAAAAAGGAGGAAAGCAAACATATTAACATTAAATTGGAAGACATACAATATATAATGTTGTAACTGTTAAGTAATGGATAATAGCAAGCTGATGCATCAGGTATAGTGCATTAACAAATAACTAAATTCAGGAACATCAAGTATCATTAAATCTGGAAGTGTCCATTGTCTCTCCTCTGCAGTTATTAATACATTTTTTCAGAAGAAAAGGACCTTCATAAGTGGTAGTCTTATTATTGTATGTCACTTTGAATAAACAGAGGTGAAAAAAAGACCAACTCTAGCATTTAGAGAGCTGAACGCTAGTCACACGTCAAGAAACATCTTCATTCTGGCCGCTGTAGATTTGGCAAAGCTTTGTGCAAAAAATAGGATGGTTCCAGACCATGAAATGTGACATATGGTCTTGGCTGCTTTGATGACTTTGAGTAGATCTAAATATTCTAAGAAATAATTAATAACTCCTCTTGATTTCTGTGAAGATGATGGAGAGCAGGTGGTGGGACCAAGTCTGTGTGCCATTTGTATGTTTACAATTGGAGAAAAAGGAAGATCCAAGATCTTGAGAACTAATGATTGGAAGAGAGATGTGGCGTCTGAGCCTTCTACTTCAATCAGACAGTAAATGCATAAGTTGTTTCTTCTGTTGAAGTTCTCCATGTCTTCAGTCTGCTATTTAAATATGACACTTCAGATTGCAAAACTTTTATAGACTGCATAGTATCTTCAAGATCCGCAACCTTTTGCTCCATCTGAGAAACTCTGACCTCAAAATGTGTCCAGTCATCCAGGTGTTGGTATAAGGGAGACTTCACATCCTCATTCATGATTGCCCGTCGCTGCTCTTGTATTCGTAGTTTCAGCATCCTCTTAGTACTCCCAAAATACACCTTGGAACAGTTACAAATGATCACATACACAACAGCTGTGCAATTGCAATTCATAAATTCATAAATTCATTAATAATCTTGCCAGAGTAAAACATTGGGTCATCAAGGGTTTGTGTTTAACGTGAGATGCCAATAGTAATTATTTCCAGTGTGATATTTCAGTTGAAATATATATTTTATAAGTAATTCATGATAATAATGCAGTTAAGATATGTGTCAGATGTTATTTTTGAGAATTAGAAGCCTATGTGATATTAAAATCTGAATGGAATATTGTTGCCGGACATTTGTTATAATAGACTGTTTAGGAGCAGTCTTGGATCGTGTGGTGAGTGTTAGCTCCTTGAGATAATATGGTGTCAATACAAATTTGGAGGTCGCGAGTTCTAGACTGGCATAGTAATTGTGGCACTACTGGGCAGTCGATATACAATGCGAGATGCTAATAGTAATTGTTTCTAGTGTGCTATTTCAGTTGCTATATATATATTTTATTAAGTAATTAATGATAAAAATGTAGTTAAGATATGGGTTAGATCTCATTCATGAAAATTAGAAGCCTATGTGATATCACAGGCTGAATGGAATATTGTCGTCGGGCATTTGTTATAATAGATTGTTTAAGAGCAGGATTAGATTGTGTGGTGCGTGTTAGCTCCTTGAGATAATATGGTGTTAATACAAATTTGGAGGTCGTGTGTTCTAGACTGGTATAGTAATTAGGGCGCTACTGGGCAGTCGATATACATGTTTTAAATAATTGAGTACATAAGTTGAGTTTAGCTAATAGATTTAGCATGTTTTTGAGAATCAGATAAGTCGGACTAGTGGCGCAAATGGTAGGTGGAACACATTGTTTTACACATTGTGAAAATAGGGAAATCCGTGAGTTCGAGACCGAGTTGAGGATAATTCCATCTTTGTGATTTTTGTTCAAGTAATGGAGATTTAACATTTTAGGTGTTTTTCAGTTTATATCATCATATATTAAAGGTTTTTTAATGTTGTAGATTGATATTAATGATGTAGTTTGTAAAAGGTATCTATTAGGCTGGTTCACGATGACTGACTAGAATGGAAGCAGTAGTATGGTAATCAGTGGGATAGTATTTCTAGAGTGTGGTTGGCTCAAATTTCATTGCTTTAATGTGATTGGTCAGTAAACAGGTTTAAATAGGGAGTAGCATTCAGAGACGATTACCGCTTGGGATTTATCGGGTACGCGGCAGGAGAGAGGATCGCTGTGAAATAAGATTGATAGGTGAGTAAGATTATGGGAAGGTCGAATGCTAGTAGTTTTTGTTAGGGGATATCTTAAACTCATAACAGTAAAATATAACATTATCTTTATTAAAAGTGGAGGGACTAATAGTCTTTCTTTGGTACTTTGTGCCTGTTTTTGGTGCAGAGTGAAAGATTTTGAACTTAGTGAAAGGAGGAGGACTGAAGGATTTCAGAAAAATATTAATTGATTATTTTCAAGGTATGTTTAGAACTCTTGACTGTCAGTTAACAGATTCAGTATGTTTTTGAGAATAAAATGTTGATGGGATATTTCAACCGTGAACTGACTAGTGGATAAGTCTGATCAGTGGCGTAGTTGGTAGGTGTGGAAAAATGTTGTCTTACACCTTGTGAAAATTTGGAAGTTTGGGTGTTTGAGACCAAGTTGGGGATAATTCCATTCCAAAGAAATAATAATTGATTATTTTTAAGATATGTTTTGAAATCTCGAATGACAGTAGTTGAGGTAATGTATGACTTTAGCTAAAAACAGTATAGTTGAATAATATTTTTGGGTGGCAGTATTGTGATTAATTATTTGGTTCTTGGATTTTGATTTTTTACACAGTGATTATCTTTTGAACATAGTGAAAAGAGGAGTATTGAAGAAATTATGAGAAATAAGAATTGATGGAATTCAAGGTAGGTTTGAGCTTTCCCAGTGTTCACCTCCCGATTTCAGTAAATACTGCTAGGTAATAATTCAATGAGGACCTTTTGTTTTCTTCTTATTTTTTAGAGACTTAATAAGGAATTAGGTGTGAGACGTTTCTATATTAAAGATCAATTTAGGTTAGTGCGACCTTTGTTAATATATAAGTAAGGAGTTCTTGAGTAGCCTTAATTGGAAACTATCTATGATATTAATGTTTAGGACAGGTATTATTCCTCATCCATCACAGAGATTTGGGGGCACGCTGTTAATTAGGGACCAGTAATATTTCATTTTCAGAACAAGAAGAGGGATCTTTATTATAAGAACATAATAATTATGTATATATTTATGTAGACATAAGTTCATATATCAGGTTACACTGGTTCAATTAGTAACGTTAGGGAATGTGATTTTCTAATATGTAAGAAAGGGAGATGGATGAATTCTTTTAAACTAAATGGATAAGAGAATTTTCAATACAGGTTTCATTTCCCATTTACTACAGATATCTGGTTGCGCGCCGCAAATTTATGACACAAAGTATTCGCTGTTTAGAAAAAGAAGAGAATTCTTCTCTCTAAAATACAAGGTGTTTGAAGTTTAACAATCATTACTATAGTTTATTGGAAACTGTTAATTTATTAAGTTTATAGAAGTCACTGTTGCCTTTTTCATTTGGTGAGGGGTGCTATATATCATTAGTATAGGAAGTGTCTGTATTAGAATCAGGTCATTTAAACTAAATGTTTGTTGTATCACATGGTTTTGGTATATTTTGAAAATCGGGTGTAAATTGTATGTTTATTTGTTTATTATTACAGCCCTGATGAAGTCCTAATGGAAGGACGAAACGTGTAGGCAGAAAGGCTGTTGATCTATAGAAAATGCAACTGTGATCTACAAATCGATTTTGTATTGTTGATTGAAGCAACTCGTTGAAGAATCAGCAAATTTGAAAAAATACAAAATAAAAGGTTACTGAAACCTGAAGGAAAGATTTCATGGACTCTATTTTTTGATGTTCCTTCCTAACTGTACTCTTTTATTGATTATGGTTTTGATGACAGTGAACCACAGGAAGTTGATCATCTAACATTTTTCAATTGGGTGGTACTGTATGTGTTAGTTGCGCACATTGTGTTCCCTTACTGTCATTGTTCTCAGAGTCTTGCAGTACCAGCATCATATAAGAATACCAAACAGAACAGTTACATACAAAAGGGGGTCAACAGAAAATGAGACAGAACTGGCACATAACTAACTAAGAAAAGTTAATGCAGAATAACACCTACGCCGGCCTTAGAGGTGCAAATCCAATCCCTTAGAGTCAAGAAACCAAACCCATTTAACGTAAGAACTTGTTCATAAGGAATTTTTTAGCTTCCAATTTGAAAGCAACCGCGGAGGAGATTCTGCGAACTTCCGGTGGGAGAGAGTTCCAGATCTTCGGGGCAGAGCCTGAGAAATCTCGTTGACACGTTCTCTTTTTGCAAAAGATCTGTGGTTTCAGTAGGAAAGAGTTAACATTTCTAGAAGGTCTGCCACCTCTGGATAGTTCTAGCTTTTTCACTAGATAACTGGTGGTTTTGAAATGGAGGGCTTTGTGAGACAGGCAGGCAATCCTTAGCTGTAATTTTGCTTCATAGGGCAACCAATTTAGGGATTGAAGGACTGGGAATATGTGCTCATTTCTTTTGGTACCCGTACCCAATCTTGCAGCAGCCTTCAAAGATGCCCTTAGTGGGGCCAAGGTATATTTGGGGAGGCCACAGAGTGTAGCACTGCCATAGTCTAGCTTCAGCAAAACAAGCGCTTGGACCACCTGCTTGAAGTCAGCTTGTGGAAGTAATGGTTTGTCCTCATCAGGTGATTAACTTACTTGCACACCCTACTACTATGATTCTTCAGGTTCAGATGCTTGTCAAGGGTGACTCCGAGAGATTTGGCTGAGTCAATAATGAAGGGGGAACAGTTGAAGGCAGTGAGGTGGTTCATCCAGAGGTCTAACTTGGGGATGTAATTCGGAGGAGAAATGAGAAGGAATTCTGTTTTGGAGGTGTTGTGCAGGATGTGGTTCTCGGTTAATCAGTTTTGAGTATTCGTTAAAGTAGTGTTGAGTGAAATGAAATTATCCGGGGCGGAGATTTTCAAATAGAGTTGCATATCATGCGCATACATATGGAAGAGAAAGTTTGTGGAGTTTAGTGCATTACCTAATGTTTCCAAAAACAAGTTGAAGAGAATGGGAGATAGGGCGGACCCTTGGGGGACCCCCATGGATACTGGGGAGGGCTGGGAGAGAGAGTGGTTTGCCTTGACTCTTTGGGATCTGTGGTGGAGGAAGGACGAGAACCTATGCAACAACTGCCCAGAAAGGCCCATCCTATTCTCCAAACTGAATATGAGGTTGTCGTGATTGACAGTGTCAAACGCAGAGGAAAGGTCATGAGGATTAGGAGGCAAGATTTATTATGGTCAAGCATTTTTAAACGTCATCCATAACGTGAGTGAGAGCCGATTCAGTGCTGTGCCCACTCCGGAAGCCAGATTGATGTTGGTCCAGGAGTTGGAAATTCTCGATATGAGCACAGAGTTGTGATTGGATGCATTTTTCTAGGAGTTGGTCTAGAGTTAGAGATAGGGCGGAAGTTGTTGAGGTCAGCACTATCTGCATTAGTTTTTTTAGTATAGGTGATACCTGAGCTGCTTTTCGGCAATTTAGGATCATGCCTTGAGCACGAGACGCATTGACAATCTTTGTCCAGATGGGGATGACGACATCCTTGATTTCTTTGAAGATGGAAGGTGGCAACGGGTCACTGAAGTGATTAGATGGGATGATACTCTGGAGAATCTTGCTAAAGTCTCTTTCACTGAGGGGAGTGAAGGTGCTCCATGAGGCATTGTTCTTCATGCACAGGCTGATTGGTTTGAGCTTCTCTAAGAGGGCCGGAGGGGGCTCGGGCCCATACGATGGCAGTAGAACCTTCTTAGAGACAAGTCCAATATTTGATAAGTCTTGATTTCTCAGTAAAGAAAGCAGCCAGTGTGTCGCATGCGGGTGGGCTGACTCCAGGGTCAGAGTGGTTTGGAGATTCCACCGATTGCTGTTTAACCAGTTCAAAAGGTTTCTTGGGGTGATTAGAGGCTTGATTAAGTTGGGATCTGAAGTAGTCGGCCTTAGCACTCTTGATTTGTTTGTTATAGGAACTTCTGACCGCTGTAAGGATTTTTAGCTGATCTGAGGATGGTTTGGACCCCCAAGATCGTTCAATTGCCCTAAGGTTGCAGCGTTCAGAGTTTAAGTTGTCGTTGAACCACGGTTTGGATATTTCTGTTGAAGCGTTTTTTTGTTGGAGTGGTGCAGTGGAATCCATGATGCTAGAGATAGTAGAGTTGTAGAAGTCAGTGAGTACATAAACCTCAGACGTGTCATCTTGGAAGGAGAGGGAAAATTTACAGTGGGTTGCTAGTTCATCTGTATTGATTGATCTGAGGTCCCTTTTCCAAATCTTCGATTTCGTTGGTTGAGCCTTCCTCAATGACACCTCCCTTTTAATATAAAAGAAGATGCTGTGATGGTCGGACCAATTGCAAGTGCCAATGGTATCCAGAGTGATGGTGTGTCCTTTGGTGATGATGAGGTCCACAATTTCTACTTTATTATGGGTTGGCCGGTCACAATGTTGATTCATATTGTGATCACTTAGGAATTATTTAAGGGATGTTACAGCTTGGTCATTGGGGTTAGAGCAGTGAAGGTTGAAATCACCAAGGAAGATTTGAGACATTACGGAATCGACATTGCCAGAGATGATTTCCATTAATTCTTTGATGAAGGAAGGTTGTTACTTGAGACGTTGAGACAAAGTGTTCGCAGGAGGATGGCGTAGAGGACTCCAAGTGGGAAACAAAGAGCATACTCTGGTGTATACAAGCTAGGCCACCGCCCAGCTTCATAGCTCTGTCTAGACTAATTATGTCATGGGTAGGAGGCACTAGGAGGTCTAGGATAGGAGAGGAAGATAGATTGAGCCAGGTTTCCATGAGGATGATGATGTGTAAATCATTGTGTTGGATAAGGTCGAAGATGTCAGCGGCGTGTTTATTGGCTGACCTGCAGTTGAGTAGTATGCATTTAAGACATACCGGTGTATGAGAGGAAGGTGTCTGGATGATGTTCACTCTCATGAGGTTGTAATTATTGATGACTCTAAGATTGTGAGGGGGGTCTCTGTTCGGGTTAGAGAGAATGGCTTGAATTTGCCCTGGAAGGATCTTGTTGGTGTCTAGAGTAGGCGAGTAAAAGTTGAGTAGGTCATCGATATCATTAGATACAAGATAGTCCTTCGATCTCCTGAGGTGGGAGGGGGAGTTAGGTAGGGGTATGGTTTTAGAGATAGGGAGGGGGGGAAAGCTGGCCGAGGCAAACTATATCGCTAGCGGGGGTTCTGGGCAAATTCACAAAGTAGAGGAGGGAGCTGATCAAGGGGAGATTTTCAATTGAGAGGGCTTTCAGATCATGAAGTTTGACTGTGAGAAGGTGCAACTAGAGAGATATATCGTCCTGGTGTGCCACCAGGTCGGAGTGCTGGGTGAGGGGTAGAGGTAGTGTGGGAAGATCTGGCGGAGAGGAGGGGCCTCAATGTATGCCAGGGAAGTCTAAGGCAGTGTTGTGAAATTCCGGGGGGGAGGTTGGTCATTGAGGACTTGCGGTGTTCCAGGATGCTTAGATAGGTAGGTTAGTAAAGGGGAGATGGTGGGAGGGCTATTGACCTGTGAGTCAGGGACGGTCCAGTTGAGGTTGAATGGATTTGGCTGACCATGGTACGTGGAGGGCAATTGCTAGGTCTCCGGCCTAGCGGATGGCGTGGAAAGAGGGATCTTTCGTTGGGAGCAATGACGGTAGGGCGAGAGGGAACCTCTCAGATCAAGAATCAACCAGTATCGGACTGGAGAACGGCAAGCAGAGCGAACCCATAGGCCCACCCATTGTCTGAGTCAGGAATCTAGAGGATTGGGCAAGTCCAACAGGGGACTGAGAGGCTCTGAGATCATCTAAGGGGGGAGAATGGTTTAGAGAGAGTGGGGACCTCCTTCCTGTGTTGAGGGGAGGACTGGTTAGGTCGTGAGTGATTGTCTGGTGTGGGTGGGGGTCATTGGATTTAGCCGAAACCACCTTTTTGAGTGTAGGGAAGATATTGACCATCTTAGCTAGATTGACATTAGAGGCTTGAATTAGGATGATACCATTGTTGTAGAGGGTGATAGTGGCATTAGCGCTGAAGGTGAGCGAAGGCAACATCGTTAATTTGAGACCATGAGGTGCTTTCCTAGATCCTGATATGCGAAGCATGGAGTAGAGAACATTTTGCCAGCATGCTTGTTTTCTGGTATAGAAGATGAGGTCATTAACTATACTAATTGCGAACAACAAGAGAGAGAGGGTCAAGACACACTCTTAGTCCCCCTAAGTCAATCAGAAGAAAACAACAAAAGAGTGTGATAATAACAGGACTAGTGATCCCTAATAACAAAACTATCGTGACACTGCGAGTCAGTCTGAAGTTGTTAGTGAACCCTCACTCATCAACATAGTTGATGACATGCTTCATCATGGGGTTCTCCTGGGGGTACCTTGTGTACCACCAGTGTGCTACGACGCTATGTTAGGGCGGAGCAACAAGGAAAGACTAAAAAGTGTGTGATAATCAGTGAAAATGGTGAAAAAAATTATTTAAAATGTCATGATTCATCCACCATTCAATTTAATTAGGATGAAGCTTAGACGTTAAAAACAGTGACGGATGTCTAATCTCGACTATTAGTGAGTCAGAAACATCCAGTGGTGGTCATCTTGGTCGACATGTTTCAGCTTCTTATGTATGATTTACAGAGCTTTCATCAGGACCTAACCAGAAAAAAGAATACACCAGGGCGGTATAGGCTTACTAAAGCCCACCCTAACCTCAGGTGTTGGAAACCGATACACTCACGGTTCTCGTTGTGTGCCTTCCGTGATCTCGAAAGGATACCTGTATGGAAATAATCACATAGAGTGTAACACATCAATCAATGACTCTTAATTATGTGATGCTGTATATTATAAACAGATTGAAGCAGTGTTATGCGTGGAACAAAAGAGTCCATTTGATTATGTTGTTCCCACAGACTATATTCTAATAATAAGTCTGACTTAAAAAATAAATGCTAAATGCATATATACCCTATTTCAGAAGACTACTCAATTCGATGCATTGATCAACGAGTTTTTACAAAATATACCAGACCAGTGTTATTGCATTAAAAGGCACTTGTAACCAAATGAAAATACGGCACTCACATGTAAAAAGAAAGAGCTGTACTCCTTAGGCAGACGGTGGGTGGCGGGACTACAGGACAACTGTCGGGGATAAACGGGAAGAGTATAAGTAACCCGAAACCCAAGTTAGTCCGTCATGTCAGTTTACGCGACGAGCCAGAAGGAAAAAGGAAAAAGAAAAAAAGACCCATCCTCGGTACTCACATCTTCCAAGTCACCTGCCTGGCTCGTGAACCTAAACGAAACCACCTCGCCTGGAGTCAGCGTCAATACGATCTTCGCGGTAAAAATAGGCGAGATCCCCACATTAACCGGAAATCCGGTTTGCGTAAGAAAACAGGAAACAAACAAAGGACTCATAGAAAGACTAGAGCGCTGAGTGTTTTCCTGTGTTTGAAATTTTGAAAAAACTTTATACGTCGATAGAAAATGAACAGACAAATCACAACTGCAGACTCGGGACATTAACTAATCATATGGTTTAGGTGAGTAATCGGTATTGCAAACGACAACCCAGCATCTAGTTAACATCAGACCAGGTGATGTGTAATATATCATTTCTAAGCTAAACCCCGATTGAAATGATATTATGCGGTGCGCATCTGTTAGATATTCTAATCAGCACCTCGGTGATCAAGGGTAGCATATATACTGAAGTCATCGTTAAGCTCAAGAATAGGATTAGCCTATATTTAACTACCAGGACCACTCATTTGCGTCTTAGAACGGTGCCCCATGGGATATTATCGTTAAGACCAGTTACATGTGTAGAAAGACGGTAAATCCAACGTTGCTCCTTTTCGAACAAAATCGTTGGATTAGCCTGTTCAATAATAGTCCAATGCAGATCATCCACTGTATGGTTAAAACGTAAAAAGTGTTCAGTGAGTTTAGTAGTACTTTTCTTGCATCGAATGTTGCTTCGATGCTCACCAATACGTAACTTCACTTTACGTGTCGTCATTCCCACATATCTTAGGTCGCAAGGACAAGTAATTAAGTATACTACATCAGCAGTATTACAGTTGGTATGACTCCTTTGCGTCCAGATTTTCCCTGCTTCCAAGGTTAAGATTGTGGTTGTAGAAGTAAGATAACAGATGCTACATGACCCGCAGGGAAAATGGCCAAAAACAGGTGGAAGGCCCCAAGCATTCAGGACAGACCTGTCCGTGGGTATATCGGAATTCCGTGGTCTAGTGTGGACAAGGGAATCCTTTAAACTGGTCGCTTTTTTGTACGCAAATAGAGGTTTGTCCCATTTGATGTTGTTGCTCTCCAAAATACGCCAATGTTTCTTGATGGACTTAGAAATAGCATTGGAGGCAACATTATAAGTTGTCACACAGGTAAGTGGAACAGTTTGAGATGGTTTGGGATAATCACAAAGTAGATTCTCACGTGGTTGATTTCTGGCCCTCTTACAACTAGCTTTCACGATCTTATCAGGATAACCTCTTTGATGCAGTTTCTCAGAGAGTTCCCGAGACTGCGTGCGGAAATCAGACAGATTACTACAGTTACGCCTGATCCGTAAAAATTGTCCGTACGGTAGATTCTCCCGTAACGGACGTGGATGAAAGCTGGAGAATGTAAGGAGATTGTTTTTTGCTGTAGGTTTGTGATATGTTCTGGTCAGTAGCGTCCCATTGACCTTGGACACAATCACATCCAGAAATATCATTTCATGGCTATCAAAGGTGTAAGTAAATAGCAAGTTGGGATCACGTGTGTTAAGCCATACAAAAAATTTGCGTAGGATATTCTCAGGGCCCTGCCAGACGATGAAAATGTCGTCTATGTATCTCTTCCAAAAGGAGAGATACGAAGAGAACGGATTGGTAGGGTCCAGGATATGTTTGCGTTCAAAATCGTAAACATATAGTCCCGCCACACTAGGCGCAAATGTGCTGCCCATAGAAGTCCCCGTACACTGGAGATACAATGCACCTTGGTACTCAAAAAAATTTTGTTTCAGGGCCAGTGTTGCACAATCAATCACAAAGCTTTTTGATGTTTGAAAGGTCCAGTCAATAGAGTCTAAAGCTTCCCCAATGACCTTGATGGTGTCGTCTTGGGGAATACTGGTGTAAAGACTCTCAATATCCAATGATACAAGAATGGTGTTGTCATTGTCAAATGATAAATCTTGAAGGGATGCCAAAAAACTTTTTGTATCCCTCAGGTAAGTGACCGTATTCTGGATTATAGGTTTTAAAAAATAATCACAGTAAATTGAAAGAGGCTCTAAAAGAGAGCCAATACCCGATACTATCGGGCGGCCTGGTGGAGGTAATATGTTCTTATGTGTCTTTGGGAGGGTGTAAAAGTAGGGCACTATCCCCTTACCCTTTGACAAAAAATCTGCTTCCTGTTTGCTGATATAACCGTTATATTCAGCATGTTCCACCAGATTACAAATAGTGGCCTTCAACGAAGATGAGGGATCAGTGGTCAGTGGAATGTAGTTCTTAGTATTGCCAAGTAGACGTTTACATTCCAGGTCATAATCAGTACTGTTCTGAATTACGATCCCACCACCCTTATCTGCGGGTTTGATCACGATAAGGGTATTGGATCGAAGTGATTGAAGAGCCTGAAAATCAATGGAACTCATGTTTTTAAAGGTCACTTGGTTTTGGAAGATTTCCACATCATTAAAAACTGCCTGTTCGAACGCAGTTATCTCCGCTGGTATTGTGTGTGGTGGAGGTACAAAGGTTGATTTCAAGCGTAACCCAGTATCACTGGAATGATCTGCAAGGACTTCAGATTGATTTTTTTCAAAAAAGAATTTGAGTTTCAGTTTTCTAAAAAACTCAGATAGTTCACAATGTAACTTGAATCGGTCAAAACGTGCAGTAGGGACAAATCCTAACCCCTTTTCAAGGACATCACTCTCACTCTGAGTGAGAACTACAGAGGATAAGTTAGTAACTAAACTTGTATGTTGTTGGCTGCGCCCTTGCTGAGTGTGTTGTTCCCCATATTCTCCTCTTGTTCCCAATGAACCAGATTGCGTCCTCTTCTTCTCCCTCGTCCGCGTCTGCCTCTGTCCAAAAAAGGAGGACGAAATGAAGGTTGAGGGTAAAATGAAGGTTGAGGGTAAGGAGGGAGCTGTACAAAGCCTGGGTTCCAACCCATCATTGGGAATTGTGCTTGTTGGAAATGGTTGTGATAACCCAAATTGCCCTGATTAGAGGGAGGGGGGTGTTGCCACACAGATTGGTATGAGTAAGGTCTATTTCTACCTCTGCCCCGCTGTCTGGACTTGTTGCTGTCAGTACTAGACCCACTTGAAAATGAGTCATTGTCGTCAGTGGTCTCAGATTGGTCATTGGTAGACACCGGCACTGTATAGTCTGGATTAGCATATGGGTAGATCTTAATATAAGAGAAACGTTTCAGGTCCTTCTGAAACTTCAAAGCTTTGGACTGTGTTAATGTGTCTTTATATTCATTAATCTCTTTATTAAGTTCATCCAATTTCTTTTTGTAGCCAGTCAAAGTAGTGCGAAAGTGTGTCTCAGATAATTGAATTTCCACCATAAGGGCCTCGGAAAGACGTAACGCCGTTTTAATAATAAGGACGAGCCAGTCGCGCGTGCACTGCCACGCGATCTGTGCCCAGTCCCTCCTAAAAACTGGGTCTTCCAAAAAGATCCGAGGGGCATTCGTCACCAGTAGCCCTTTAGGGGCCACATTATTGCGTAAGTACTCAGTGAGTATGGTTCCATGAAGGATTGTACGAATGCGATTACGTTTTTGTTCAGTTAATTTGTCCCACTCATTAGTCTGTGATATGGTCTGTGCTATCGACGAATCTGCAAAGAGAGAGGGGTCCGCAAGAAGTGCGTCCACCTCTGCATCTGTGTATGAGAGGCCTGTATTTTCCATGGTCGTGCCAAAAAAGTAGCAAAACTGGATTTGGTTGTGCTCTCACAGCTGTGCGCTGCCTAGAATAATTGCGAACAACAAGAGAGAGAGGGTCAAGACACACTCTTAGTCCCCCTAAGTCAATCAGAAGAAAACAACAAAAGAGTGTGATAATAACAGGACTAGTGATCCCTAATAACAAAACTATCGTGACACTGCGAGTCAGTCTGAAGTTGTTAGTGAACCCTCACTCATCAACATAGTTGATGACATGCTTCATCATGGGGTTCTCCTGGGGGTACCTTGTGTACCACCAGTGTGCTACGACGCTATGTTAGGGCGGAGCAACAAGGAAAGACTAAAAAGTGTGTGATAATCAGTGAAAATGGTGAAAAAAATTATTTAAAATGTCATGATTCATCCACCATTCAATTTAATTAGGATGAAGCTTAGACGTTAAAAACAGTGACGGATGTCTAATCTCGACTATTAGTGAGTCAGAAACATCCAGTGGTGGTCATCTTGGTCGACATGTTTCAGCTTCTTATGTATGATTTACAGAGCTTTCATCAGGACCTAACCAGAAAAAAGAATACACCAGGGCGGTATAGGCTTACTAAAGCCCACCCTAACCTCAGGTGTTGGAAACCGATACACTCACGGTTCTCGTTGTGTGCCTTCCGTGATCTCGAAAGGATACCTGTATGGAAATAATCACATAGAGTGTAACACATCAATCAATGACTCTTAATTATGTGATGCTGTATATTATAAACAGATTGAAGCAGTGTTATGCGTGGAACAAAAGAGTCCATTTGATTATGTTGTTCCCACAGACTATATTCTAATAATAAGTCTGACTTAAAAAATAAATGCTAAATGCATATATACCCTATTTCAGAAGACTACTCAATTCGATGCATTGATCAACGAGTTTTTACAAAATATACCAGACCAGTGTTATTGCATTAAAAGGCACTTGTAACCAAATGAAAATACGGCACTCACATGTAAAAAGAAAGAGCTGTACTCCTTAGGCAGACGGTGGGTGGCGGGACTACAGGACAACTGTCGGGGAAGCAGGGAAAATCTGGACGCAAAGGAGTCATACCAACTGTAATACTGCTGATGTAGTATACTTAATTACTTGTCCTTGCGACCTAAGATATGTGGGAATGACGACACGTAAAGTGAAGTTACGTATTGGTGAGCATCGAAGCAACATTCGATGCAAGAAAAGTACTACTAAACTCACTGAACACTTTTTACGTTTTAACCATACAGTGGATGATCTGCATTGGACTATTATTGAACAGGCTAATCCAACGATTTTGTTCGAAAAGGAGCAACGTTGGATTTACCGTCTTTCTACACATGTAACTGGTCTTAACGATAATATCCCATGGGGCACCGTTCTAAGACGCAAATGAGTGGTCCTGGTAGTTAAATATAGGCTAATCCTATTCTTGAGCTTAACGATGACTTCAGTATATATGCTACCCTTGATCACCGAGGTGCTGATTAGAATATCTAACAGATGCGCACCGCATAATATCATTTCAATCGGGGTTTAGCTTAGAAATGATATATTACACATCACCTGGTCTGATGTTAACTAGATGCTGGGTTGTCGTTTGCAATACCGATTACTCACCTAAACCATATGATTAGTTAATGTCCCGAGTCTGCAGTTGTGATTTGTCTGTTCATTTTCTATCGACGTATAAAGTTTTTTCAAAATTTCAAACACAGGAAAACACTCAGCGCTCTAGTCTTTCTATGAGTCCTTTGTTTGTTTCCTGTTTTCTTACGCAAACCGGATTTCCGGTTAATGTGGGGATCTCGCCTATTTTTACCGCGAAGATCGTATTGACGCTGACTCCAGGCGAGGTGGTTTCGTTTAGGTTCACGAGCCAGGCAGGTGACTTGGAAGATGTGAGTACCGAGGATGGGTCTTTTTTTCTTTTTCCTTTTTCCTTCTGGCTCGTCGCGTAAACTGACATGACGGACTAACTTGGGTTTCGGGTTACTTATACTCTTCCCGTTTATCCCCGACAGTTGTCCTGTAGTCCCGCTACCCACCGTCTGCCTAAGGAGTACAGCTCTTTCTTTTTACATGTGAGTGCCGTATTTTCATTTGGTTACAAGTGCCTTTTAATGCAATAACACTGGTCTGGTATATTTTGTAAAAACTCGTTGATCAATGCATCGAATTGAGTAGTCTTCTGAAATAGGGTATATATGCATTTAGCATTTATTTTTTAAGTCAGACTTATTATTAGAATATAGTCTGTGGGAACAACATAATCAAATGGACTCTTTTTTTCCACGCATAACACTGCTTCAATCTGTTTATAATATACAGCATCACATAATTAAGAGTCATTGATTGATGTGTTACACTCTATGTGATTATTTCCATACAGGTATCCTTTCGAGATCACGGAAGGCACACAACGAGAACCGTGAGTGTATCGGTTTCCAACACCTGAGGTTAGGGTGGGCTTTAGTAAGCCTATACCACCCTGGTGTATTCTTTTTTCTGGTTAGGTCCTGATGAAAGCTCTGTAAATCATACATAAGAAGCTGAAACATGTCGACCAAGATGACCACCACTGGATGTTTCTGACTCACTAATAGTCGAGATTAGACATCCGTCACTGTTTTTAACGTCTAAGCTTCATCCTAATTAAATTGAATGGTGGATGAATCATGACATTTTAAATAATTTTTTTCACCATTTTTACTGATTATCACACACTTTTTAGTCTTTCCTTGTTGCTCCGCCCTAACATAGCGTCGTAGCACACTGGTGGTACACAAGGTACCCTCAGGAGAACCCCATGATGAAGCATGTCATCAACTATGTTGATGAGTGAGGGTTCACTAACAACTTCAGACTGACTCGCAGTGTCACGATAGTTTTGTTATTAGGGATCACTAGTCCTGTTATTATCACACTCTTTTGTTGTTTTCTTCTCATTAACTATACTACCCTTGTTTGCACAGAACTAGACGTCTGAGATTAAAGTTTCAGGACTGGCCTTGTGTATGCGATGTTTATGTTTTTTGGTTGCATTTTTGGAGAGGTTAGATGGGTAATTGATAATGAAGGTGTTAGATCCTGAGGTGTTGGGACTTATCTCCATTCTGATAGTATGTCCAGGCGAGGAAGGGGCCCCAATAAGGAGTTTGTGGAGGTGAAGGTGGTTTTAATTATAAAATAAAGTATAACAGAGACCTTATGGAGTGCTTCCAAAAATAATCATTTAGGCCAATTACATCAGGTGGTTGGGTGGGTGTCATTCCAACATGGCTGACATTTTGTAGGAGCGGGCAATGGGAACCCTTGGAATTTTTCATTTTCAGGGTGTCTCGACCTCTTTCTAAGTTTTACGGAAGAATTAGTAGATAGATCGTTTCTGAGAGAGATTGTGTGGAGTCCTTCACTTAATTGTCAGTTGGACCAAGTGCAGCAGAATGTTTGGTGTCATTTCAACATGGCTGCCACTTTGTAGGCAGCAGCAAAGGACTTGTTTACGTTTCAAATCCTCGGTGAATAGTCCTTTTTCAATTTCTAAAGCCTCTGCCATTTTGGACTCCCGGCAGCTCAAAACGAGGAATTGACTGGGGGAAAATGGCCATCGGGACAACAAGGATCAGCTTTCCCTGAGTAACGTCGAAACTGCAACTCTCCTCTTGTCAGGTGGCCCCAGCAGCAACACCAGCCTCAGTAGCTCATGAGGCAACATTCCTCCACAGTGGAGGAAGGGGCATATATCCCGGTGCAAGACCACAAAGACCTCGTGCTACCCAGGGAGTCACCATGCAGTCCGATAAACAACCTTCACTGGAGGCTCTGCGGTTCTGGTGATCCGACCGTGGCTGGGAGGAAGCCCTCCCCTGCACGAGGAGGAGGGAAAGCCCTCGCACCGCAAGATCAGTGGCGGTCACCTCGTCGCTCCTGTGCTGCTGGCGTGGCCACCAGGCTGCTCCAGACCGTCATACACTAAGGGATCTGAAGCGGGCCCTCCAAAACAAATACGTTTTACATTTAAGGCTTAAGCACCCTTATTTCTTCAAAAAAAAGTTCCATTGAAATTGCATTAGTACATTTTATGGGGGAGGGAGGATCCTTTTTTATTCTTTTATTAGAGGAGGCATTAGAGTTAATGGAGGTGTTAAAGATTGGTTTATGGTTGGCAGAGGTATGCACCCTGTACAAGCAGGATCCACAATACTAGTCAGGGTAAGTGTAGTACACACTAAGGGCCCGATTACGATGCGGGCAGTCAGGCTAAACTAAAGAGGCAATGTGTAAAGTATTTGTGCACACACGCACACACATACAGTAACACATGAAAACACCACAAAAGTGCTCCACACCTGTTTAGACAAATAGCCAATATTTATCTAAGTGAAACAAGACCAGAACAAAAATTCAACATACACAAGTCAAGTTATAAGTTTTGGAAGATTCAATCAAAATGCAGTGCTTAGAAGTCAATGGCTCCAACTGGGGGGAGGATGTACAGACAAAATGTTGAGTTGGAAATGTCGAACTACAGAAATATTGAGTACTAAATATCATGAGTCAGAAATATCGACAGCAAGAATATCGTGGTCAAGAATATAGATTTGAAGGTAAGAAATAGTGTTTTTTAAAATATAGAAGTTATTAATATCGTTTGCAAAAATATAGTTGTTTAAAATATCGATTTCTTAATTAGTGTTATGTATTCTAGTATACATTTTAAATGTATGTGATGTATTTTTTTGTATAAGTATTGTTTATATTTAATATATGTGTTAAAATTTTAGTAGTTATCAATTTTATTTTAATTAGATTTTGCATTTTTTAGTTCTGTAACGGTTGTGGGTGTATAGGGGAATAGGATGTGAAGTAATTTATAATAATTTGATGATGTTTATATTTATTAATATTTATTTTATTGAGATTTTATAGTGTGAATTGTGGTAGGTAATTTGTCTCTAATTAATTATTAATTTGTTGTTAATTAATATTAATAAATTAATAGAAAATGAAATATGGAACTTGTGTAATTAATTTTAGGTGTGGGTTATGGGGTTTATAGGAGTAAAGGGTGGGAAGTAATTTATTTTTAATTAACTTATAATTAGAATTTAATTAATATTAATTAATTAATTGAAAATTAAATACCGAAAATGTGTCATAAATTTTAGGTGCATGTTGTGAGGTTTATAGGGTTAAAGAGTGGGAAGTCATTTATTTTTATTTAATTAATAATGAGTTATTAATGAATATTAATTAATTATTTGAAAATTATATAACGGAAATTGTGTAATTAATTTGTATATGTTTTAATTTTTTCTTTAATTAATAATATTTATTCAATTGATAATGAATTATGTTAATTATGGAAGTACATTTTATTTTTAATGCAGATGTGGGTTTTGAATTGTGTGGTGTAATAGAGTAAGATGTAAATAAAATAAATGTATGTAATAATGTTTTTGTTTATGAATAATTCCTAACTAAAAATACTTGTTTGAAAAATATGTATGTATTTTATTTAAAATAATTTGTAGGTATTTGTGATATGTATTTAACATTGTAATATGTTTTTATTGTTTAAAATATTTAATAATTAATATAATTGTATTTTAATTTTTAACATATTCTCTTAATTCTTTTGTGTTTTATGTATGTTTTGTTGTTGTTGATAGTTTGTTTGTTTTTTATTTTGAATTGACTGTAGTGGAAATACTAATTGTATCCCTTTGCAATCCAACACTTTCCCTACTGTTGCACTGGCTGTAGTGGGAATAGTAAATGTTACCCCTCCGCTATCTATCAATTTCCCTTCTGTTGCACTCATTGGAGTTGGAATAGTAATTTTATTTCAACGCTATCCAACACTCTACTGCTGCACTGACTGGAGTGGGAATAGTAATTTTTAGCCCTCTGCTATCCAACACTTTCCCTACTGTTGCACTGACTGGAGTGGAAATATTAAATTGTATCCCTCCGCTAGCAAACACTTTCCCTACGGTTACACTCACTGGAGTGGGAATAGTAATTTTTACCCCTCCGCTATCCAACACTTTACATACTGTTGCACTCATTGGAGAGGGAATAGTAATTTTATCTCTCCGCTATCCAACACTTTCCCTACTGTTGCACTTGTTGGAATGGTAATAGTAATTTGTACCCCTCCGTTAGCCAACACTTTCCCTACTGTTGCACTTCCTGGTGTGGGAAGAGTAATTTTACCCCTCCGCTATCCCACACTTTCCCTATTGTTGCATGCAGTGGAGTGGGAATATTCATTTTTACCCCTTCGCCATCCCATACTTTCCCTACTGTTGCATTCATTGGAGTGGGAATAATAAGTTTCAGCCCTCAACTATCCAACAGTTTCCCTATTGTTGCAGTCACTGGAGTGGGAATAGTAATTTTTTCCCCTCTGCTATCCAACACTTTCCCGACTGTTGCATTGACTGGAGTGGGAAATTTTAAGTTTAAATATTTTAAATAGTTTAATGTTTTACATTTTGTTATTGGTATATGTATATATATTTATTTGTTACATTTTTATATAATTTTAACATTTTAAAATAAATTGAAATGAATAGTTTATTAATTGTTTTACATTAAACATATATACAATAATTATTATATATGTGTGTTTAACTTTTTTAAGTTACGTTTATTTGTTATATTTGTTCAAATGTATATTAAATTTATTTATTTTTAATACATTTTATTATTTAATATATGTATTAATATTTTATTTCATATATTTAGAAAACAATATTTTGTACATTTATGACATCGATGTTTATTTTTTCCAATATTTTTGTACTTACCATTATAAATATTGGATATCAATATTTTTGACGTTGATATTTATGAGGCAGGCAGCGGCAATGCATTGGTTTTGCAGAGAATGCACTGGTTCCAATGACGCTTTGGAGTTGATGTGTCTATTTCTTAGGTTGCAGCACCATCACGCACTTCGAAGGGCCCAGGACAGGATGTGGCACCACTTGGCAGAGCAGGACTCACAGCAGAGGAGCCCAGCTGCTGATGGCAAGATGCAGGTGAAGTTTGTAATATCCATGGGACTTCAGTTACAGGAAGCAAGTGGGAAAAAAACCCTGGAGAGCCTTTAGAGATACAGGATGTAGAGAGTAAAGTCTAGCCCTCTTACTCCCAGGCAAGAACCAGCAAACAGCAGGCCAACACTACAAAGCAAGCAGCAAAGTAGCAGTTTTTCTTGGCAGCACAACAGCTCTTCTTCCTAGCAAAATCTTTTCAGTCCAGAAGTTTTCTGGTATATGGTGTCAGAGGTCCAGTACTTATACCCATTTTAGCCTTTGAAGTAGGTCAACTTAAAAAAAGGTCTTTGTTGTGCAAAAGACCCTGGCCTTCCTGGCCCTGGATCCAGACAGACTACAGGGGGGTATGCTTCTCTTTGTGTGAGGACAGGCATAGCCATATTCAGGTGCAAGTATTTAGCTCCTTCCTCTCACTCTAGCTCAAGAAGACCCATCAGCCTGGTAATGGGCCATCAGTATATGCAGGGCACACCTCAGCTCCCTTTGTGTGTAAATGTCTAGTGGGAATGCACAAAGCCCAACTGTCACCTTGACCCAGATGTATATTCTAGGGACATGCAGATGCACAGAATTGTTAAAGTAAGAAAATTCCAAATTTCTAAAAATGGCTTTTAATACCCTCAATTCAAAAACCAACTTTACTAAAAGATGTGTTTTAATATTGTGAGTCCAGAGACACCAAACTCTATTTCTACATCTGCTCCCAAATGAAAGTTATACATGTCATGTTGCAGGGCAGCTCCAATGCTCACCTATGAGATAGACAGACCTTGCTGTAGTGAAAAATTAATTTAGCAGTTTTTTACTACCAGGACATGTAAAACTCAAAAGCACATGTCCTACATTTTAGATACACTGCTCTCTGCCCATGGAGCTACTTCGGGCCTACCTTAGATATGCCTTACATGTAATAAAAGGGAAGGTTTGGGCCTGGCAAGTAGGTGAACTTAAGAAAACATATGTTTGGGGTGACATTTCACCCCAAAACCAGTCGCACAGCTCAGCAATCCATGTTCCACTCGTTTCCATATTTTGTACACCATTTTTCTCCATGTCTTCTATGTTTTAATCCTCTTTTCCACTTATGTCCCATTTAAGCCACACGTAGGGTGAAATTTTCAAAGGTTTCTCATGTTCAAGGTGTGCCCATCCGGACCTCTATCAAGAACACGTAAAGACGCATAATTCATCCAAAGCAGTGTTTATTTAAACCCAATGCATTTCGGGCTTTGTGGGCCCTTGTTCAGGGGTAACTACAAATGACACAGAGCATACACCATTACTCCATTACCCTTTGTTATACGTTTGTAATCAACCAGATAAACCATATAATACTACCTTGCTACAAATACTCTATCATAATTATGTTTAATATCATAATTATCCAGTTAAGCACCCGCATAAACTTCATATAGGGAAACCCCACATGTCTTCCCCAACTCATCTGGCAGAATCAGGTTACGTCCCCCTCCCCCTCCTTGGTACTCTATATCTCCCCTCTACTAACTCTCTAACAGGCTTCACTCTTGATAGAGGTTCAGATGGGCACACCTTGAACATGACAAACCTTTGAAAATTGCATGACACCCTACGTGTGGCTTAAATGGGACATACGTGGAAAAGAGGATTAAAACATAGAGGACATGGAGAAAAATGGAGTACAAAATATGGAAAAGAGTAGAACATGGATTGCTGAGCTGTGCGACTGGGTTTGTGGTGAAATGTTGCCCCAAACATATGTTTTCTTACATTCACGTGCCACCAGGCAAGGCATAAAACCCAGTGAGCACGCACCCTTGGACGATTTTTGAGGACAAATATGGATGAATTAAGAACTGTGGTGTGCATCCCTACATTGATGATGTAAGTAGGTGAACTTGCCTGGTTGACTTGGCAACACAGGCTCTGCAGTGGCAGGCCTGAGACAGGTTTGAAGGGCTACTCATATGGGTGGCTCAATCAGCGCAGTAGGTCACCTAGTAGCATTTGATTTACAGGTCCTGGGCACATGCAGTGCACTGTACTAGGGACTTATCAGTAAATTAAATATGCCAGTCATAGAAAAACCAAATGCCGGTTATATTTTAAAGAAAGAGCACTTTAGAGATTTTAGCACTGGTCAGAAGTTGAAAAAGTGCCCACAATCCTAAAACCAGAAAAACTAAAGTTCAACACACAGTAAAAACAGGAGGTCAGAAGACAAAAAGACAAGGGTAATCATATCAAAAGATGCCAGGTCTAACACGTGTCCCCACAAGCAGAAAGTGGGGAGAACTACCCAACCTCTTGGGAGTTCTTTTCAGTAAGGCAGAAGAACCTGGATAGACCATCAGCATTGGCATGGTCTGTTCTAGTACGGTTTTCCACCTTGAAATCCATTCCCTGTAGAGAGATGGACCATCTCAACAGCTTAGGTTTCCCACCCCTCATCGGCATTCACCATCCGAGGGGCCTGTGTTCTGTCTGAACCCGGAAGTGAGTCCCAGACAAGTAGGGTCCTAGCTTCTTCAGCACCCAGACCACAGCAAAAGCTTCCCTTTCTATTGCGCTCTAGTTCTGTTCCCTGAGAAGAGACCTCCAACTGATGAAGGCTACAGGGTGGTCTAGGCCCTCACCATTTAGCTGTGAGAGCACATCCCCTATGCCATGCTCTGAGGCATCAGTTTGCACCGCAAATTCTTGGGAGTAGTGAGGAGCCTTGAGGGTGTCAAAAGCGGTCTGGGGAGCATCGGTCCAGATCACTCAATGTGGTTGCTTCTTGAAAGTCAGCTCTGTCAAGGGGGCAACAATTGTGCCATACCCCTTGATGAATCTTCTGTAATATCCAGTGAGACCTAAGAAGGATTTCACTTCTCCAGTGGGACCTAAGAAGGATTTCACTTCTGTCTGGGTCTTGGAGGATGCCCAAGCCAGAATGGTGTTGATTTTTGGTTGAAGGGCAGTACCTTGCTGCCTCCTACTTGGTGTCTCAAGTAAACCACAGGACCCTGCTGCATCTTGCATATACTGGCGTTGATAGTGAGGCCTGCACTCTGCATTGCCCTCAGTATTTCGCCATGTTGGTGCAAATGGTCTTCCCAACTGAAACTGAAGACCGCAATGTCATCAAGATAGACAGTACTGAAGTTCTCCAACCCAGGCAGGACATGATTGACCAACCTCTGGAATGTGCCAGGTGCTTTCTAAAACCAAAAAGGCATAACACAGAACTTGTATTGCCCGTATTGCAATGAGAACACTGACCTCTCTTGCACCCCCTCTAGCAAGGCAATCTGCCAGACTTCAGATGTTAAATCAAAACTGCTAAGGAACTTGGCAGCTTCAAGCCGATCAAGGAGCTCATCAACTCTGGGGATAGGATGTGCATCTGTCTTGGGGGCATATTATCAAGAAACGGCGTTAAAATTATTGCCGCTTTAGCAGCAGAAAACTGCCGCTAAAGTGGCGATAATGGGCTTGATAATATGCCCTTGAGAATTCCAATAGCAGCCCTTGTTCTGTTGTCAACATGGGCTTCTATTGGAAGTCTCACGGGCATATTATCAAGCCCATTATCGCCGCTTTAGCGGCAGTTTTCTGCCACTAAAGTGGCGATAATTTTAACTCTGTGCTTGATAATATGCCCCTTAGTGACCTCATTGAGCCCACTATAGTCCACATAGGCGGGAGGAGCAGCCTTGGGGGACCAAAACCACAGGGCTGGACCAAGCATCTTAGAGACTTCTTCTTTGATGCTGTTCCTCACTCTGCTAGACAACCTGTTTGTTTTGTGCTTAACAGGAGGGCTATCTCCAGTATCAATGCAATGAGTGCACCAATGGGTGACTCCTGGGGTGAGTGAGAACAGAGATGCAAACTGTCCCAGCAACTAGAGACAGTCTCTCTGCTGCTCTAGAGTCAAAGTAGGAGAGAACCTTGAACCCTCTGCTGACCCATCCTGATCTTTAGAAGACAAGAGGTTGGGTAGAGGTTCACTCTCTCTTCCACCCCATTATCTGTGACCAAGAGCATGGTCAACTCAGACCTCTTGAAGTGTGGCTTGAGGCGGTTCATGTGCAGGACCCTCAAAGGGTTTCTAGGAGTCTGCAATTCCAACAGGTAGATGACATCACTCTTGCACTTCTTCGCCTCAAGTGGGTCTGACCAGTGATCTTGCAAAGCAAGAGGCTCTACTGGCAAAATCACTCCCTCCTTTTGACCAGGCTGAAATTCAACCGGTGTGGTATTCTGGTCATACCAGCATTTCATGTCCTCGTGGCTAGCTTCCAGATTCTCCTGGGCGAGTTTCCGGAAACAGACTGTCTGGTCGTGGAAGGTCAGCATGTAACGGAATACATCCTGGGGTAGCTTCCTGGGAGCTTACTCCCACCCACCTCTACTAAACTGAGAAGTCCTCCCACAAGGTGCTCGTACAGAAGTTCAAAAGGGCTGACCGAACCCTCATGTGCAGTAACTACCTATAGACAAATAAAAGACATGGCAAGAGGATGTCCCACTTATGCCTCTTGTGCTCATACAGACGCATAATCATGCCTTTGAGGGTACGGTTGAACCTTTCAACCAACCCATTGGTTTGGGGGTGGTAAAGAGTTGAGAACTTGTAAGGTACTCCACACGGCCTTCATGTACAAAGACATGAAGTTGCACCATAGTCAGATACCACTTCCTTGGGGAAACCCACACAGGAAAAGATCCACATCAGTGCCCTGGCCACAGCGGGCACAGTCACCGTTCTCAGGGGGATAGATTCTGGATACCGGGTAGCATAGTCCAGCAAGACTAGGATGAACCTGTTGCCCATGGCTGCCTTGTTATCCAGAGGCCCCACTATGCCAATGTCTACCCACTCTAAAGGGGTGCTCACAACAGGGAAATGTAGCAAGGGGGCTTTGCATCTCCTCTGTTTTGCCACTCGCCTGGAAGGTAGGACACGATTTTCAAAATGTATCTGAGTATTTCCTCATTTGGGGCAAGCAAAAGTTGTCCGAGAAGCTTGACAAAGGTATTGCACTGGCCCAAATGACCTGCCAGTGGAATATCATGAGCCAAACCCAGAAGGAAGGTTCTGAAGCACTGGGGTACCACCAGCACATGGGCTGCCCCAGGATCAGCAAACTTTGGCTTATTGTACAGGAGATCTTTCTCCCAGTAGATCAGGTGTGTTCCAGAGACATCACTAGCTGCCTGGTCCTTGGAGTACTTCCAAAGGCTCACAAGAGTAGGGCACTCTTTCTGTGCTGCACAAAATTCCTCCCTAGAGAGACCTCCTTCCCACTGCCAATGGGTCAGCTCAGGCAGGTTCCCTATTTCTGCCACATCATTCCCTTTTGGTTCCAGGGTGTCCGTCTCTTTTTCAGCCTCCTCCCAGGCCGTGGAAATGCCAGGAACTGGTTTCCCACGTCCCTTGCGCTGCCTCTTCTTGGCAGGCACCTGGGCAACTCTTTCAGGCTCTAGGTCCTTCTGATCACCCTCATGTGCTGTCATCGACTGCATGGTCAGGCAAATCCACATCTCTAAGTGAGACCTGAGCTCCACCTTCTTCCAGGTGGTATGTTCCAGGTTGTTGCCCAGCAGACAATCCACCAACATGGATGGATGCACAGGTACCCTCAGGGAACCTCAGACCCCCCCATTCAAAAAGAACCTGAGCCACCAAACGTTGATGCTCACTGTTGTCTGCAGCAATTAATTGGTGGACACATTAGGGACTACCTGCTTTAAAAACACCAGATGACACCAGACAGTTGTCATGCTGGCTCCTGTTTCTCTCAGAGCCTCCACCCTCTTCCCATAGAATATCACTAGCAGACTGTACTTCTTATTGTTGTCAGGCAGAAAGGTTCTCTGGACCATCTAACTGTCACCCAGTTACACTAGGGTCATCGAAATTGGCCCTCCACCACTAACTGGGACCAACTTCTCCCCAAGTACTACACTCACCATCTCCAGTCACTGTCCACCAGTGGGGGGATGTGCCCGGTTGGGACACTTGGGAAGCCGCTTAAAGTGCCCTTTCTGATTACATTCAAAACACTTCAGGGGTCCCTTTCCTGTAGGCTTTCTTATAGGGAACCACTTCTTCTTCTCAACATGGGGGTGGGAATTCTTACCATGGGAGCTAGTGTGGGGCACTTTAGAGAACTCCTTACTTTTATTTGAGCCCCCTCCTTCCTCTGTTGGGGACCCTGCCTACCCGTTGCAGGATGTCCCACATTCAACTTCTTGTGAACCCTTCTGCTGATCCAGTGGTCCATCTCCATAGCAAGCTTCCAGGGGATAAAAAGCCTACTGTCAACCAGGTGCTGGTATAGCTCTGGAAAACAAATTCTAAACATGTGCTCTTGTGCAATCAAATTGTACAGCTCCTGAAAATCTGTTACCTCACTGCCTTTCACCCACTCATCCAGTCCCATACAGAAAGAATCAACACACTCTACACCAGTCTGCGGGGCAAGTTTCACACTTTCCCTAAACTGTTGTCTGTATCTCTCTGGAGTCAGACCATATCCCCTGACTAGAGCCTCCTTCATGGCAGGGTACCTTGTCTGGTCCTCCTTTCCTATGGTGAGTAAGGTGTCCCTCCCCTCCACTAAGAAATGCTTCCACAATCCTGCCCCCAATGACTCTCAGGAATCCTGTGAATTTGCAAAACTATCTCACAGGCCTCAAACCACCAATCTATGTCATCTCCCACTCAATAATCAGGCGCCAGACTCTTAGGTATGTGTACCTTCCCCTCTGAGTACACTGAACATATGCTGCCACCATCTGTGCTGGACTCATCCCTCTTGGTATTCAACTCCAGCTCTTTCAAGCTCAGCTCCTGAGCAGCTAAAAGCATTTTCTTCTATTACTTGGCCAGTTTATCCTTCTCCATTGCCAACTTCCCTTTCTCCAAATCTAGTTTGAGCTTGGTAAGCTCCATCTTGAACTTCCTTACTTCCTGATTGCCCTTCAACTCTGCTCAGGACCTGCTTTTAGAGGAAACACTGGTACCAGCTCCAGAGGGAGCGTTTCCACTCTTCAGACTGGCCCCCTGCCCCACAGGTAATGCTGGCTTCTCCAGCCATTCCAAATACAGTCTTTGTTCCTCATACTCCATAACATCATTCCCATATTCTGGGTGCACAGCTGGATCCCTGGCTGCTAACCAGACCCTCAGCGCCTTTTGTAGCTCCTCCTTTTTAGTGAGGATTTTAAAAGAATATTTGAGATTTCTGCAGAAACCTTTGAGCTGGGCCACCATGTAGGTTTCCAACTTTTCCTGCTCAAACTACAGCACTGAAGGTACAGGTGTTGGCTCTCCAAGTTGAGACTTGGTTTTTGCAAAAACTCAAAAGGTTGCCAAAGAGAAAAAAGAAAAATCGTAATTGATATGTCATGGTCTGAGACATAAAAATAGTGTACACCAATAACTGCATGTGATCCACAAATGCAAGTCCTATCCTCACCACTGAACACCAATGTTAGAAATTGTGTTTCTGGTTGGCAGAGGTAGGCATCCTGTCAAAGCCTCTCCTACATAACCTCTCCTACATAAACGGATGGCTGGCACAACGCACAGCGGGCGCCCCGCTTGCACGCCAGAGGCGTGCCTAAGGCAAGCCCATCTGAGCCCGTCTGCACCTGGACGTCGCCAGGACCCCTGTTCGTCCTGCAGCAGATGTACGTAATAAGGATTTGGTGAGATATACGAGGCAAGAACTCCTAGGCTTCAGAAAAGATGACCTGGATAACTGCACTCAGTTACATAACACCATATCATGCATGACAATAAAAGACCCCTTCACATGTAGATCATGCTGCTTTCAGAGCATGAAACAAGCTACTCTTACTTTTAAGAGTATGATGCCCGGTGGGAGTAACAGTCAAAGTTGCCGCCTCGACCAGACTGATTCCTCTCCCCTGATTCATCTGGAATCTCAAAACTGGAATTATCTATTATTTAAGGGTGGGCGACAAATTCAGTTCCGCTTGCGGAACTTGCGAAATTACGGCATGTTCGCGTTCCGCGTGGAAAGCGAAAATGTAAAAACTTCCGCGATCCGTGGTGGAACAGAAATCGGGGGGGGGGGGGGGGGTTATGAGAGTAGAGGTATAGGCTTGCAGAGGATTCATTCTGGCACGATGCTCCTGTCACAAAAATTAAACCTCAACAGGAAGCACTTACTGATATAAATAAATCAGGTGCCCGAGTTGAAGCTCAAATTCAGTAACGCAATAATCAGCCAAAACAATTCGTGAGCTAGGTCGAGGCTGGGCAGGTGTACTTTTCTCCCCATATATACCGTCAAAAATTAGCTGTGATCCTTGATGAAGCTCTGTGCATCCATGACTTTCTCGAGCGCAATCCCCGTTTAGTTCCTGTGACCAGGAGCTTCTTTCTCCTCATCTGCTGCTCTGATCGGTCTCTGACCCTTTAAAAAGAAGAGGCATGTGAACTCGCATAGAAGCCCTGGCTTTTTGGCCCCACACACCCTAGCGATATGCAACATCTTCCCTCCCTTTCCCCACTATGATTGACAGATCACTCAAGGGACCCCGGTGCCTTTCGGCGCGGTGGCAAAGTTACAGACACACATGTTTACGCAGCTGTAGTGTAGGAAAAGCACTGTACATTTACCCAACGAGGTAGCGCACACATGGTCACGGGAGACAACTCTTCTGGTCCGTTACGCAGCTGTAGTGTAGGAAAAGCACTATACATTTACCCAACGAGGTAGCACACACATGGTCACGGGAGACAACTCTTCTGGCCCTTTACACAGCAGTAGTGTAGGAAAAGCACTATACATTTACCCAACGAGGTAGCACTTACTGATTAGCCAGTAGAAAGTACTCCAGTTGAGTAGAGGTATTGCACAAAACAGTGGCATCTTCATGGATCAATATGCAGGGCAAGATTAATTCTGGCACGATGCTCCTGTCCCAAAAACTAAACCTCAACAGGAAGCACTTACAGATATAAATAAAGCAGGTGCCCGAGTTGAAGCTCAAATTCAATAATGCATTAATCAGCCCCAAATCTCCGCGAGCACACGAAATTTCGCGTGTTCGCTGAGATTTTTTGCCGTTTTGCGAAATTTTGCGAAAGGCAATTTTGCAAATTCCGCCCACCCCTACTATTATGTAATGTGAGATCGCTACCAAAACATTTGACAGAAATATGGGACCTGTTCTCATCCAAACTTCCTGACATTGGGTTCCAAACGGAAACCTTGAGAAAACCCAGCTCAAACTCAGCTATTGCTGTGCTCTCTCGGAAGGATATCGGATCCAAAAGTTGGATAGAGCTTCCAGGATGGGGGAGGCGTAGCTATTATCCATAAAGAGACCATTAAAGTGTCTATACTTAATCAACTAAGTAATGACACTTTGGAAATTTTGTTTTTTAGAATAGATCTGCTCTCCCAACATTGCTGGAAAGGTGCTTTGGTCTACCGGCCATCGGGGTCCCTCTAATTTCTCGCTTCGACTAATGGAATTTATTCTACCACATGTGATTTCCACTAGAAAATTTCTGCTTCTAGCAGATTTCAATATCCATAGAGAAAACACCACAAACCAAGACACTGCTACCTTTCTGGCAGACCTAACCTCATTGGAATTAGGTAAGATCAATAGTGGCTCCACTCACATAGAAGGACATACGTTAGATATTATCTTTACCAACTCCCCTAATATCATCTGTGTTGCCACCTCTCCACTCACTTGGACAGACCATTCACTAATAGAGTTCTATATTAGGGACCCGGGGACACTTAACTATTCTCATACTAATTCACCTAGGTGGCGTAGACAGTGGTACAAACTCATGCCCGAGGACTTTAAAAATACTTTCCTTAGCCCTCAAAATGCTGCTACAGATAATGTGGAGGAGCGCTTACCTTGTTTTAACTCTACCATCAAAATCACCATCGACCCTATGGACCCGCTGAAAAAATGCTCCAGCATAGCCAGGTGTCTGCAGACAGCTTGGTTCTCTCCCAATCTCCGGCCAGAAAACAGCAGTTGTAAAAAATTGAAATGACTATGGTATTTTTCACATCACTCACAGGATAAAGAGAGATACAACTAGCACTGGCCCAATACCATAAAAACATTAAATATGCTCGCAGAACCCATATAACGCAATAACTCGAACAAGCAGGGAATGCCCCTAAAACCCTCTATCAGATCTTAAAAACATTCACCAACCCCAAGGCATGCGATAAAGAAGAAATACCCTCCCAAGCTCCATGTGATAAACTAGCATTACATTTTACCCCAAAAATTGAATTGATCTACAACAAAATTACTGCAACTGGAAGCCCTCAGATCGTATCAACAGCTAACCACCACGCAGTTGCAGACAATGCACAGAGGCTAGATAATTTCACGGCATTCAAGCCTGAAGATGTAGAGACGCTACTAAGAAATATAAAATCAGGTTCTCCGCTGGACATCATCCCTGCTAAGATCACCTCTTTGCTGGCCAAGCAACTTGCAGCTCCTATCTGCTCAATTTTGAACTGCTCTATAGAAAAGAGCATCATCCCCTCCGCATGGAAAGCAGCACAAATAATTCCTATCCGGAAAATTATTAACGCCCCTATGGAAGATTTATGCAATTACCGACCCATTTCGTTATTACTTCTCCTGAGCAAGGTACTAGAAAAGCATATCAACACACATTTGTCTGATTTTGTCAAAGCCTCAAACTGTCTTGATTCATCTCAGTCGGGCTTCCGACCCAGACAAAGTACGGAGACTGCTTTGATTGAAATTATTGTCAGCATCAGGATGTCCCTAGGCAATGGACAATTGGTGGCTGCTGGTATTTCTTGACTTATCAGCAGCCTTCGATACTATTTCCCATCAGACCGTGCTCGGGAGGCTTGGGAAAATTGACCTCCATGGGAGCGCTTTGAAATGGATGATGAGTTTTCTGTCTGACAGAACACAAACAATAAATCTTGTCCCATTCCGTTCAAAAAAACAGAACATTGACTAAGGCAGTGCCGCAGGGCTCCTGCTTGAGTCCCACCTTATTCAACATTTAAGTTGCCCCCTTAGCGGGATTACTTAGGAGTTTAGGTTTTGTTCCTATGTCTTATGCCGATGATACCCAGCTTCTACTCTCCTTTGACAAGAACAATCCTAATGCTAAGTCTATCTTCTCAGAGGGTATGAGCACCATTGTAAGCTGGATGCGAAATAACTTTCGCCAGCTCAATGCGGGGAAAACGTAGATGATGCAGTTTGGCGAGGCAATGTTGAGGTGGTCCCCTGGGTGGTGGCCCGATGGAATGAACACCGCACCTACGCCTAAACTAGTGGTAAAAAACTTGGGTGTCTGTTTGGACCAGAAGTTGACCATGAAAGAGCACTCTACATCGACTGTCGGGTCATGCTTTCATGTGCTTGGTCTCCTAAGGAAAATATGCCCCTTTCTGCCACTGAACACGCGGAAAACACTAATCCAGGCACTACTGTTATGCCGGCTAGACTATTGTAATTCCCATATGATTTCAGGAAATTAAGCATCTTTGAACAGGCTGCAAGTAGTTCTGAACACTGCTGCTCACCTGGTAGCTATTCGCCCCCCTCGAACTGCCGCCCTGCACCTTCTGCGACACCTTACACCGGCTGCCAGTGCGGATCAGGTTTAAGGTCTGTTGCACTGTGGACAAATCTCTGAATGGCAAAGGCCCTAGCTACTTAGCGAAGAAACTTACCAAGTACCTGCCGACTAGGTCTCTCCGATTAGGGTCCAAATCTCTCCTTGGTAGTCCTCGCTACAATAAAGGGTGCTTGGAAGGCAAAGCTTTCTCCCACGTGGCCCCCACCCTCTGGAACGCCCTCCTGGTGCACCTGCGACACTGTTCGGATCACTTACAGTTTAGAAAACTCCTTTAAACCCTGTTGTTCTAATCTGTATCTATTTGTGGCTGGTAGAAAGCAATCCAACAGTGCGGAGATACCCCTTGGGGTGTGATTCAGGTGCTCTATAAGAAAATAAATCAAATCAAGCAGGAACCACAATCCTAGTCAGGGTAAGTGTAGTACACACTAAGGGCCTCATTACGATGCTGGGTGGTCGGACTGCTGACAGCCATTGTGGTGATTGGGAGACCGCCCAACGAGCATGCAGTGGTCTGACCGCTGAATTTCGTTAGGAACACCGGGCTGGCAATAGGAAATCTTTTTTTTTTAAACTAGAGCAACCCATATGTCCCTGTGAACTGGGTATAGCTGATTAGCCAACACACAATTGTTCAAAAGGAACTGATTTGAACAGAAAAAATGACAATTATGCAAGGAGTGTTATTTCCTTGCCTCCAAATTAGAGTTATAGTAAGAGCAGCGAGTTATATCCTTCTAACAATGTTATTTAATCGGTTATGATAATGAATCAATCAAAGTTTGAAATTGAAGCCCACAAACAACAGAATTTCGATCATCCCCACTTCAGCCGAAAATGGGCATAACTATTATTATGCAAAAGACAATCATTGGAGAAAGGAATATAACATTTACTGTGTATTCACACTATATACAAGATAAAAAAGTGACTTAAGTGACTGGTGTGCCCCAGTATAGTGACCATAACCAACAGTGACGTATTATACAGTGACTGGTAAAAAGAAGTTGGTTATTGGAGTAATTGGGGAGGCCCCTTTGGGATAAGGTTTCAATCAACTTGGGAGAATTTATTTCTAATGTTCTAGGACTCTCCCTTCTTTTGTAGCCGAAGACGTTTCAACCCTCTCTTGTTACGGGGTCTCTTCAGGACCGGGGGTTCTGGAGAACTAGGCACTCAAAAATGGCCGAAGGAGTGAAATAATCTTTCATGGGTAGGTAGGTAGTCGATGAATAATGACCCTATTATAATCCTCGCAGACTCCGTCAAGGAATCTGTGAAATATTGTAATTTGATAACTGGTGCTGCAGGTACCAGGAGTCAGGATAGCTGGTCTGGTAGGTAAAGGGCACTGGTCACCCAGTAGATTATTAAGAATTTCCTTGCGCTGTAATTAGACAAGTGGGTAATGAGCACTGGTCACCCGGGAAAAGTTAATGTATCCCTTCGTGCTGTGCATGTATCACAGGTACAAGAAGTCTAGAAAGCTGGTGTGGTAGGTAAAGGGCACTGGTCACCCTGAGCTTTAATAATAATTTCCCCGCACTGTCATTAATCAAGTGGGCAATGGGCACTGGTTACCCGGGCTTCAATTTCAAACTTTGATTGATTAATTATTATAACCTAATAAATAACATTGTTAGAAGGATATAACTTGTCGCTCTAACTATAACTCTAATTTGGAGGCAAGAAAAAAACACTCTTTGCGTAATTGTCATTTTCTCTGCTCAAATGAGTTCCTTGTGGGCAAAAAGAAATTGGCATGCCGCAGCCACAGTAGAGTGCTGCAGCAGATGCCGCCACCGTACAACACCATCAGCATGTCAGTGCACTGTGTACCATGCACTATGTTGTGCAATATAGGGGGGCACTACATGTGCCCCCGGCACATTTTATTCTTGGCTCCGATACCCTGGGTCCCTGTTTGGGGCCCCCTCGATCTCTTCCCGACAACCTTTACATGGCGGGATACACACCATGTAAAGGTTGTCGGAAAGGGATATCGTTATCTCAACTGCGGTGCCTGCCTCCATGCTGCGACCATTCTGGGACACTTTTCTGACTGCTGCACCATCAGGATCTATGATACTGGCAGAGATGTTGCATCCAACAGCTGTGGGTAGACCAGCAGTATTGTAATATGGTGGTTGGACTAAATGGCTGACAACCGTCAGACCAACATGAACAGGCTGTTAGCAGTACAACAGACGACATTGTAATGAGGACCTAAAATTTTACCTGTGCTCAGCCGCTTGTAGCTTGGCACAGAGCAGTCAGGCTAAACTAAAGAGGCAATGTGTGAAGTATTTGTGCACACACACAGTAACACAGTGAAAACACCACAAAAGTACTCTACACCACTTTAGAATGATAGCCAATATTTATCTGAGCAAATCAAGACCAAGATGACAAAAGTCCAACATACACAAGTCAAGTTATGAGTTTTGCAAGACTAAATAAAAATGCAGTGTTTAGAAGTCAATAGGTCCAACTGGGGCTATATGGTCGCACTTGACCGTGGCAAATTCAAAAGTCCAGTCCGACCACGATGGAGTGCGGGCTGGGTACAGGAGTCATGCAGACCCACTGACATGTGGATGTGTTGATACTCAGGGACAATGCATTGAAATCTGGAAGTGATGCATTGCTGTCGCAGGCCAGGCATCAGTTTCAAAGTAAGGCAAAGTCGTTGATTAGTCGATGTCAAGAGCGCTGAGTGTCAGTTCTGAGGCTTTGAAGTTGAACCGTTGTGCCAAACGCGATGCACGGAGTTTGAGGTTTCTGGTCTTCCCCATAAGGGGAATTCTTCGCAAAAATTAATGAAAAAGACACAACAGTCATACACTGAAGACGGGCAAAAATATGTGTAGACCAGTAGTTTTTGGAAAAGTGGCAGAATTAATTCAGATAGACACCTGAAACTGACAATGTTGTAGGAAAAATATATATATATAATGGAGGAAGCAAAGCAAAATGGTATTATAATACTTCCATAAAGTTTGTAGAAGAGGTGTTGTTGCATGATAAGAGGAACCACAAAATCATCATTAAATATGGCAACAAAAGGGCAGGCGTGAGCATCCCTTCAGCATGCTTGCCAACTTTCACTAGATAAAGTCATGTCAGTCATTTGGAGGGAGTAGCCAACCTCAAATTACAGTTCTCTCATTGAACATATTAAAAATGCGATGTTGTGAAGGGAGAGCGCGAATCATCATTGTTCAATATGAGGGCTAAATAAAACAAAATGGCCGGTGTCACCTTTCTGTCAGTACGCCTGCTGAATTACATGTAAAATAATCCTGAAATTTGCAGAGAAACTTCCTTGCAATGCACCTTGAAAATCCGCCTGTTTTCTCCCAATGATATCCATGAAGTCATCATGAAAATGTGGCTGTGTGTGAACGTCGCCCCATTTTCCCTCTGCGGCTGTACCAGAGTTTATGGAGAGTAGGCCACCCCAGTCCGGCGCTAAGCCATGCCCTCTCATGACAATCATCATTACACCTACCATTGTCAACACCACCATTAAAACCAATTCAATTACCACGGCTAGCACCTCCATAACATAAGGACCATTATCATTGTTGGGCTTGGCCCTTTTTACAGGGTCATCCCTGAACTTTTTGCCTTCCTCCTATAGTTTGTCTGACCTGTTGTTGGCTGTTTTATGACTCTGGGCACTTTGCCACTGCTGATCAGTGCTAAAGTGCATATGCTCTCCCTATTGTAAATGAATGTATTGATTAGTGATTCCATGATTGACTGATTTGGTTTACTTGTCAGACCCTAGTATAGTGCACTGAGTGTGCCCAGGGCTTGTAAATCCAAATGCTGCTGGTGGGCTTGCAGCACTGGTTGTGCCACCCACAGAAGCAGCCTTGTAAAATGTGTCTAAGGTCTGCCATTGCAGAGTCTGCGTGCAGTCTGGTACTGTCATGCTGACTGGGCAAGGGCACCCACTTGCCAGTCCCTAAACCTTCCCTTTTCTTCATATCAGACACCCCTATGGTAGACCCAAGGGCAGGGTGCATTGAAAGTATAAGGTAGGACATGCCCTGGTGTGTGTGGCATGACCTAATAGTGAATTACAGCCATTTTCGTTTTTCATTATTGCAAGGCTACCTGTTCTCCATAGGCCAGAATGGGCAGTTTGGTTATTACATTTTATAATCCTAAACTAACTCAGGGAACATGGTAGAAATTCGAATTTAGTATGACTGAACTCAGAATGATAAAATACATCTTTTAGTGAAGTTGGTTTTAACATTCTGGTGCCGATTCCGATCCGTTAAAAATAATTTGCGTACGACCCGTATCCGTATTTTTTTACGTACGAGTCATACAAGTACCGTACAAACTGCCAAGTACGATTCGTCCGTGAAAAATTAACTACGAATAGCGTCGGGAAAAGTCTATGAGAGTGCGTCGGAGGGTTTTTACGTCCGAAAATCGTCGGGAAAAGTGTGCGAGAGTGAGCCGGACATTATTACGTGCAAATCGTAAAACACAAGTCCGAGCGCGCAAGTACGATCCCGACCGTCCGTCCGAATACACAATCGCACGTAAATTGGCCCGTACGGAGCCAACGCAGTAGCACACATGTACACGGGTAAACTTATGCCCGTGTACGAGCCGTACAGCCCCCCCACCCCCAAATATGTCAGCACCGTACACCACCCTGTCCGCACTATACCCCAGCCCCGCAACTGTAGGCGCCGGACCCCCATGTACACGCCGTAACCCCCATGTACGTGCCTTACCCCCCTGTCCGCACTGTACCCCAGCCCCGCACCTGTACGCACCATACCCCCATGTACGTGCCTTCCCCCCTGCACGCGCATCACCCCCGCATGTACGCGCCGTACCACCGCATGTACGCGCCGTACCCCAGGGCCGCACGTGTACGCACCGTACCCCCACCGCATGTACACGCCTTACCCCCCCATGTATGCGCCATACCTCCGCATGTATGCGGCGTACCCCAGGGCCGCACCTGTACGCACCGTACCCCCACCGCATGTACGTGCCCTCCCCCATGTACGTGCCCTCCCCCCATGTACGCGCCTTACCCCCCCATGTACGCGCCGTAGCTCCGCATGTACACGCCGTACCCCAGGGCCGCACGTGTACGCACCGTACCCCCACCGCATGTACGCGCCGCACTCCAACACCGTACCCCAGCACCCTCACCCAGCATCGCGTATGTACAGATCGTACCTACGCGAAAAAGACTCTTACAGAACCAGGACACTGTAAAACAGCACGAGGAGGGTCAATTCGACTCGCACAACACCACAAAACACATCTACATGACAAAATACATCTCAATGACTGACCTGGCATATCCAAACAGGCAAACAGAGGCCCCAAATCACAACCACCTCTTATAACACACCCACCAAAATTCAAACACAGCCACACCCAAAAATGGACCAATAAAAAGGGCCCACACACACAACCCATGAGCCTTTGCAACAGACCCACTGCTGCCAGACCACACTGAGAAACAACTCCACTGAGAAACAACTCCAGATTACTCATACCTCCACTACACCTTCACTCACACACCTTCACACAACCTCCTCCACAAACATCCCCCTCTTCACATTCACACACACTGTCACATTCACACCCACACACCCACAACCCTCCACACCCACACCCACACCATGCCCACAGACAAGAATCCAAAGTTCACAACGGCGGAGCTGGACCTCCTTGTCAACGAAGTCATCAGAGTCGAGCCACAGCTGTTTGGAACATTGGTCAGACAGACCAGCATAGCTGAAAAATCTGCCATGTGGCAGAGGATTGTCGATATGGTGAATGCTGTTGCGCCCATCTGAAGGACCAGGCATGAATGCCAAGCCAGGTGGTACGATCTGCGCACCCTTCACAAATCAAGGCAAAGCCATGTCCAAAGCTACAACAACCACAAACACAAGACTGGATGTCCGGGAGGCTGGGAGGGTGGGCCCCACACAACACATTGTGAAAATGAGACGCAGACACCAATGCCCTCAGCCCATATGGCATAGGTACATACCCATGCACAATGCACAGGGACTGGAAAAGTACTGACAAGGTAGCTGACACTTGCCCCTGCTGTATGCAGCACAAGGCCCTCCTGGGACCACTGTACACTCAAACACCAACTCCACAAGCACAGGTATCTAGCACAGGAACTCACACTCACTGTCATGCCAGCATGCACTGTTGGACCCGGCCTCGTGGAGTGGCCCATTCAGACCCGCAGCGACACCAGACTAACCTCTACACCCCACACGACCCTGACTAATGTAGCCTACCCGACCCAGAACCCGGGGTCACCCCCGTCCTCCCCTCCTTCTTCCCGACACCAGGCACCCTTCCACTTCCATCGGCCTCGCGGCCTCCAGTGACCCGGCCCAGTACCCCAGATGGCTGCCCTCGATCCAAGCGCACCCCCGGCCTAGCCGCGCCATACCGGCTGGGGGGAGAGAGAGCTCCTTGTGAGTAGGAGAGGGAGGAGTAGTTTCATTCACACCTTGCCTCTTCCCAAGAGATAGTTTTGATCGCCCTCCGGCCACCCTGAGGGCTGGCTCCACGCCTGCTGCGTGTCTGGGATCCCTCCCAACCCCGCTTTGAAAGGATCAAAGGGCCGCGGGGCAAGGACCCCCAACAACGACCCCCCGGCGCTAAGACCCCTGCCCGTGAGGACTCCGGACATCAAAGAGGAGTCGACCTATAACAAGGGGCGCCCTGGGACCCTTGGCAGTTGAATCCTGGAACAGAACAAGCCCTGCTGACGTGGTCGCGGCTGAAGAACACCCTCCCAAAATCCGACGGAACTCTTGGAACCTCGGTGAGCCCTGCAGACAGCGTCGCGGCTCCCCCTGGCAGAGACGGACTTCTGCCTAAAAACATCCGAGCCCTGCTGACGTGGTCGTGGCTCACCTTGCACCCTAGAGAACTCTGAGCCCTGCTGAGTGACTCGCGGCTCCTGAAAGATTGTCCGACCTCCAACACCCGGACTCAAGCCCTGCAGATTTGGGACCCACTCAAGAGACATTCCGGTCCGGCTGGGCCCCAAAGATCGTCTCGTATCCCCCGGCTCGAGGATTGAGAGCCGTGCGCCGGATACGCTCCCGCATTGATTCAAAGCCTAAGACTGTCCCGCTACCCCTACCCCAACCGAGACTTTATGAGCCCTTGCTCTACTTGTATATACGCCTCTGCAGATCATGAAGATCCTGATATCTCTAGATAAAGCATACGTACTCCAGAATCTACGGTGTGGTGTCTCTGTGTTGCCTGGTACTAAATCAGCGTGTACGATCCTAGGTACGAGACCCAGCCCTGAGGGGGTCTCCGGCCAGTGCTCGGCTACTTCTCCCGGAAGGGTGAGGCGCAGGGGGGTCAGGTACCTGTTCTGTCCGTCCCTGAGGCTAGCCTTTCTAACACTGGTGGCAAGCGACGGGATCCGAGCCCACAATCTAGAGATCGTACAACGAACGGCTGACGCACTGCCGAACAAAGACGACAGAAGAAACCACCATGAGCACCGCTGAAACCGACGCGAGTGCTACGTTTTGTGTACAGCGATTCGAAGAATACACACACAAGGAGCTGAAACAATTTTGCAAACAACGAAAGATCGCTACCACTGGTCTGAACACCAAGGAAGACATGCAACAAGCCCTGAAAGCCTGGGTGGAGTCCGGAGAATCCCTTCCCCGACTGGACGAAGTCGGTGAGGAGACAGAGTGGCCGGACGAGCTCAGGAACTCCCCGAGAACAAGCAATAAGCAATAACCCCCATGCGCAAAGCAACACAGCGAGTGGGGGCTGGTCCCCGGAAGACGTCACAGACAGGGAAAGGGACCGAAGTAATGAACTAGAAATGGCCAAACTGAAAATAGAAGGCAAGATAAGGCTTGCCGAAAAAAAGCTAGCAGTGGAACAACTCCGAGTACAAGGAGAGCTAGAAGAAAAAAAGTTGCAACGGGAGCACGAGGAAAAAAAACTTCAGCTTGAGCACGAACGCAGCTTGAAAGAAATGGAGTTCCGAGCAAGGAGCGAGGGAGCTCGACCCTCGGGGGGCCAGGAACCCGCACCCCTGGGGGAACCGAAAGTCCACATCCCTAAGGATGTGGTCAAAGAGTACTATCGGAATGATGACATCCAGCAGTGGTTCAAAGCCTACGAGGTAGCCATGACCTCCCACCGCGTCCCACAGAAGGACTGGGGAGCCGGGTTGTGGGGGCGATTCCTGAGCGAAGGACGAGTCACCCTCCTCGACCTACCGGCCTCTGTGCAAACATCCTACAGCCACATGAAGGAGGCCCTCCTCACGAAATACGGCCTCACCCCCGAAATGTATCGGCAGCGGTTCCGGGACTGCCGAAAGATCCCGGGCTCCACCTCGGTGGAATACGTAAACTTTTACAGCCGAGCGCTGGAAGGGTGGATCAAGGGCAGCAAGGTAACCACCTTCGAAGAATTGACCGACCTCATTGCCTGGGAACACTTGTCCACAAACTGTTTTGTAGAACTTCGCCAGCACCTGCTCGACAGCAAGCTCGCAGACCCGAGGAAGCTGGCCGTCGAAGCAGATCGCTGGGTAAACACCCGGGTCCCCCGGAACCCCGTCGGGGACTACACCCCCAGCCATCAAGACCCTCCCCGTCAGAGAGGGGGGAAATCAAGGGAAACAGAGGGAGTTTCCATCCGGGCCCCTGCGTAGCCCCCCGAGGAACCCACCCCCGGGGTTCCCAGCTCCTCCGCCAGGCAGTGCCGCCACCCAGGCAGACAAGGACCCTGGGTGAATATCACATGTTTCCGCTGTCAATGGCTAGGGCATTACGCCAGCAACCCTCCGTGCCCCATGGCCCAGAAACCCCCCACGACAGCTCCCCCAGCCCGACACATGGCCACCGTAACCCTAGGGGAGGAGTTTGAGGACCCCGAGGGATGGGAACCTGCAGCCATGGCCCTGGTCTCTCTAGGAGATCGAGTTATGATTCCCGGGGCACCCCTACCCGCAAACACCAAGAAGTACCGCCAGCTAGTAAAGGTTAATGGCCACCCGGTGGAGGCCCTTCGCGACACCGGGGCGAGCATCACTGGTGTCCTCAGCCACTTAGTCCAGGCGGACCAGATCATCCCAAATGTCTTTTGCCCTGTGATAGCTTCCGACAACACTGAGAGTTTGTGTAAGGTGGCCTTGGTACCATTCGAATGGGGGGGAGTAACCGGAACATTACGGGTAGCTGTCCGAACCGCACAACCGGTAGACTGCCTCCTGGGAAATGACCTGGAAAGTTCCCCCTGGAGACAGGTCGAGCGCAAGACCCACCTCGGGATGATGGGACTGCCAGAATGGGTGTGCGCAACCACCCGATCCATGGCGGCCCGACTACCCCCCCATGGGGGAGTCGAGGATGAAACCCCCAGCACCACCTCCGTTGACCAAACCAGAGACGACCCTGTTGAATCTCACGCCCTATCCCCAGGAGAAGAGCCCCTCACCGATGACGGGCTCGTCCAGCCCGACCACGCGCAGATCACGGAGTTAGGTGATCTGCCCGAGTTGGCCCAGTGGCGCCACGAAGGGAGCCCCTCCCGAGAGGAGTTCTGCAGAGAACAAGCGACCTGTCCTTCCCTGGTCGGACCCCGGCAGCAGGCCGCCGTCCAAGCCGCGGGCGACCAAACAGGAACCCACTTATTGTATTGGGAGAATGACCTCCTGTATAGCGAACAGCGGGCTGCCGAGCTAGGATCAGCCCGGGTGCTGGTGGTCCCCCTACGCTTTCGATACTTCCTCCTGGGCTTGGCCCATGATGTACCCCTGGCTGGCCACTTGGGCCAGGACAAGACCTACCACCGCCTAGTAACGCACTTTTAGTGGCCAAAAATGCGAGCCCACGTAGAGGCCCACTGCAAGTCCTGCCCCACGTGCCAGGCCAGTGGTAAAAGTGGAGGGAAGCGCAAGGCTCCACTCCAACCCTTCCCAGTCGTCAGTACCCCCTTCGAGCGGGTCGGAATTGACATCGTGGGGCCCCTGGATCCCAAGACCGCCCAGGGTCACCGCTTTATCCTCGTCCTAGTGGACCATGCCACACGATACCCGGAGGCCATCCCCCTCCGCACCGTCACGGCCCCCATGGTGGGCCGGGCCTTAATGGGGATCTTCTCCTGGGTAGGGTTCCCCCGAGAGGTCGTGAGCGACCGGGGCACCAATTTTATCTCAAAATATATGAAATCCCTGTGTCAACAATGTGGAGTAGCTTACAAATTCACTACCCCTTACCATCCCCAAGGCAATGGCCTAGTGGAGCGGTTTAACCGGACTCTGAAGGGAATGATCATGGGACTCGAGGATCCCCTGCAGCGTAAGTGGGACATCCTTCTCCCCTGCCTCCTGTTCGCCTACCGGGAAGTCCCCCAGAAGTCCTTGGGGTTCAGCCCGTTTGAATTACTGTATGGGCACCCAGTCAGAGGTCCCCTGAGCCTAGTCAAAGAGGGATGGGAGACGGCACCCCGGAACCCCCCGCAGGACATGTTCCGGTACCTGTTGACTCTCAGAAACCAGACTCGGAAGTTCCGAGAGCTGGCCGAAGCCAACCTCGAGGCGAGCCAGGAAGAAATGAAGCGCTGGTATGACCAGAACGCCACGCTGGTCGAGTTTCAGCCCGGCCAGCAGGTCTGGGTGATGGCCCCAGTGAAGCTGTGCGCCCTCCAAGAGAAATGGACCGGGCCCTTCAAAGTGGTCGAACGGAAAAGTCAGGTGACATACGTGGTGGACGTCCAGTCCCCTTGGAACCCCCTTCGGGTCCTCCACTTGAACCGCCTCAAGCCTCACTTCGTGCGGACGGAGTTGAGCTTGCTCCTGGCCACAGACGACGGGGCAGAAGAGGAAACGGAGCCTCTTCCTGACCTCCTGCGGGCCAAAGAAAAGGACGGCTCCGTGGAGGGGGTGATCCTCGCCCCCTCCCTCACACCCCAACATCACGAGGACTGCCGCCGGCTCTTGGGCCAGTTCTCCGACCTGTTCTCCCTCGTCCCCAAGGTCACCGACTGGTGCGTCCACGACGTGGACACCGGAGACAGCCCACCAGTACGGCACCGAGCCTACCACGTCCCCGACCGAGTCCGGGCCTGCATCCAGGCGGAAGTATCGAAGATGTTATCCCTAGGGGTGATCGAGCCCACAGACAGTCCGTGGGCCAGCCCAGTGGTGCTCGTCCCGAAAGCAGCTGCCCCTGGTGTTGCCCCCGAACTACGGTTCAGCGTGGACTACCGGGGGCTCAATGCGGTCACCCGAGCCGACGCTCACCCTCTCCCCCACGCAGATGAGCTCATTGACCGCCTTGGGTCTGCTCATTTTCTCAGCACCTTTGATTTGACCTGCGGATACTGGCAAATTGCACTCACGGAAGGCGCCAAGGAGTGGTCCGCCTTCTCCACCACGGATGGGCACTATCGCTTCAGAGTGATGCCATTCGGGATGAAAAACGCCCTGGCCACCTTTCAGAGACTGGTGAATCGAGTCCAGGCCGGGCTGGAAGAGTTTAGCGCCGCCTATCTGGACGATATTGCGGTATTCAGTTCCGAATGGGGTGAACACCTCCAGCACCTCCGAAGGGTCTTGGGGCCCTGCGCCAAGCCGGCCTCACAGTAAAAGCCAGCAAATGTCAAATTGGGCAAGGATCGGTGGTCTACCTGGGGCACCAGGTCGGCAGCGGGCAGGTCGCCCCCTCCAACCTAAGATTGACGCCATCCTGGCCTGGGAACCACCAACTACCCAAACCGAAGTCCGCGCCTTTCTGGGCCTCACTGGTTACTACCGGAGGTTCATCCAAGGTTACGGCAGCCTCGTAGGACCCCTCACAGAGCTCACGTCCAAAAAACAACCTAAAAAGGTGCAGTGGACACCTGCCTGCCAGAAGGCGTTCGACGCCCTGAAACTCGCCATGTGTACGGCCCCTGTGCTCCAAGCCCCCGATTACTCCAAAGAGTTTGTGGTACAAACGGATGCTTCCGAGCATGGCATTGGGGCCGTCTTATCCCAGCTCAATGAGAAGGGCTTAGATCAGCCCGTGGCCTTCATTAGCCGATGGTTACAGCCCGAGAGCAACGATGGAGCACCATTGAACGCGAGGCGTTCGCCGTAGTCTGGGCTCTAAAGAAACTGCGACCCTACCTCTTCGGAACCCACTTCCGAGTCCAGACGGATCATCGACCTTTACATGCAGATGAGGGGGGAGAACCCCAAATTGCTACGATGGTCCATCTCCCTTCAGGGGATGGACTTCACAGTAGAGCATCGCCCTGGCAACGACCACGTCAACGCTGACGGCCTCTCCAGATTCTTCCGGCTCGGCGAAGAGAACCCCCAAGAGGATGGGTAGTTCTCTCCGGCCTTCAGCTGGGGGGGACGCATGTTGGACCCGGCCTCGTGGCGTGGCCCATTCAGACCCGCAGCGACACCAGACTAACCTCTACACCCCACACGACCCTGACTAATATAGCCTACCCGACCCAGAACCCGGGGTCACCCCCGTCCTCCCCTCCATCTTCCCGACACCGGGCACCCTTCCCCTTCCATCGGCCTCGCAGCCTCCAGTGACCCGGCCCAGTACCCCAGATGGCCGCCCTCGATCCAAGCGCAACCCCGGCCTAGCCGCGCCATACCGGCTTGGGGGAGAGAGAGCTCCTGGTGAGTAGGAGAGGGAGGAGTAGTTTCATTCACACCTGGCCTCTTCCCAAGAGATAGTTTCGATCGCCCTCTGGCCGCCCTGAGGGCTGCCTCCACGCCTGCTGCGTGTCTGGGATCCCTCCCTATCCCGCTTTGAAAGGATCAAAGGGCCGCGGGGCAAGGACCCCCAACAACCGACCCCCAGGCGCTAAGACCCCTGCCCGTGAGGACTCCGGACATCAAAGAGGAGTCGACCTATAACAAGGGGCGCCCTGGGACCCTTGGCAGTTGAATCCTGGAACAGAACAAGCCCTGCTGACGTGGTCGCGGCTGAAAAACACCCTCCCAAAATCCGACGGAACTCTTGGAACCTCGGTGAGCCCTGCAGACAGCGTCGCGGCTCCCCCTGGAAGAGACGGACTTCTGCCTAAAAACATCCGAGCCCTGCTGACGTGGTCGCGGCTCACCTTGCACCCTAGAGAACTCTGAGCCCTGCTGAGTGACTCATGGCTCCTGAAAGATTGTCCGACCTCCAACACCCGGACTCGAGCCCTGCAGATTTGGGACCCACTCAAGAGACATTCCGGTCCGGCTGGGTCCCAAAGAGCGTCTCGTATCCCCCGGCTCGAGGATTGAGAGCCGTGTGCCGGATACGCTCCCGCATTGACCCAAAGCCTAAGACTGTCCCGCTACCCCTACCCCAACCGAGACTTTATGAGCCCTTGCTCTACTTGTATATACGCCTCTGCGGGTCATAAAGATCCTGATATCTCTAGATAAAGCATACATACTCCAGAATCTACGGTGTAGTGTCTCTGTGTTGCCTGGTACTAAATCAGCGTGTACGATCCTAGGTACGAGACCCAGCCCTGAGGGGGTCTCCGGCCAGTGCTCGGCTACTTCTCCCGGAAGGGTGAAGCGCAGGGGGGTCAGGTACCTGTTCTGTCCGTCCCTGAGGCTAGCCTTTCTAACATGCACCATGAGGGGACAGACACATCACCTGGGAGACCCAATGACAACTCACACTACACACAACAGCACGCCCGGTCACAAACCCCCCCTAACACAAGCACACACCCCCGGAGCAGGCAACGGATTTACACACTCCCACAATGGACATGTGACACAACAAGACCAATCCAGAGCCAAATAAGCATCAGAGCCAACAATCTACAGGTCAAACACTCAGGAGAACATCCCAATCTGTCCCCCGCAACATACCCATCCCCAAGTGGACATTGAGAGGAATGCTAGGCACATCCAACTACCTGGAGGAACTGTGTCAACTTGAATATGTATGAAACATAGATGTCGCATGAAACACCATTAACATTGTCTCTCTCTCACACACAGGGCAACATCGACGATCTCCCCCCAACACTGGGGGGGAAGAATCACAGTCCCAGGGTCCGCGTGAAGATGATCCCACCGGCAGCGACGACTCTCACCACTCCGTGGATGACCCCGACCAACCTGGACCCTCTGGTGCCCAAGCCCCTGCAGCACCTGCGTCAGGTACATCTGTGCCAACCACCACCCCCATTCCTGCCACATCCCAGGACACACCCAGGAGCCCTGCTCGCACTGAACAACAGAGCCAGTCTGACCAGGAGGGACAAGGTTCTCCGGGCACCCAGGAGGAGGCAGGCAACCCTGCAAATGCCATCCCTCAGGGGTCCCGTAGACCCGCTGTGCCTACAAGGGCAGGCCAGGCTCAAGTGGGCAGGGGTGGTGGGAGTGGAGGCAGGCGGAGGCGGGAACCTGACCAGCCAGCTCAGGACACCGGTATGTCACACATACGCAACATCCTGGACTCATACCGGCGTGACACCAGAGGCATCAACCAGGTCGTGTCCAGACTCTCAGAGATGCAGGGGACGCTCGATGAGATCAAGAACCTGCAGGTCGAGCATCATGCCAGTCATCAACAACACCAAGGATGGATGGAGGCAAGACTGGCTGAGCTCCTGGCGGTGCACAGGGACGTGAGCCAATCACTCCGTCAGATCGCCCAAAGCATGGGCAACCCTCCCTGTGCCACTAGCACCAGACGCAGGGAGGGATGAGGAGGAGGATTCGTCTGGCGGAGCGTCCCCAGCATCGTCAAGGCCTGCATCTGAGGGTCCCCGGAGGAAGGTGGGTCGTCCATGAAAAGATCGTGAGAGTCAGCGGACCATCCACATCTCCCAGGTCACCTGGCCTGGCACCTGGCCCTCTGGTGCAACAGCAGCACCTCATCCAATGACATTCTCTGCCACATGGACTTGCTGGTCACAGTCTGACCAATGATGACCAACACTGTGCCCTGGACTCTGATGACTTCCAATGCCAAGGATACCATCTCCCCTTGTGAACTTTGGATTCTATTCCCCCGGTAGAGCACCTAATTGCATCTACCAAACTACTTACTCCACCGCAAATAAATATATCACTTTGGACATGAGACGTTCCTGTCATTTTGCATTATTCAACGACATATGTGTGTGGAAATGTCAAACTATGCCTGAGTGTTGAACTAACTCCAGCCATCCATACCCTGGGATCAGAGTCTGGTACAGGACACACATGGGTCACAAGGTATCATTCAATGTAGGCATGGAGCACAACACTCACCTGTGATGGCCTCTGGCTGCTGAGGGGGTGCTTGCTAAGCTGTGCGGAGAGACCTATTTGGGAGATTTACATCAAGGCGTAGAGGTCATGTCTCATGTGGAGGTTCCCGGGGAGGGAGTCCCAGGTATGTGTGGCCAGGTGGGAGAACAATTTCCTGTATGCTGGAGTACGGTGGATGTGAAGAACGGTGGCCAGGGCAAGGTTGGATGCACAGAGATGGCCCAACGGGATCTAGGATGACAGACGTACAAGGTTGGTTGGGGTCGGGGTTGTGGACTGCCTCCTGAGTGTGGGTGGGGAGTGTGGAGGTCATCCTGCAGCAGACAGTGATCCATTGCAGCTATTTATGGTGGCTCGTGTTCAGCCACTCATCAATGGATCTCATGCATACTTTAATGATGGAACTGCCAATGTCTGTGTCTTTGTTGAGGGTGAGGAGCACCTGGCTGTCAATGGCATACGAGCTGATGATGAGGTGCTGTGCGCATGTGATGGTGGAGAGGGGGGTCCTGGACACTCTGTAGATTGACATGCTGAGAGATGATACCTGTGCCATGTCCCAGACGATGACACCATACTACATGCTGAGGCCTTGAGTCCCACTCCCATGCCCTTGCTGGGATACAGAGCCTGTGGGGAGTATTAGGGACATGACCTGGTTGGTGTGACAGGGCCTGGAAGGCGGGGCAGCGCAGTGTAGGCAGTTGGAGTTGCACACTCAGCATGCAAAGGTGTCGTGTGTGTGCCCAGGGTATGTCTGACACCAGGCGTTAGATGTGCGGATGGACATAGCTCGGAGTGTGGCTGATACATCAGACTGAAGTGTGATGTGGGTTATGCAAGGACAGGATGGTGGGGCAATGTGCACCTTGCATGTGCTGATGGTCCAGCCTTTGGCACCGCGTGGCGGCAACAGTGGCATAGACAAGCTGAGGACAGCCAAATGAATGAGTGGAGGGAGGAAGTGAGGAGCATCTTGGAGGCGTGTGTGTTGCCAAATCTGGATACTCTGTGGGCCCTTGCTGCAGGGGCCGCAGCAGCAGGCGGCATCTCCTTGCAAAATGACAGAATTTGCACACATAGACTAGGATGTCAGAAGGACAACTGCAACAGGCGCGTGTGTAAAGTAAGGAGTGTCCAGTGTCACATGGCACACCCAGAGACAATGCATGCACAATCACCAAAGAAGCATGACACCGGATCAGGAAACTGAAGGCCGACCTGCGCACAGGAGACACACCCTCAGCAGCTATTGATGGCCGATTGTGTGGACCAACATGCCAAAAAACATACACGACCATGTACTTCATGCCCAATACGGAGCCTAATCCATGAGCAACTGCATGCATGTTGCTAAACTACGCATGGACTCCTATGCATAATCTTCCACAACTATGCCAGATATGCCGCATGCAAAGTGGCAAGAGACCTGCATTGACAGAGATGAGGCACCTTGGAGTGTGACGAACACCTTTATTACTCAGCCTCACACTAAGGGAAATGCATCAATTGGAACAGATTCACAGGTCATTTGGCTGACCATGTGTGACCTACACTGGACACCCCCTTCAACACACAGATGTGTAAATCCTACTGAGCTGGCACAAAAGTGAAGGGGTTGAGCCTAACCCCCCTTGCTGCACACGGAGAGTCTACAATTCCCCATTGAGCCTCATATGGGGATGTCCCACGCTATGTCCACCATTAGCATCCCGTATGTTCCTGAGGAACGTTATACACACATTGATGCCTTCATCAGAATCCACAAACCATTACAGATGACTGTCAGGAAGGGTGACTATCAATTCATGGGAGCCATGCAACACGTCATGTGGCCCATGGTGAGTCGACATGTATGCATGGTAACACAACATGCACAGGAGCAGTCCCCACATACCACAAACACGTACCACCCACAAAATGCCTTGCTGCACTCCTTACCCCAAATAACTTTTCACCATGTCTGTGCATGTAACTCTGATCCAGCACACGTTGCAATACTCATGAGGAATAGCAGGAGGGCAATGATGACATGAGCAGACGACAGCCGCAAGAGCCTGTGAAGGCCAGTCACACAACAAGTCAGCGAAGAGCTAGTAATCCACAGACATGTACATGTACTCTACAGGAATGATGTTGTCACCATGCCCTTAATAAATTTAGTGTCCCAGCTAATATGTGTGGAATGACATCATCACTTGAATGACACATCAGAACACACCTCCAAGTCACTTAGCACACAGTCAGCTCGACACACACATTGCAACACATGCCACACAAGGCTCAAAGCGTGCACACTCAGACACAGGGACTCACCATCATGAGAAGAAGTTGCGGATAAGCTGACTCCGGATGTCCTCATCCTCATCCTCATCCTCATCCTCACTTGCCCCGTGCCCGAGCCCTTCATCCTTCACGGGTGGATGATCCTGCTCATCCGGATCAAGGATGAGTGGCACGGCCTTCTCCACTGCCATGTTGTGCAGCATGCAGCACACAATGAAGATTTTGCAGACCTTCACCGGGGCATATGGGAGGGCACCGCCGGTCTTGTGGAGGCACCGGAATCTGCTCTTCAGGAGTCCAAACGTTCTGTCAATCACGCGCCTCGTCTGCTCATGGGTGTTGTTGTACCGGTGTTCTGCGGCTGTTCTGGGGTTGCGGAGAGGCGTCATCAGCCATGGCATGTTGGGATAGCCAGAGTCCCCTACATGGAAACATCATGTGAAGAAGTGGGTCAGAAGATGCCATAAGATACAAAGATAGCGCTGAACACAGGACTAACAGAGTATACCCACCAACAAGACATGCTCGTTCCGCGTGCAGCTGCAGCATCATTTCTGGCATCCTGCTACGACTCATGATGTATGCATCATGTGCGGACCCTGGAAAACGTGCACAGACATGGGAAATCAGCATGTTAGCAAGATACACCACAAGGGCATTAATGGAGTGGTAATGTTTTCTGTTTCTATAGGCTACCTCTTGTGCCTGTGGTGGTACCAAAGCCACATGTGACCCATCAATGGCCCCAATTACATGAGGCATCCCTCCCAGGGCATAGAACTCACCCTTGACACCTGTCAACTGCTCACGAGTGGGAAAATGGATGAATTCATCCAGGTGCACCAACATGGCTTCTATAACATCATGCAGGACACGGCTGAACATTGTCTGGGACATGCCACCCACATCAGCTATGGTCAATTGAAATGTGCCGGTGGCAAAAAAATATAGGGCTGCCATCACCTTCATCTTGGGGGTCAGAGCTGTAGGATACCTGTGTTGTGGTTGGAGGTGTGGTGCAAGCCGGTGGGTCAAGTCCTCTATAAACTCTTGCGAGAAGCGGTATCTGCGTATGCAGTCATGTTCACGCATGGCATCCAGGTCTGGTATTCGTCTGGGGAGAGGCGGTGCCCTGCAGAGATTTGGAAGGAATAACGAAGAGTGAGTACATTACCACACCAATGTCACTGAGGTGAGCACATGTTCAACAGCTAATACACATCTGCTTAATAGAGTCTGTGCTGTGCAATACATCCAGGACACATGGGCCAGCCAGGTGATACTCCTACGAAGAGCCAGCCACAATAGTTGCATGGCAATGTTGACGTGACATGCCATTAAAATAGCTGTGGGCCAGTGTAAGTGACAAGCCAGACACATTACATGAGTGACAGACATCCACATATCAGCATTTGAAGGATGTCATCTCATACAGACAGCTGGCGGGAGTCTAGACGCACAGGTCACATGTCATCTGGAAAAGGACAGATAACACACATTTCCATGAAGGGGTACATGTCAAAAAACTGATGACACAGACATTGAGAGAACGCAGATATTGCCTCATGTCAGGAAGTCATATTTTGAACCATCATGACACATGTAACGTGTGAGTCCACATGTGGCATGGTGTGCGTATATGTGTGTCATGCACATATGCACACAGACACATGTTGGATGCTGCAACAGCAGATGGAGTTGACGGAACACCAACGGAAAGCTCATGGGAACACATGACACACACATGACATAGTCACATCGTGGCACGCTGGGAATCACATGTCAGGTGTAATTATCCGTGTACCTGGCATCAGGGGACAGTTGCGGGTGTTGCTGACTGTGCCATACCAGTGATGCAATGCTTGACACGTGTGTCGTACATGCACACATGTGCAAAGTGTGAAGGGGAAGTGTGCCACGTAGTGCACCATCACACATGACATGTGTAAACAGCTCATCACACATCTATTGTGCCACAACATGAGGAGACATGTGCCACATCACTGCCTGACACACCTAGGCCCTGCACATGAAGGACTGCGCTGACAATGACTTGATGTACAGCCTTGTGCGAGTCTGACACCTCCATTCCTTTGGTGTGCGCCTCCTATCACCAGTGTAAGCAGTGAAACGCAGTGCACACGCTCTGAGGGCATGTGTAGGGCCCGTACTCACGCGTGAGTACCTGCCGTACACGCGTGAGTACCTGCCTATCACTATAGTTGTGTTACTGTAGGTCCGAGTGATACGGCACGTACTCACGCGTGTACGGCCCGTACACGCGTGAGTAAGTGCTGTATCACTAGGCCCTATGGTACCCCCAACTATAGTGATAGGCACGTACTCACGCGTGTACGGCCCGTACACGCGTGAGTACATCCCGTATCACTCGGCCCTACGGTACCCCCAACTATAGTGATAGACACGTACTCACGCGTGTACGGCCCGTACACGCGTGAGTACGTGCCGTAGCACTAGGCCCTACGGTTCCCCCAACTATAGTGATAGGCACGTACTCACGCGTGTACGGGCCGTAGGGATACACCAGTTTGCTTGTGCATACTCACACTGGGCAGTGCCTGTGTGGCTATTCACAACAATTTGTTGATGTTTGTTTGTGACCAATATATTTTGGCAGCCCTCCAAGGTGATGTCGTGTTAATGAAGCTAGTTTTCAAGCACAGTGAATTGTAACCCTGAATAAGAGGTTTCACTTCCTGATCGGTATCAGTCACATTGACTCAGGTATGGGTGGGTGTGTGCAGGAGGGGCGTACATGTTCAACCCTGATGTTTCATTGCCAGTTCTGACTTGTGTGTGATGATTCGCAGTACAGAAAGTCATCGTGCAGTGCCCCCGTGATGTTGGCCAGTGCTTAATGTTCGTGCTTCATTGCCTGTGTCAGTTTTTGACAATCATGTATCCTGCTTGTACATTTTTGCCACCTGTGTGTGGTTCAGGTGCTACACACTTGTGACTTTGTGTGCTGACATCTGTGGGTACATTCTGGCTTGCCATGAGGGGGAACCCACAGTACAGCTAGGCTTTTTTGCTAAACAATTGCAGGCCCATTAGCTTATGCATTGTCCTGGGTGTGGACATGTGTGACACTCCAGATGACAGTCAGTAGGTCATATGTGTAGCCAACTGTGTGATGAGGTGACGGATAGCCATGTGACAAATGACATTATTTTATTTATTTAGATTTCTTATAAAGCGCTAACAATCATCCTGAGGGATATCACGGCGCTGCGATTGCTACAGTGTAGATGCAGTGGGCATAGTTAGGTGTATTTAATCAAAGTCGGGGAAAAGGAAGGTTTTTAGTTGTTTCCTGAATGCCAGGTGATCCTCTGTAAGTCGAAGGGCCACGGGAAGTTCGTTCCACTTCCTTGCGGCAACGTAGGAAAAGGCTCGTCCACCCATTCTGGCTTTCTTTACCCGGGGAATGCTGGCTAGCGCCGCGATTTGTGAACGGAGGTGTCTAGTGGGAGTGTAGAACTGAATCCTGTTTCTAAGGATGAGAGGGCCTGTCTTGTGAAGTGCTCTATGAGTAATGCACAACATTTTAAAAGTTGCTCTTTGCTTCATTGGAAGCCAGTGTAGATCCCGCAGACAGTTTGTGGCCGAGTCAAATTTTCTTTTCATGCAGATAGCCTTGGCTGCTGCGTTCTGACGTATTTGTAGCTTGGTGAAAAGGTACTCTGCCATGCCAACGAACAGAGAGTTTCCATAATCCAGTCTGCTCATCAAGAGAGACTGAATTAGGATCCTTCTGCATTCTAACGGAATCCAAGGAAAGACTCTTTTGAGCATCTTCAGAGTCGCGAAGCCTTTGCCGCATATAGCGGCTACATGAGTTTTCATGGAAAGGGAGGTGTCGATCATTATCCCAAGGTTCCTTGCTGTTAGTGTAGGGGCAGGGGGGATGCCCAGGGCTTCGGGCCACCAGGTGTCATTCCACAGTTGCGTGTGGCCTCCAAACAGCAATATCTCTGATTTGTCTGCATTCAGCTTGAGGTAGTGCTTATGCATCCATTCAGCCAAATCAGAGAGACAGTTCAGAAGCCTGTCCTTGGAATTGGTCTTCTCGTCCAGGACTACAGTGAGTTGGGTGTCATCCGCATAGGAGCAGATTTCAACACCCCATTTTCTGCTGATTCCGGCCAGGGAAGACACGAAGACGTTAAACAGAGTAGGGCTTAGCGAGGCCCCCTGCGGGACCCCGTATTTGATGGTCCGGGGGGGGGATGAGAACTTGCCCAAATGCACCGATTGAGATCTTTCCAATAGGAAGGACCGTAGCCATCCCAGTGCTCTGTCCCTAATGCCTCTGGTAGCTAGTGTCTCCAGGAGCAATTTGTGTGGGACGGTGTCGAATGCCGCCGAGAGGTCCAACAGGATTAGGGCGACTGTTTTCCCCTGGTCCACAAGCATTCTGATGTTGTCAAGCACGGCCAGGAGAGTTGTTTCCGTGCTATTGCTGGCCCTAAAACCTGTTTGCGTAATGTCCAGTAAGTTATTAGTCTCGAGAAAACTGACCAGTTTTCTGTTGACCAGTTTCTCCAGGACTTTCGACAAGTAGGGAAGCTGGGAGATGGGTCTATAGTTGGCCGGGTTGTTAATGTCTAGGCCTGCTTTTTTTAAAAGGGGGGTGACTATGGCATTCTTCCAACTGCATGGAAATTCTGCTACTTCTAACGAGTGATTCAGTACTTGAGTTACTGCAGGGCAGATGAAGGGAATAATTTGTCGAAAAATATGATGGGGGCAAGGGACCAAGGGGGAGACAGATGTAATTTCTAGCATTGCTTTGCCCACTTCCTCTTCGGAAAATGGACCAAAGCTAGTACAGTGGGCTCGGGAAGTGGGTGGCTCATGATCTATAGGGGGGCCCGCCTCAGAGTTAGGGAAGGAAGAGTAGATCTTGTCTATCTTTTCACAAAAGAAGTTGCTCATTTTGTCGCAACTAATTTGTGAAGGAATCAAATTAGATGATAGACTAGACGGGCTACATAGCTCATTAACTATTTTAAAGAGCTCTTTGGAGGAGTCTTTATTCTCTAGAATCCTATGAGAGAAGTAGTCCTTTTTTGCCTTCCTGATGGCTTTGGTATAATGCGACAGTGCTTTTTTGTACATTGACCTAGTCTCTAGGGATTTTGTTAGCCTCCATTTATGCTCAAGCATGGTGCATTTCCTTTTAAGTAGCTTTAATTCCTGGCCGTACCATTTTTCTGACATAGTACGCCTGGGTTTAGGATTCCGACACTGTCGAGAGCAATGCTCAAGAGCCATTGCGATGTGGTCCTGCAATCTATCCGTTGCTTCGTCGACACTTATTTCCCCTATAGGGGGATATACAAAATGTTCCATAAAAGTTTCAGCCTTGAAGTTAGCATAACTTCTTTTATGAGTTGCTGTTTGATAGGAGGGCTTAGTGTTTTTGGCTGGTAATTGCATATCGAATTCGACCAAAGAGTGATCTGTCCATGGCAATGGTTTTATCCCTGAGATGGAGATAGGGTTAATATTGGAGAAAATCAGGTCGAGAATGTGTCCGGCCTGATGAGTTGGTTGGTCAATTCTCTGAGATAACTGCAGTATCTCCATGTTTTCCATTAGTTGTTTAGTGAGAGGATTATTGCTGTCATCGTAGTGGATGTTAAAATCCCCTACGAGTAGTATATTTTTATTCTGGAGACAGATTGGCATAACTTGTGCCAGGAGATGAGTATTAAATTCAGAGGTACAGCCCGGGGGATTATAGATGAGGACTCCCCCGAATAGGATGGTGGTGTTGAAGGATAAGGAAAATGCCATAACCTCGTGGGTACTGGCCTGAGTAATCGTTTCTTGTTTGCAAGAAAATGAGTCTTTAAACAGCAGTGCGACCCCTCCTCCCTTCTTTTTCTTCCTATTCAGATTAAGAATTTTATAGTTCTCTGGAAGGGCCGTGGCAATATCCGGAGTATTGTGGTTATCTAGCCAGGTCTCCGTAATGAAAGCTAGGTCTGGTTGGCCATTTTCTAGAATGTCCCATACTTCCATTGCATGTTTGGGGAGGGACCTTACGTTGAGATAGATACATTTTAGAGTTATTCCTACGGTGCCGGGGTTAAAGGGGCAATGCCCGGGGTTGCTCAGCCAGTGACAGTTCCCACAGCTAACTGGTCCCATGGAGCGTGAGGGTTCCAGTTTAGCACATAATGCTTGTGTGTGAGAGTCCGCAGTGTTTAGGTTTCTTAGCTCATTCCCTGAATAGGAGATGGAGCATTTGCTCAATGGCCGTGGAAGGCTGGGGAGAGGGACAGGGATTATGGCCCCGGGTCCCGGCCTGTCGCGGACGGGCGCAGACGGGCTTGCCTTAGGCGCGCCTTCGGCGCGCTGATGGCGCGCCCGCTGCGCCCGTCCGCTGCGCCTCCGGTGTGGTGGCTCCATTTTGTAATGACGAGGGGCGGGAGGGTGGGAGGGGCTGAACACTCGCCTGCTCGCTCTGCTCCAGCCCTCACCCAAGATGGCGGAGATCCCGGCAGCGCTTACTCGGCTGCGACGGGGATGATCAGGGGCACATCAGCGGTAAGTACAACGCTAATTTGGGCACTCCAATTCTACTATTAAAAAACGGCGACCTCTAGATAGTTTGGTTATTTAAGCCGGCAGCAGATCAGCAGCAAATACAATACAGTACAGTACAATGATTAAGACAAAGTTTTTTAAGAAAGCGCTGGCAAAAGGTGCAAATTGCTTAGATTAAAAAGTCCCGGCTTTCCGCCTCAGGACACTTAACTCACACTCCACGCTCAGTAGCAATCAATAGGGGGAAGCTTGCAGATCTTTTTGTAATGACGAGGGGCGGGAGGGTGGGAGGGGCTGAACACTCGCCTGCTCGCCCTGCTCCAGCCCTCACCCAAGATGGCGGAGATCCCGGCAGCGCTTACTCGGCTGCGACGGGGATGATCAGGGGCACATCAGCGGTAAGTACAACGCTAATTTGGGCACTCCAATTCTACTATTAAAAACGGCGACCTCTAGATAGTTCGGTTATTTAAGCCGGCAGCAGATCAGCAGCAAATACAATACAGTACAGTACAATGATTAAGACAAAGTTTTTTAAGAAAGCGCTGGCAAAACGTGCAAATTGCTTAGATTAAAAAGTCCCGGCTTTCCGCCTCAGGACACTTAACTCACACTCCACGCTCAGTAGCAATCAATAGGGGGAAGCTTGCAGATCTTTTTGTAATGACGAGGGGCGGGAGTTGTTACTCAGAGAAAATGTCCATTGGCACTCATTACATCTGTCAACATGTCTCAATGTTTCATATGCTTGACCTTGTTGTTTGGTTGTGAAGGACAATGATGTGCCTGCATGACAGATGTCTCCCAAGGAAGTGCACAAGACAACACCTTTACACTTTCCAGGGACACGCTGGCACATTTTAAAGTAAGGCACAGTTTGAACCACACTTGTTTGGAGTTCAGACATAGACATGTTTCCACAGTGTGCTAGCATTTGGGTTAGTCCTTGGTTGTTGCTGATACCAACTTACGAGTGTCAAGTCATCCAGACCACCCTGGTGCCATGTATATGTACTTACTGATACGCCATTTCTGCCTAACAGTGGCTGATTTGAATGAGTCTGGCAGCTCAGACAATGACTGTGTACATGTATTTTGGTGTGCACCTCCTTGTGTGACTTCTGCTATACAGACACATGTGTGTTGTGTTCACAGAGTGCCACATTCACACATGCTAGGCATGTCCATTGTGTAAAGGGTTGTCATTCTCCAGGAGTCACAATGTAATTCTTTGGGGTGTCAAACGTACTCACAGGTCTCTGAGTATGGGGACACCTTCTGCATTGGCATGTGGTATTTGGCCTTGGGTGCGACAATACTGTTTGGTTCACAGTAAACAAGAGGTGGCATGCCTTCATAGTCTTGCTGTGCTCAACTGATCCCAGACACTAGCTTCTCACGATCTTGTGATTTCAAGTTATTTGCTGTTGTGTCCTAATTTTCATTGTTTCCAAGTGGCATGGTGGGTCAACCAACTGGGGAGTGCTGGGCTTACATATGTGGGGAGTATCCTAGATGTTACTCATGATGCCTTTCCTGATATGCACTGTTGCCTATTTTGTTTGGACTCATGTGTCAGATGTATACAGTTGACTGATTTTTTCCTGTCTCTTCACCTTGCCCACATCATCATTGGAGGACACCGAGGGAGACACCGGCACGGATGTGGAGGGATCGAGCAGTGGTGCCACCACTGCTGAGGAGTCGGTGGAATCTAGTGGCACGGAGGGCGAGGGGAGTGAGGCGGAGGACCTGCCCAGTACCAACACTGACTACGAGGCAGACGGGTCCGAGGCTGAGCTCCCAGAGGGGGCAGAGGCTGCTCCCACAGCTGAAAGCAGCAGTACATCTCTCGCTGCCCCCTCCATTCCCATCACCGCCCTCCCACTTGCTCGGGTCCCTTCTGTCCATGCTAGGCCACACCGTGTCTCCTTCGTGCCAGGCACCGCACTCCCTGCCCCTGTCCCCCCTGCTGCCCTCACTGCCAAGTCTGTGGACATTCAGCGGCAGTTGCAAGTTGGGCAGACATCGATCCTGACTGTCCTCCATGGCAACACCAGACTGCTGACCCACATGGTGTCGTACATGGAGGGCATGTCATCAGCGATGTCTGACCAATGGATGTTGCTGAGGTCCCTGGACTCGTCACTGACGACAGTAGCGAGTCACCTGCAGCGCTGCCTCCCCCCTACCCCTGCCCCATCCACAAGTCCCACACCCATGCCTGTCCCAAGCACACCAAGACATCCACACACACGCACCCCACCAGACAGAAGCAGCACACCACCACGTAAGGGCAAGCGCACACCTCCTGACACGCACACTCAGGGGGAAGCAGGCACACCCACTGGGTCTGGGGCACACAAGCAGGCACGCAGCCACAGTCCTTGTCCACATGACTCACTCCCCAGTCCCTCCGATGTCACTCCCCTTGGCTCCTCTGCCCCAGATTCGGAGAAGGAGGCCTACTTTGCTGGGCTGAGCCTCAGCCCCACTAGTTCACCTGGACGCAAACGGTCAAGGCACTCCACGGGTAGGGGAGTTAAGTCCCCCAGCTCGTCCACCACCTTCCCCAGTAGCGCTGCAATCCATCCCTTCGACCCCCCCCCTCCCCTCCTTGGGGCCTGTTGTTTCTCCGGGTGCAGGGGAGACGCTTGAAAAACTGGCAGAAGTGTGCTGCGCCGAGCTCGCCTCCACCTTTGGCGCTGCCCCACCCCCTGTGGTGGAGTCGCCAATCCCTGCACCCACCACACCTACCCTTCCCCCTCCTGTCCCTGCGGTGCCTGGTCCTTCCCCACATGATGCCCCCCCCCCAGTTGACGACACAGTCTTGTGATGTGCAGGCAAGCTAGGGGAGACGCATGGCCATGTGTCCCCCCCAAGGACTGATTATATGGACTGGCCATTGGCCTTTGTGAATAGTCTCGTTTACACATTATTATTTTCATGCTAAATAAAGCATTTTCTTTTTCGTTTGAAAAGTCTTGCATTTCAGGTATTGATGTTGATGCTGATGCTACAGGAGTTTGGGTTGTGGGCATGTGTTATGTTTCAGGTAAATGTTGTAGTCTGCTGCTCATGGGGTGGAACCTGGTATCTGCGTGCCATCACAAGGTCTCTGCAAAGATTCTTTGTCGTGTATGCTCTTTGTGTTTGGAGACATTGTCCCAAGGAGTGTTCCTTCCTCTGTGGCACCTGACATCTCCCCTGCAGAGAGTTGCACAATTGTTGTGTTGCCCTGTGTCTACATTTCCTTTGTTGGTGATGGATCCCTTCAACTCTGGCCATGCCTGCTCAGCAATGTGTCCAGCTGCATCGTCGGTGCCATCCTTGGTACTCACTGTACTTGTGTATAGAGTATTTTGCCATGCCTTCATGGATAAATTGTCCCTTTTCCGCACAATGCATGTGTGTAATCCCAGCCTAGTACACATATGGTACTTGTTCTGCTGGGTATTTGAACACCTGACTCACAATTGTGGCCATTGTATCTGTGGGAACTCCACCCTATTCCTTCCATGACAGACAACATCTTGGTGGCTAGCCCAGCACCTGAACATTCCTATCAGTCCTGGCATGTGCGTGACAGTGTGTGTTCTCTTTGGCTCTCTTAGTTTATTAGGCAGTGACATGAGTATACAGTCTTGTGGCATGATCTCAGTGTGTGTATTGTGCTGCATCTGCCAGGGGTGGGTATGCATGTGTTATTTGTCCTCACACCCACATGTGGTGTGTCATGCAGTGGAGGAAAGACATCCATCCTCCTGGGAGTGGGACACTGCTGTCAGTGATGTGTTGTTATGGCACTATCATCATTGTCCAAAGTTAGGGATACGTACATTCACCCATGGAGTTGTGGTCATCTGATAATAATGTACACCCCCCATGTCTCTGTCCACTGCTGGGAGTCCTCTGCACCCACCCCCATGTCTCTGTCCACTGCTGGGAGTCCTCTGCACCCACCCCCAAGTCTCTGTCCACTGCTGGGAGTCCTCTGCACCCACCCCCATGTCTCTGTCCACTGCTGGGAGTCCTCTGCACCCACCCCCATGTCTCTGTCCACTGCTGGGAGTCCTCTGCACCCACCCCCATGTCTCTGTCCACTGCTGGGAGTCCTCTGCACCCACCCCCATGTCTCTGTCCACTGCTGGGGGTCCTCTGCACCCACCCCCATGTCTCTGTCCAATGCTGGGAGTGATGGGCACCCACCCCTCACATGTCCCTGTCCACTGATGGGAGTCCTCTGCACCCAATCCCATGTCTCTGTCCACTGCTGGAAGTAATGGGCACCCACCCCTCACATGTCCCTGTCAATTGCTGGGAGTCCTCTGCACCCACCCCATGTCTCTGTCCACTGCTGGGAGTGATGGGCACCCACCCCTCACATGTCCCTGTCGACTGCTGGGAGTCCTCTGCACCCACCCCCATGTCTCTGTCCGCTGCTGGGGGTCCTCTGCACACACCCCCATGTCTCTGTCCACTGCTGGGAGTGATATGCACCCACCCCTCACATGTCCCTGTCCACTGCTGGTATTCCTCTGCACCCACTCACCCACCCACTTGCGCCCTTGCTGTGGTACACTGCTGTCCTGGGCATACACCACCCCCAATTTACAGCTGATGTGCTGCACCAAGCCGTACACCTACATCCGTGGCATGTGTACGCCTTGTATCCATCATGTAATGGGGCTGTAGGGGTACGGGTGGTACGGCCCGTACCCATGCTCTGGGGGCGTGGATACGGGCCGTACCACCATTGTGGCGGTGACGTAGGGATACGCGTGGTACGGCCCGTACCCATGCTCTGGGGGCGTGGGTACGGGCCGTACCACCATAGTGGCGGTGACGTAGGGGTACGCGTGGTACGGCCCGTACCCATGCTCTGGGGGCGTGGGTACGGGCCATATCACCATAGTGGCGGTGACATAGGGGTACGCGTGGTAAGGCCCATACACATGCCCCCCCAGAGCGTGGGTACAGGCCGTACCACGCGTACCCCTTCGTCACCGCCACAATGGTGGTACAGCCCGTACCCACGCTCTGGGGGGCGTGGGTACGGGCCGTACCACGCGTACCCCTACGTCACCGCCACAATGGTGGTACGGCCTGTACCCACTCTCCCCAGAGCATGGGTACGGGCCGTACCACGCGTACCCCTACGTCACCGCCACAATGGTGGTACGGCCCGTACCCACGCTCTGGGGAGTGTGGGTACGGGCCGTACCACCATAGTGGCGGTGACGTAGGGGTAAGCGTGGTATAGCCCGTACCCACGCCCCCCAGAGCGTGGGTACGGGCTGTACCACCATTGTGGCGGTGACGTAGGGGTACGAGTGGAACGGCCCATACCCGCGCTCTGGGGAGCGTGGGTACGGGCCGTACCACCATTGTGGCAGTGATGTAGGGGTACGCGTGGTACGGACCGTACCCATGCACTGGGGGCGTGGGTACGGTCCGTACACGCATACCCCTACATCACCACTACAATGGTGGTACGGCCTGTACCCACGCTCTGGGGGTGTGGGTACGGTCCGTACCACCATTGTAGTGGTGATGTAGGGGTACGCATGTACGGACTGTACCCACGCTCTGGGGGCGTGGATACGGGCCGTACACGCGTACCCCTACATCACCACTACAATGGTGGTACGGACCGTACCCACGCTCTGAGGGGCGTGGGTATGTCCCGTACCACCATTGTGGTGGTGACGGGTATGCGTCCACATCCACTTCCGTTGTGGCGGGACGTGGGATTGGTGGACACACCCCCCGAAGTGACCAGACCATGGAGGTAATTAATGTGCAGGATGTATTAGTATGTTGTGGGGTGTGGGTTATGTTTCCTGCCCCTTGCACCCCCCCCCCTTTGCCCCTGGGGGTTGTTCTGACCTTCTGCGGCATCTGCGTCGGTTTCTGAACACGAGGTCGTAGGCTATGAGGGCCGGGATGACTCGTAGGTTGGGGTCCATTGCTGTCCGTCGCGTACCGGTGCTCCTTGTTCGCGTCGTCCTCAATTTCCCGGCAGTTTTTGGCTCCCGTAAAAAATGCTACGTGCGGAGTGACGTCGGCATGAATCGTACTTGCTGGTCCGTAAACCGCTGCCTGACTCCGTCCGGACGTCGCATATGCGCCGTCCAGAATCAGATTTGTATGTATTTTTTGCCGGTCTGTGTTTTTTACGACTCGTACGGAAATGGTATTTCTGTGCGAATCGTACTTGCGAGTTTGTAAGGTGTTTTTCCCGGGTACGAGTCGGACGGAGAAAACGCTCCGTACGACCATTTGTACCTGGGTTTTACAGGATCGGAATCGGCACCTTTGTGTTTGAAAATACCACTTTTAGAAAGTAGGTATTTTCTTGTCTAACCATTCAAACCTGCCTCTGCTAGGCTGTGTATTCCCTGTCTGGAGTTTGAGTGACAGTGCTGGGGAATTCCAGGAGACAGGGTGAGGTGTCCCAGTGGTGAATAGAGAGATCTGCATCTAGATGGGAGGGAGTAGTTGCACCAGGGACCTGAATAGGACTGTGCCTGCCCCTCACAGTGCTGGCTCCACCCCCTGTGGTGCGTCTGATGTCTCTGCCCTGCACTGTGAAAGGAGAGAAGGAATCATGTCAACAAAGTGCTCCAGGGCTGGGCTTTCCCTCCACAATGCTGGCTCAACCTCATGTGGGGTGTCTGATGTTTCTGCCCTGCACTGTGAAAGGAAAGGAGTCATGTAAACAGAGTGCTCCAGAACTGGTTTGGACTGGGCAAAGGCCCATCTCCCCTCAGTGAACAAAGGATTTTGGGGTATAGGTAGTGGGACCCTGATCCCAAGAATTTAGATCACTTTTGGAACAAGAAGAAACCTTTACTGTGGAGCGGAACCTGAAGAAACTGAGGAGAGCCTATCCCTAAAATGAAGTGCTGCTTGGGGGATTGGCCTGCAGTGGTTTGCCTGACTGCCAAAGGAAGGAGAAGAGACTTTGTGTGCTTATTTCAACTTGTAAGGATCTCCAAGGGCTTGGAACAGAGCTTGCCTCCTGCTGAAGTCTTAGGGACAACAGACTTCAACCCCCAGCTCCCCAGAGTTCTTTGGAAGTCCCTGCTGCTGTTTTGGGCCTTCTGAGGGACTGCGTGTCGCAAGGAGCTGGAACTAAGCCGAAGCGTGTCGCTGCTGCTGCCATCGCACTTCTGAACAAGGGTGTCGTCGCTGGAGTTGTTGCACTGCATCGCATCGAGAGAAGCGTCTCGCAACGAAGGAGAAGCGTGTCGCCGTCGCTGCTGCCTGCCGTCGCACTTCTGAACAAGGATGTCGCCGCTGGAACTGTCGCATTGCACCGCATCGAGGAAAGCGCCTCGCATCCCAAGAGAAGCGCGCCGCCGTCGGAGCTGCTGCTGTTGCATTTCTGAACAAGGATGTCACCGCTGTAGTTGTCGCATTATGCGGAAGCTTCACGCAAACTGGGAGAAAAGTGTCGCAGCTGAAGCTGTTGCCGTCGCACTTCTGAACAAGTGTGTCGCCGCTGCAGTCCACGCATCGAACCGAGAACTTCTCGCATCCCCGGAGAAGCGTGCCGCATCTGGAAGATCTTCACATCTTTATTTCTTTGCACCAGAACTTTGCCGCATTTCCTTCGCTGCGACATTACTTGTCGTGGAAGCGCAACGCATCGTAAGGTACATTAACGCAAAGTGTTGCATCTTAAGAACTGAACTAAGCTAAAAACTACCATCTTAAAATAATAGTATTGTGTATTTTTGTAGTTTATGGTCTTGTCGTAAATCTATATAAAGTATACTTATTTTTTATATAAAACCTGTGTGGTGTCCATTTGTAGTGTTGTCACTGGATTACTGTATGTGGTCACAAATGCTTTACACACTGCCTCTGAGATAAGCCTGTCTGCTTGTGCCAAGCTACCAAGGGGGTGAGCAGGGGTTATTATAGGAGTGTACCCCCTTACCCTGACTCGAGGCAAGGGTCCCTATTTGTCACAAGTACCTACCTGTGCCAACTAGAGACCCCCAAATCTAACAATCACTATGATTACCATCACCACCATTGACACCTCCACCACATCCACAAACTTTACCACTGATACCATTCCGACCAACACCACCACCAAAACCTCCACTTTTTCCACCACCACCATTACTGGCATAATTATCACCACCTTTAGGGGCACTACCATTTTAGCATTATCACCAAAAACATTACCACCACGATTTCCAGTACTTCCACCATTACCACTTCTCCCAACAGAGGTATCAACCAAACTAATAACCAGACTGTATAATGCAGCCATGGAGATTATAGATGGGCATACACCTCGGGTGCAAGGACAGTAATCTGCGGACCTGGGCATGGCATTATTGATGTGATCTAGAAGTACTGCTTGATTGATTGATTGATTAAAAATGTATAAAGCGCACGTATGCCCATGGGCGTCTTGGCGCTGAACAGAGACAATAACTACCTGGTGAAAATGTCAACGGCCTGATCTACAAGGAAGAAAACAGCCACGTTTTTACCTCTTTCCTGAAAGACAGGATGGAGGGACTGTTTTTGATTGCGATAGGAAGGAGATTCCAAGCCCTTGCTGCATGTAACAGAAAGCTTCTCCCCCCCCATCTGACCTGCTTGTATCTTGCAGTCTGAATGAGTTTTAATTGACTTGAGCGAAGGGTCCTAGGGGGCTCGCACAGTTGCAGGTGATCTTTCAGAAACTTAGAACCGATGCCTTGCAAGGCCTTGTATGTCAGGCAGACAGATTTAAACTTTATTCTTTTGTCTATTGGTAGCCAATGTAGGGATCTCAATTTATGTGAAATTGGCTCGGATCTGGGTATGTCAAGGATCAATCTGGCCGCAGCATTCTGCAGGCGTTGAAGTTTAGCTAGGTGTTGGGCCTGGATCCCAGCAAACAGAGCATTCCCGTAATCGAGCCTCGATAAGGCCAGTGAGGTTACCACCGTTTTGCGGGAAGCTAGGGGTATAAAAGGCAGGAGTTTCCTGATTACTCTCAGAATATATCATATAGTAGATGCAAGTTTATTGGTGTGTGCATCAAAAGTCAGCTTATTGTCCAGTATAAAGCCAAGATTTTTCACTTTGTTTACTGGACGTGGGCACTGGCCTAGGTTGTTCGGCCACCATTCTGGGGACCAGATTTCCATGTCCGTGCCTAGCATCATGACTTCACTTTTATCTCCGTTCAGCTTTAGACAGTTCTTCTGCATCCAGTGATTAACTTGTGTCATGCAATCTTGGAATTTATCTGCTGTTTCCCTGATGTCGTTTTTGATTGACACCACTATTTGGGTGTCATCGGCGTGAGAAACTGGCAGAAATCCACAGTTTCTAATAATGGCAGCAAGGGGCTTGACGTAAAGATTAAAAAGAGTGGGGCTCAGGGAAGACCCCTGAGGCACACCACATGGGGAGCTAAAAGATTGTGATTTTACTTCCCCCAACTCTACAGTGAAAGTTCTGTTAGACAGATAGGAGGCAAGTAATGATCGAGCTGATGAGTGTACTCCTGCTTCAGTTAGACGGGTGAGAAGAGTGTCGTGATTGACCGTGTCGAAGGCCGCCGAGAGATCAAGTAGGATCAAGGCGGCCTTCCCTCCGGCGTCTAGGATGTATCTAAGTTCTTCAACTGCCGTAATCAATGCTGTTTCAGTTCCGTGACCCTCTCGGAAGCCGAATTGCGAGTGGTCTAGAGCATGGGTGTCTGAAAGGAATTTAGACAGTTGTTTATTTAATATTTTTTCAAGAATTTTAGCTGAAAAAGGAATTCTTGCAATAGGTCTGTAGTTAGCTGGGATTTGTGGGTCCAAATTAGGTTTTTTCAAGAGAGGCAGTACCGAGGTGATTTTCCAGAGATCAGGGTATTGGCAGGAGTTTATTATATGTGAGAAAAGACTACATAGTTGTTCACTTATAAGCTCTGGGAAAAGATGCATAACCTTGGGAGGACAGGGATCCGTCAGACTCCCTGATTTCATAGTCTTGACGGTTCGAAGGATTTGTTCCACTGGCGGTGGTACAAAGAGGAAGTGGGTATTGTATTCTGAAAGTTGTGGAACCTTATCGGGAATAGTGTGCAACTGTATAGGTGTGACCTTATCTGTTAGTTTGAAGGATTCATAAACTGTGGTCACTTTGTCCACAAAGAATTGGCCCAGAGTGTTACTAAATTCAGTACTTATTACTGCCTGTTTATCACTGTCAATTTTTGACAGTTTCTTCACAGTGGCAAAGAGTTCCTTGCTGGAGCTCTTTGCTTCATTAATTTTCAAGACAAAGTATTTGCTTTTTTCCTCTAAAATTAATTTTTTATAGGAGGCCAAGGAGGTTTTATAACTGTCTTTCAGCAGAGGATCATAATTGGTCCTCCATCTCCTCTCCGCCCTTCTACAAAGTTGCTTTTGTGTTTTTAGAGCATCTGAAAACCAAGGTTGAGAAGGGGTTTTTCGGCTGGAAGTACTCTTTTTTTAAAGGTACTAGTTCATGAATTGCTGTCTTTATCCAGCTAGAAATTTGAAGTGTTGCGATATTGCTGTCAGGTGCTAATTTAGGAATGGATAGGGTGAGCTGATCATTTAATTTTGTGGCGTCTAGTTTGCTCCAATCAAAATAGGATGTTCTATTAGAGGGAATGACAGCTGTATTACGAGTGTCTCTAGTATTTATAGTAAAGATTATAGCCTTATGGTACGACCAGGGAACTGGTAGGATGTCTAGGAGTTTGATGCCTGCAAACCAGAGAAGTTTTCCCTAATGGTAGATACAGACTAATTCCTTATAAATTCCTGCAGAGGATATAACTGATCCTGATGGCTATGGACAAATTCGACCTCACCAATGTCACCAGATGTAGACTATGTGGTGCTCAGGGGGCGCATTTTATACATATGGCATGGAACTGCCCTAGAATTGCTCTGTTTTGGGGACACAGTTTAGGGGATGTGGATGGCAGAACGTGGATTTCCACTTACTCCCAACATAGTCCTTCTTGGTTGTGTTAAAAATGTCCCTAAGGGCTTTTGCAAACTAACTGAAACAGCAATATTGCTAGGTATACGCAAGGGCGCCATGGTATGAAGGGGGTGTGGAGCCCCTCTGTTTTAAGACTGGATGAAAGACATGACCCTATGCGACTCCTATTGTATTGAAGTGCCAGTTTATATTGGATTATTTTATGTACTTAGTGTCATTGTAAGATTTTAATTAATCAAACAATAAAGAAATTGAATTGAATTGAGTACCTGTGTCTTCCTACCGTTATTCATTTTGTCTGCCTATAAAAATTAAAAAATATTTTTTTTTAAATGCCATCAGCAGTATCAACTTCAACACCTCCTATCACCTCGACTACAACTACCAACATCGCCTATAGTGCCACTAGTACCACCACTCTTGTCTGCATAACAACATTGTGTAATTGACAGTATCTTGTGTATTGGAAATTGTCTTTTGGGCATCTGTGGGAGAGATGCGTATTTACTACCTACAGTAAAAAAGTCCAGACTTCAAGTCATTGACAATGCTTGTTAAAATGTATGTTTTAGGCACCAGCATACAATAAATAGGATCATTGGTGGGCCTTTGGTGATGGTGAGTAATTGCTATTAGAAATAATGTAGGCGTACCTGAAAGCATCAAGTCTGAGTCTTGTAGTAGCTATTATAAATCCACCCTTATTCCTCCTTTATTTTTTTTTAAGTTTATAATCACTAGCACAAGGCCCGAGAGAGCATTTGAAGTCCTCGCGAGCTTGCATTACAGGCCATTATGTAGTGAGGGCAGAGGTGGAGTGCTAAGTCACCATCTTGGTAGTCAGTGAAGAAAGCCAATGTCATCTCACCGATGGCAAACGTGATGCCCCTGCAAAGGGATTTCACTCTAACCACTCTGTGGCACACCACCGAAAAAGCATCACGTGACTTTTTTTTTAAATCTTACCTGTGGCATGCCGATGCTTGAAAACGATCGATAAAAGTAAAATGGCCATAACTGAATTATTATGCATATGACTTTAATTAAACATACTTTGCCCAAAGGAAGAAGGCGACTACCCTGCAAGTTGTGTTTGAATAATAAAATACCTTTAGATCAGAAAACACCAGATATTCTGAATTCACTCTATTGATTTCGATGTTTACACTTTTCTTGTAAACAACCACAAGTTTAGTCACAGAGGCTTCTTTGCGACTCAGATGTGTATTGATTCCGTTTTAAGTGAGCGGTAGATTCTCGCTGGCAGGTTGTATCCTTTGTCAGAAAAAATATATTTTCTCTGCCAAAAAGGTGAAAACAGACACCGCCTTCGCGCGAATCCCCGGAATAGCAAGTGAAGGAACATTTTCCGACTGAATGAGTGAAGCAGGGGGGATTTAGGACCCAGAGTCTTGGATTTAGCATCCCTCTCTCTTTCTGCATTTGTCTCCCTTTCTACCGTTCTCGCGGTCTTCTTTCCATGCCTGCCAGGAGATTAAGACATTTACAACTTTTGATGATCTTTCCAGAAGGATTTTAAAGCTAAAATTAAACGACAAGAACAGGGAACAGACATCAAGACGAAAGAAAGGGAAACACAGAAAGGATTCGGGAAAGAAGAGGGACCCCAAATAAATAAGCCAGTTCTTCAGGTTGTGGGGTGAAACGGCAGAGAGTCTGGTTTTGAGAGCGAGCACGCACCTGCCACCTGCCTGCTCCAGGGCGGTGCGCCCGGACTGGGCGGAAGGGAGGAAGCGTATGGGATGCTCGTGATCACACGCGTGGACATTCGACAGCTTCAGGAGCACATGCCACACAAGCAGGGCATGAAATGCCGCTTTAATGAAGTTGCGTAAAAGGAGCCAGGCAAACAGACTGGTGGGGTGTTTTCGTCCGACTTCGGCTGGGTACCACTGAGATGTTGTCTCGACTGCAGGCTTCTCACATGTGCTTGCTGCACTGACACCTTCCTGGTGTTGAATCACTCAATATATGACGAAACACTGACAGCACGCAAAGCAGAAGGGGTCGGTCGCTCAAATCTAACAGTTGTTGTCATTAACAAAAGAAACATCCTCTAAGACAAGTATTTTTAGATGTGGGAAGTGGATTTGAGGAAGGCTGCCAGGATCTTATGTTTATGATGTCTGGGAAAGTTCTTCTGTTCTACCTGACGGTGTGCCCGGCCCTCCAGATAAGGTAAGCAAACTTCCCGAAGGGTACATTGCCAACTGTCAGACTCGACCGCTTTCGGCGTGCCTGCTGCTGTCTGAGTGCCAGTGTGTGCTGCATGAAGTCACCGGTCAGGGGGGCATTTAAACTTCAACCCAGTATTAGCGCGATCCGCCTGTTGCATGCTAAGAGGTGTGTGCAAGCAGTGGCACAGGACTATAGAGGGCATCCCTTTGTTATAATTGTCGCGTTGTTTATTGGTTTAACGCATCTGTGCGGTGCGTGCATAACAATCACTCATGTCTGAGGGGCACAGAGGACAGTGAGCCCAAGACCGCCCTGTAAGCTAGTCAGAATTGAATATGAACTTTGAGAGAAACTGGGAGCATCAGGGCACAGCTATTACTCGTTCTCCACTACAACGTAGGTTATCGCTGTTAATTATTTAGGAATGCGCCGATAGAGCAGAGGCTGTGGGAAGGGATGTGACATGCTTTTAGAAACACGTCTTTTAAATGGTATGTTGTTCTGAGCGTTCCCCTGGGCAATTTATATAGATGAATATTGATCTTCTTGAAGCAAATCTAATCTCAGCTGATCGCTTTTAATTTTAAAAAATGTCATTCGGTCGATATGTTTGTTTTGATGTTCTTGGCTCTAACAGATGGTGGTTCAATGATGTCAGTCCTCGGGAACGCACACACGGGGGCAATTGCTGAACTTCGCATACAGTGACGAACAGCCTACAATAATGTCAGTGTCTGTGGGGAGCATGCTTGCTTTCTCGGGTCTGCGCTGAGCATCCCGAGCAGCTCAGCTGCTCAGAGGCTTCGGCAGACGTTGTCCGCACTGCCCAAGGACAGTCTCGCGGTTAAGATTTCGCCGAGGCATCCCGCACCCGCGCCCTGCCGTGAGGAGGCCACTCCCGTCTCCTGTCAGTGTAGAGGAGGTTTCCGCTCTCGGGACCGTGGTGAAACAAACAACCCAACTGTCTTCTCTGGGCAGAGGCAACCTCTACTTCGGCGGCGCGTGTGAGGAGGCAGGTGCTCCATTACTCTGTCTGCAAAGGCAACGGGTGTGTGCAGAGGCAGCCCCCCCCGCCCCCCTCCTCTCTCTGCCGGGTCTGTGTAGAGGCATCTTCCTCCGCTCTCGGGTGTGTGCAGAGGCTACTACGGCCTCCATTACCGTTGCAGTACACACGCAGCCTCAACGCGGCCGGGAAAAAAAAGGTGGGGGAATCCTCCGCTGCCATCGCTGTGCAGAGGTAGCTCCCACCCCGCAGGGGCTGTGAAAAAGCGGCACCCGCTGCCGGGACTGTGCAAAAGATGCCTTGCCTCAGCTGTCGGAACTGCAGCTGCGAAACATCCACGCTGCAAGCGCCCACTGCTTCTCTTCAGCAAGTTTTTTTGTGTTAGCTCGCGTGGCTGGTGGCGAACGGCTGTGTATGTCCGTTCCTTTGAAGCGCAAAATAACAGCATGGTTTTTCTTTCCTCCGTGTCTGTTATTCACTGTAAGCATTTATTCGTTTTTCTTTGATTTGTAATTGATGTCGCACCCTTTATCTATACATTTAATTTCCCCTTCAGTCTCATTACTTCTTTTTTTCTCTTACACACCCTCATCAATGCAATTGCGTTTAAATGCTTCGTGGCAATGAGACTCGCGTCGGAGGTCTGTCGTTCAGTCTCAAGCGCCGCATCGCAGTGCCAGGGAAAGCAACAGACCCCTGAAGGCTGCTGGGCGCCGGACACCCACTGGAAGGAGTGGCGCCTGCATCCTGATGACGCTAGCCTCCACTCCCTCAAGGTCTCCTTGAACGCGGAGACCTACACCTGTTACAGGCTGCGCCGGTGGGACGCCGACGGACGTCCACCTAAAAAGAGGGAGTCTTTGTGACATGAACCTGTAGGGGACGGGAGCTCTACAGGAGCTTTCTTATAGCATCAATCTCCGTGCAAGAGATGGCCGTGGTGCAGCACAGATGAGCGGCGACGTGTTGAGTGGGCAGTCGTGGGATCTGGACGCTGTTGCGCGTGATATCTTGAGATATGGCATTAAATATTACCTTAATCGATTACCACGTTTGTGTGCAGCTCTTTCCTACCAGTGCAGATACATTCGAACATGATAGGCGAGAACATGCATCTGTGCTCTTTCGTGAGAGGCTGTATTACATGTTTGCATGCTGTTCTGTGCACTAGATTAAAGCCACTTAAGGAGGAGGCGCACACAGAGAGTACCCAGATTTTCCTACCCGCCCTCTCTCTTGGGGGTTAATGGCTGCACCATGGAGAGCACGTTGTCAACGGATCACAGCACTGAAGACGTTTGTGGCGAAGGAGTTCGCAGTGTAGAGCTCCGAATTCACAGTGCACCCTCCATGAGCCTCACCTATGCACCTCTATGGGCCTCGCGCTCTCACTCTCCCACCCAATGCTTAGTGTGTAAAAGTGCCCAAAGATTTGCTTAGAAGCCCACGCTGGTGCTATCGAAGGTTGGGGCACCAAACACCAAGGCTGCATGGCCTTGATTCCACCTCAAGCCTCTTAATCCACCTCCAAATACCCCTTCCTCTTCTTCTCACTCCTGCAAGTTATTTTCCTTCTTTTGTTAATGTTTTTCCATCTTTCACTTCCTGCTTCTTTCCCCCTTTTGTGTTTTTTAGGTCTCGCCTGACCCAGAGCATGCGCTGGTCTGGCGAGACTTATTGAGAGGGCTCCAAAAAGTTCTACCAGGACAGCCTAGAGCTACAGTGCATGTGCATGGGCGCGCGCGCTGCATTTTACCGCGATTACTTTCACTTTTGCGGCCACACGGCTGCTTTGCATAGCCAATAGGTCTCGCTTTTGGGATCTTATAAGTATTTAGTTATGCAACTGTTGCATGGCTAAACACTTATAAGGTCCCAAAGGCGAGACCTATTGGCTATGCCAATGCTTGTTTCTCTCTTGCTCTGGATCAAAGTCTCTTGGAGAATAATAAGTGCCGGTCCCCAAACATGAATGTCAGTGGGCCCCACCTGCAACCACCAGCTAAAAATAAGAGCTGCTCCCACCTCGATCCCACTGCAATCAAATCATTTGGGACCTACCAGGTCTGGTGGCTCAGTGGACTAATGCCCACTGTAGGGGCCTGTGTTTGACTTCATGGTAACAAGTTCAAATCCCATTTAGTCTACTCAGCCTTTAATCAATCCGAGGTCGGATAAAATGAGTATCATTGGGTTGGGTAACATTAAACACCTGTTACTCAGCACCATAATGCCCGTGGGTGAACGTGCGCCTTACATGTTATATTGTGCTAGGAGAGTTTGCTGGCTTTACACAGAGAAATAATTAATAATCCTAAATGAACTAAGAAAGCAAGGCCTCCTGGAGCTCTAAGAGACAATAACAGGTATTACAGATCCAATGAGCTGTAGAATGCACCCACAAAAACCATAAACCAGTCCTTGGATCGCCTGCTGCAAGTAATCATTGCCTCGATGTCTCACTCAGAGCATAGGTACTTGTATGTCTTTCATACTCATCAGATCACAGTCAGAGGCTTGGGCTGACTCCTGGTGTGGCTGGGTCTGCAGCATGTCTGTGACTGCACTGAGAACTGTGGGGCTCTAAAGCGGTGAACTCGCTTTGCAGGTCACTGCACTTCGAGGTTATGAACTTGCCAGTGAAGTCCTAGTGGATTGCTATCACCAAATTCAGAGATTAGAACAAATCCTCTAAATGTTGTGTAGCTTTGTGGATCGAACTGCTCTGCTTTCACATGCCAGGAATCAGTAGCGGCTCCTGGAAGGGGTGCTGTCGGGCGGTGACGCAGGGTGGGGGAGGGGCGGTAGTAACCTCCAGATTATGGCCTAACGGAGGTAAATATACAAATAAATAAATAAAACAAATTTCTTTGCACGCGTGGCATCGCATTTGGCGATGCAGCGCGCGCAACAAAATTTGTTTTATTTCTTTATTTGTATACTTACCTCCGTTAGGTCATAATCCGGAGTTTACTACCCCCCACCCTGCCCCTCCCTTGCCCTAGGTCACCGCCCGGAAGCACTCTCTCCAGGAGCCGCTACTGCCAGGAATATTCATAGCCTTTACAACTTTACAGTAATATATTGTTGCGGATCCACCAGAAGCTTGGGAGCTTTCCTATGATCCGTAGAGCTATCATACTGGCACGCACGCCCTCACAGCCCAGGGGCACGAATCACAAGGATATTCTATGAGCAGGTGCATCCTCTTATAGTATTCTGGATTTAGGAATAAGATAGGAGAAGTTCGGACTTAGTCTTGGCTTTTTCCTAAAATTCGAATAAAGCCAGAAGCACATCAAGAGTACTTCACAAGAAAATCTATGTGAGTCAGTCCCTTGACATATTTGTCTCGAGGTACAAGTGAGGGTGGATGAATTCTAGTGCAGTTTACAGGAACTGACTTCAAAAGATGAATGCTTCCAACGCATTTTTTGCTGCTGCGACTGCTGCCAATCTGAGGTGAGGCGGGCGGGTAAAAAAATAAATTACCTAAAATTTCCTTTCCCGCTGCCGTGATCTTCTGCTCCTACCCCGTGCCTCGCTGCTCCTCGGCTCCTGTCCTGGCACTACAAGTCCCATGAGCACAGACTCCCAGACTAAACGCAATCCCAGCACTTCTCTAATGATATGACTCCCAGCATGAGAGAAGCGCTGGGAGTGGGCATAGTGGGCCATTTCTTTCCCCCAGTAGGGACTGGGAGCCTGTTCTCCTGAGCACTAGGATATCTCCAAGGACCGGGCTGGAAATATCCAAGTGCACATGTTGGTTTGGCCATCCTAAAACAGCTGGCCAAACAGAAAAGCCCGCTTTCTGTGCCTACTACTCCTTCTCCCTTGCTGCGTGACACTGTGGCATTGCCCCGTACCACCCTAGACTTGGCAGACTGAAAGTACAATTAAAATGACAAATTTAATGTCCTTTTATTTTTTCTTCTGCCTGCTGCATTTCAGAGGTGCAACAACGCTGTTCCGCCATAGTGGAGTACGCAGCCCCTATTTTTCTGCCAGGTTTCAGAGCGGATTGCTTGGAAAGTTTTCTTGTTGGTAATACATTCCCTCTTTACTGAGTTCTCCTTTGTGGAGAATTATACGTAGGGGGTGTAACCTCTCAGCACACAAAGGATGTATCCCCCCCCCATGAACATGCTCATTTTCTTTCTTTTGCTCCATGTGTTTGATCCATTCCTCTTCCCACAGTGGAAGGATATTCATGCCCTCACCTGCCTAAATTACATAATTTACCCTTTCCAGGATGGGAAGGGGAATTAGAGTAGTTTGTGAATACCTGCAAATGTACTTGTTTGTGGGCTTTCACTAACTCCTAAGACTAAGCATGCCTCTCAAAGCCCAGGAACGCCCTCAATCCCAACCCATGAGTATGATTTACTGGGGCTGAGATCTCCACACTTCAGGTGGAGATCTCTGTGTCTCTAAGAGTAAAACAGCTTATTGATGCCAGGAATCACTTTTGGAATTCCTGGAAGGCGTAACTGAAGTTAATTTGATCATAAGCCTACGTTTAGTGGTGATTATACCTTTTTTAATTGACCTCCCTATTTTCGTTACCCCCAAAAGCATGTATAGAAATATCATTAGCTTTCTCAGGCATATAAATTCAAGAGCATTTTAAAAAGGAAGACTAGTTGGATGTTCATTGCTAGTGCAATCCATAAAATGGTATTCACCCTATTAACAACAAATCAAAGTATATTTACTTTGGTTCACAATATCACAAATATTGATAAGTTATATTGCAAAGCGTATTACATGACCGTGATTTATCAATAATGATTGTGATTTTATGTGATTCAGGGCTCTATTCACAAGAAAAAAAGGGAAATATTTGCTCACAGATTTACAAGCCCACCTGAGTGCAGATTAAGAATCTTAGGAAATAAAAAAAAATGACATGGTGACAAGTAGCAAGTTTCTAAGCATGCTTCTGAAAACATCTTGTGCCTTCGAAGTTATATAAACATGTGGAGGGAGTTCAATGTGCATGATTGTACATGGGGAAATGTATTTCTATGTGTCTAATTTTGCTTTTGCTTATTTCTTCTTTCTTAATGCTAAATATATGCTTCCCAATGCAAAACCTCTTGCCCTATAACCAACATATTTTGGGGTACTCTATTTTCATCTGCACTTTGAAAATAAAATTCACTGCTGCCATCCTGCACCTCCTATTTTCACTAAGGATCTAGGAGCACTTTGTGAATACCCAGAATCTTGAGTTTGTTGGTGTTGCCATACTTTCTGGGACATTCCTAGCATGGAAGGACCACTCACCCCTGTAGTCGGATTTACTCACATGCAATTTTACACCATCATAAGGTAATATTTTGCATTGGTAAATGGATTCACATGTGCCAGTGCTCCTTTTTTGAATTGCTTGTACTTGAGAATTAAGCTCCTTGCATGGTGTAATTGAAAATTACCTGTCCAGTAAATCCAGACACATAAATCTTGTTTGATCACTGCACTGTTCCTCAAACACCATAACAATACTAGTGTGGTATCAAAACAAGATATACATGCCATTCATTTAATCATAAATACATTTAGGGGCCTTTTACAATATCAGTCGTAAAGCCTCCGACATTAGGTCGGAGGCTCTACGAATGAGATCATCAGTTTCACTTGCGACTGGCTGATTACAACACAGCCGGTCAGAATTGAAACCGGCCGGTCATTCCAGCTGGCTTCTGATGGGCTCAAGGAGCCTGTCAGCCAGTCAGAACCAGCCCGTAATCCATATGGATGGCGTTTTACGCCATCCGCATTACAATGCACGGTTTCTAGCAGGCTTTCCATGCTGGGCTTTTCGACATTGCAGCCTGTTCAAAAACATGTTTGGGGGCCCCTAGTCAGGCCCCCTTTTCCTTGCGGCCTCCGGTTGGGGGCCACCCTGTTAATCCCTGCACCTTATGGCAGGCACCTTGAGGTGCAGGGATTAAAACAATCTCCCATTTCTCTATGGGAGTTTATGTTGCGTCCGGTTTACAGCCGTAACATATGCTCCCATAGGAAAATGTGGGAATGCAACTGACCATGTGTGGTCGCATCGTAATTAGGCTGTCGGGACTGCCGGCTGCAGGTCAGTCTGTCCCGTTTCCACCACAGTGTTGGTCTAAGGAAACTCTGACCAACATCATAATAAGCCCCATAGTTAGAACGGTACGAGTTGTAGTGATCCAAAATGCCTTTGTGTCAGCTCCTAAAACCTTGATTTTTACTGCATCTCTTGAACTTTACATAACATGGTTTCGAGGCCTTTTTGCCTTCCCCATTCTAACTTTCTTGGCAGAAACTGACCAAACTTCCCCTTCTCCAGATACACAATTTTGTTTAATTAATACATGCACTATATGCCAATGAATAACATTGCATTAAAAAAGAAAAAAATGGTAGATAATTAAGTTTTCGCCATGTACCACTTTTTAGGTCGAGCCTAGCACAGCGCGCATGTGCTGCTCTAGGAGAAGGCCTCTTGGAATCACTTCAGACTTTCTGGAAACTTGTGTGTGTGGTGTTCGATTTTCCACACATGCTATTGGCCTTTGCGTGTGGCTTTCAAAAATGAAAGCAAGCAATTGGCCAAAGGCGGGTGCATGTCCCACCTTTTCTGAACATGTTTACTCCCACAGCGTTTAGCTGTCGGGAGCGAGCAGAGGTGCGCAGAATGCCATCTGTTGTGGATCATGTTTCATTTCAAGACCTTGCAGATTTCCTTACAAGGCGCTTCCCCTCCACCCCGGCCACGGGACAGACCCACCGCCACAAGAGTGCGTGCTTCTTTTTCCAGCACTCGCATTTCACTATGTCAGCACTCTCTTCCTGCACCGTTATCTTTGTATTAGTATGTTATTGTCAAGACATTTGCTGTACTCTGTAGTTAGCCTCTATAGCCGCCTCTTTTTCGGTACCATCTTAAAAACTGACCACACCTTTTAACATTAGCGTTTTTTAATCACTGTGGTGCGCGCTTCCTTTTACTCCTCTGCGCAGCTGTGGTGCGTGCTACCTTTGACATCTCTGCATAGTGCACAGCTGTGGTGTGTGTTTTCTTTCCCCACATTGTTTTTGGTACTCGCTCGATCCAGGGGCGTAACGCAGGACATTGCTGGGGGCTTGGGCTTAAATTGAGCCGGTGTCTGCTGGTGCGCACATGGGTACTTAATTATTAGCTCTTGCTTTTTGTGCGTGCTTTCTGGCACCGGCTGCTAAATAATGCCTCTGTGCAGCTTTGGTGCGTGCTACCTTTCACATCTCTGCACATTACACAGCTGTGGTGCGTGCTTCCTTTCCCTCATTGCACAGTACACAACTTCAAAATGGACCACACGTTTTAACATTCACGTTTTTTCATCACCGTGGGCACTTAATTATTAGCTCTTTCTTTTTGTGCGTGCTTGCTGGCACCGGATGCTAAATAATGCCTCTGTGCAGCTTTGGTGCATGCTACCTTTCACCTCTCTTCACAGTGCACAGTTGTGGTGCGTGCTTCCTTTCCCCCATTGCACAGTACACAGCTTAAAAATTGACCGCACCTTTTAACATTCATGTGTTTTCAGTGCCGTGGTCCGGCCTCTTTTCACAACTCTGCGCAGCTGTGGTGCATGCTACCTTTGACATCTCTGCACATTACACAGCTGTGGTGCATGCTTCCTTTCTCCCATTGCACAGTACACAACTTCAAAATGGACCACACGTTTTAACATTCACGTTTTTTCATCACCGTGGTGCGTGCTTCCTTTCACATCTCTGTGCAACTGTGGTGCGTGCTACCTTTGACATCTCTGCACAATGCACAGCTGTGGTGCATGCTTCCTTTCCCCCCATTGCACAGTACAAAGCTGTGGCAAGTGCTTCCTTTCACCCCACTGCACAGTAATAGCATGTGCTTCCTTTCACAACACTGAACAGTACATATATGTGGTGTGTGCCTTCTTTCACCCCATTGCACAGCTGTGGTGCGTGCTTCCTTTCACCTTACTGCACATTGCACATCTGTGGTGCATGCGTCCTTCTACCCCACTGAACAGTGCACTGCTCTGGTGCGTGCTTTCTTCACCCCACTGCACGTGTCCCCTCCATCACACCCACGTGGTTCTCTCGCTTTCTGTTTAATAAACAAATTTCACACACAGATGCCCAGGTTTCCGGTGTTAGCATTTGTGAACTCGCTGGACCTCGCAGCTTTTCTTACAAGGCGCGTTTTCCACCCCGGCCGAGGGACAGATCCCAACGCCATATGCTGGATTATAAAGCTCCCTGACAGAAGCACCAAGGTGCCGGACATTGCAGCTTTCCTTACAAGGTGCTTCCTGTCCACCCTGGCCAAGGCACAAGCTCCTCCTCCACAAGCTGCTGAGAGACTATAATAATATCATCATTTAATATTATTCCTACCAACTTTGGCATTGACATTATTGCCCTTTATTATACTATTTGTTAGTTTTTAAATCATCAGCAGCAACATTTGTACCCCTGTGCTGCCCAGACAGGAAGCACACCAGTACCACCACTGTAACAGGAGGCAGACCCACCACCCCTCCCACACTCCCAACAGACAGCTCTACAGTAAACAGTCTGTGTATTGTTTCTTATCGCTGCAGTTTATCTCCCTTCACTGGCTACTCACCCGCCCCCTTCACTCTTCCCCTCTCTCACTCCCACTGTCTCCTCGCCAAGAGTGGTGCAACAGACGTAAGTGTTTAGGCTATGTTAATCTGCAGGAACGTTAATACCCTTAACAGGCCCACGCTGCCATGGTTATTTTATTTTTCAGCTACACTGATTATATTGATATGCCAAAACCATCCAAACATCCAACAAGGTGCATAACGTACAAAATAAAGGACACAGAGCATTAAAAGATATTTTGTTTTTGGGAATATTGTTAAATAACAGGGACAGTTCAGAAACCCAGCACATTTCACTCTACAGGAGGCCTACAGATTAGCCGCTGCGTACCAGGCATCCCTTGTATTACAGTAAGCCTGGGCAAAGCACTACGCTACGCTCGCGTAGTTTGCGAAGTTTGCGCTACTTCGCACTACGCGAATTGCACATAGCACAGTGCAAACACGTGTAGCGTAGCATAGTACAGCGGTCATTCTTTGCTTGCTCGCGGTCCTCAATGTCAAGTTGGCGACCGCGAGCAAGCAAAATGACATTCCCGCAAGACTTTTTCCTCGTTCGCTATCAGCAACATCAAGTTGCCGATCGCAAGCGTGGAAAATAAACCTCCCGGCGAGATTCTCAATGCGGGGAGGTCAGGTTTCTCTTTGCGAGTGGTCACGTATGCTCGCGACCGCTCGCGATGAGAAACTACCAGTCCGCGTTGAGAAAGCTGCCGCTCGAGTAAAAATCTACATGATCGGCAGAAAACGACAGCTCGCACTGTACGAGCTGCCATTTTCAATGATTGCACAGTGCGGACAAGCATCCAGCACTGTGCAATCATCCCCGAACAGGCTACAACGCAGTTCGCGTAGTGCTACGCGTAGCTTGCGTAGTGGGAAGTGCACTTCGCGTTACTCCGCGTAGCGCTAATTCGCGAATTATGCCCAGGGTTAAATTACAGCATCACATAATCATCACCTTGGAACCAGCGCACCACCACTTCAGTATCACCTCAATATCATTCCGGATCACCTGAGCATTACCTCCGTCACTACTCACAACCACCTCAGCATTACTCCACACCACTACCGTTTGGCATAAAAATCTGATATCTATGAATTCTCCACAAATAACTCTCCATTACTCCTATCTAATTAAAATACTATTTCACAACACCCACCCTCCTGGTGTTTATATCCATCCCACACCTAACAATAAAAACTATAACAAAAATGAATTAGAACAAGCAAGGAAAAATTGACAGCAGTGCATAAACAAACTAGAACTAGACTTTTTTGTATTCATTTTGATTTTTAGTACAATACTTCAGTTGTATATAATGTTTTTTCGGTTAGATATAAGGTGACAGAAATAGTTATAACACTTTGTTTATTATAACTTATACATTTTCAACATGCTGCCTAACATTCACAATGCTTTACAACACATATTAAAAATGGTAACAAAGCCAATAGCTCTATCTAAACACTTATAACGCCCCAAAGGCGAGACCTATTGGCTAAGCCAATGCTTTTTTATCATTCTTCTGGGCAGACACCGAGCTGTCTAAAGATCCTTGGTCTGAGAGTTCTAAACACTTAAGCACAACAAATCCTAAAATTTGCCAAGTGGAAGCTCCGACAAGTATTAGAAATGAATAGTAAATGCAATTTCATGTAAACCTTGAATCTGCGATTTGTCTGTTTAAATACAGCTTCATAATTATATTTAATTAAGATCAATGGGCAAAAGCTGATTAGGACAGAGCTAAAAAGGTGATACAGGTTTGAACGAGCTAACATGGAGCGTCCAATGCAGTAGTCAGTAATCAAATTAAAGCAAGTGCTAGGAAGTTGATCTGATGTGGGCACAGAATGGCCTCTCGAATATCAAGCAATTATGAAAGGGTCTCAAATTGTGCTATAAATGGTACCACAATTGAAGTGTGAAGGTATGAGGGAGCAAAAAAGAGGGACAGAATTAAATAACAGAAAATAGTCCACCTCGATCTTGATTCTGGGAGGAAATTAGACACAAGTATGTGGACACCCCTATCGAAAGTTTTTTTTTTTTACATATGCAACCCTGTTGTAATGGAAACAGAAGGCCAGCATAGGAAAAGAACACAATTGGTAAACATAGTACTTCAATTCCTAATTGATCTAATTAGGCTCTTCTTCTATTCATAGCACCTTCAAGGGTGGACGTCAAGTTACTGGGAATAAATCCACCTTCTCTGTTCCTACCTTCAATTGATTCATGCCCACTGCGGCATTTTTTACCTCTTCCCGGCTCTGTCCGATCCATTTGTGATGCAGCCTCTAATCTCAAGTCTGCATTTGAGCAGTAGCCACTGATGACATCTGAGATTGTGTGATAGTGGTGACTGCCAGGAGAAGACCCATAAGAGCTTCCTCATCTGCCCCACCCTCTGTTCTAATGACACACAAGATATGAAAGAACAAGTTACCGACCTTCAGTAATGCATCTTTCTGAAGAATACTCTATTTAAATGCTGGCTCCTCACATTAGAATACTTCCTAGGTGCCAGACTGGATCCTGATACTTTGTCTTGCAATACTCCCATACACCACTAGTTGCTATGTTTTTGTAGATTTGTAGATTGCACTAGCACCCAGGAAGGTTATCTTGGCCCTGAGCAGGTGTGAATCTAGCCGCACATAGGGCCTAGTGGGACTACTTGAAAATCCAGATCTTTTGCTTCTTGTAGAATCCAAGAAGTAAGGAAAAGGCTTTTACGCTCTGTGCCACTCTGCACTGGCTCTGTACTGCCCCGTAAATGATGAAGTAGAGCTGCATAGAAGAGCCACCACCGCATGCAGACATCAATTTCTTGCTCATTCCTCTCCAAGCCCTCATATGCGGAGCATGAACAATTGTTGGTACCAACTTATAACCTAACTGCACCATCGATATCCGGACAGACTGACGACCTGCCCTTGATGCTGCATGACCATCCGTCGCCACAACGTGTGACTAACCTCTCCTCCCTCTCCTCTCATGGGGTGTAGAGCTCTCCGGTGCCAATCACAAGATGGCCGCCTAGGACACTGAACCCCGACCTGACAACCACAAAACCACCACAACTAAATGGCACTCTCCCACCAAGGATAGGAGCTCCACGATTTGGTTTAATACATCCATGATCCCATCTGGTCAATTATGACCACCTCGGAGGGGACAACACCCACCATGGAATGAGTTCTATGCTGCTCAGTAATCCCCAACAGGAAGAGAGAAGAGAGTCCAAGCTCACTCGTGACCACCATCAATTTGCGCCTAACCTTTAGAGAGTAGCCCAGAACCATATCTCTAGACAGAGGCGACCCTGCAATCCACATTGCCCGCAGCCCATTCCACCGCACCCCTGAGTCTGCTCTCACTAGTTAACCCATGTTATAACATCTAAAATCTCCTCATCACTCTCCTACTACCCTCTGAGAACTCTTTGGAAGCATTCTTCCGTCCTCAAGTAGGAGCCTGCCCCCTGTCCCACTCACACACAATGCCCTCCACCACGGCAACCCTCACCGTCCCCCCCTCTTCGAACCATGTAACTCCACACGGCCTGAACTCCCTCACAATAAGTTTCCCGCCTGACCTCTGACCCAAAGCGAGGAAGAACTTTAAACAGAAACTGATCAGACAGCATCCCGAATCACTTTTCGCAGATATCTACCACTGCTCCTCCAAAGGAAAGGTAAAAATGGACCTTATCTTCCACACTGAGAGACAAGAAGTATGGAAATCCATCCTCGGATCGCAGCTTAACATTTCAAAAACCACCAACACTTCACATAGCTGCAAATTGACAATTTCACTCCCATACCGCTCAAGGCGTACTGGAAATTCCACGGTGACCATCTACACCAATGCCACAGTCCTGATACAAGCCAACAGTGACAATCTAGAGTCCTTTGATGCCCTTTTCCCCTCTCCCCGGAATACACCCTCTCATGAACCCCTCCCCTCCCCTACTCCTCCCACGGAAGAACCGGACCAGCCATCAGAACCCACCCTCCGCTCTGGTACTCCCTAACAACCACACACGCCCATCACTACGCTTCATCCCCCCTACCACTCCCTGGGAAAACATGTCCCCCCCACTGCCCCGTCCAGCTCCCACCCGACACCTACCGTTCTGGTACTCCCTAGCAACCTCGCACGCCCTCCTCCATGTGACACCCCCCTCACATCCCCCAGGGAGAACAGGACCCCTCCACTTCACCCTGGTGGCTCTCACCGCCACCCGCCACTTACCGCTCCGCCACTCCCTAACAACCTCACCTGTCCCCAGCCACATGACATCCCCCCTCACCACCCCCAGAGAAAACAGGACCCCCCCTTCTTCCCACCTTAGGCTCCCACTCTCATCTGCCACCTACCAGCTCTCACCCCCACTCGCCACCTGCCCTCCACCCACCCCAATCCACTACAAACAACCTGAACACCAACCTCCCCAAACTCACAGGCAATGAAGCACCAACACCCCAGAAAGACCCCTCACCACACGACATCCCCCTCACCCCATAGAGAACAGGACCCCCACTCCCTACCTATGGCTCTCATCCCCATCTGCCACCTGCCAGCTCCCACCCCCACCAGCCACCTGCCCTCCACTCACCCCAACCCACTCTGAACTACCTGAACACCCACCTCCCCAAACCCACAGGCAACATAGCACCAAGCCCCAACAAGACCCCCGCCAACCTGCACTCACGGCCCCACCCAGACCCCACACGGACAACACACCCAAAACAAGGCGGCCCAATTCCCTGAGATTCTCTCCCCCAGACCATACACGGACAACAAAGCCACCACTAAGCTACCCAACACCCTCCCCCTCTAGGCCCAACAGTCCCGCACAGGACCAGCCCCGATACCTCAATGATTTAAAGACTGAGCAGCGACTCTCCAGGCTGGAAACCCAGACAGCAACTATAATCAGGGGCTTTAGTGATATCCTAGCCAACCTTGTGGTGTCCCAGCAGCCTCAGCGCACCCACTCCTCCACCACCCATACACATCAAAGACCGTCCATAGTCCCCCCGCAGAGTTGGGTAGCTAACCCTATCCCCCATCTAGCACAAAGACCCAAAAGAACTAGAGACGCTATGTCTGAGAGTGAGGCGGCGGACCTCGCCTCCTCATACGACAATCCTTTAGCTGGCACCCTTCAATCCAAAATCCAGGTGATCACCGGACTAGGAAGAGTCCAAACCCCTCCGAACACACCCAGACCGTTGACCACACGCACTAGCATCCCTACAGCACCCCTAACAAAGAAACGCAAATCAGAGACGAACCCCACAAACTGCATGCTCATAAACTGCAGATCAGCCACTAAACATGCCACTGAATTATCAGAATCCATCCTCACACACAACATAGACATAGCATTCATCACTGAAACCTGGCTTAACGACTCCTCCCCACCACTCCTAGACACTCTTGTCCCCCCAGGCTTTATAATCACCAACGAAGACAAAAAAGACCAAAGAGGAGGAGGCATAGCGATCATCCACAGAGACAATATTTCTGTGGCGGAAACTGACTCCTTCAACTACAACACCTTTGAGTGCCTAACAGTCAACATCAGCATGAGCAACAACAAAACACTAACCTGCCACCTTATCTACCACCCCCAGGCAACTCCACCACTTTCACTGAACACCTGTCAGACCTGATTGCCCACTGCTCACTACGAGATGCGAATAACCTAATTCTGGGAGAACTTAACCTACACTGGAATGAAGATAACAACCCGCTAATCCAAAACCTGAGTGAGTTGCTACACAACAACAACCTTACGCAACACTGCACAGAAGAAACACAAAACAAAGGAGCAATCCTAGATGCCATTATCGCCAAACAGGACACAGTGACGATAAATCACACCCTGCCCGTAGACTGGTCTGACCACCACTTAATCCTCTTCCACCTCACTCAGCCAGCCAATCTACAACCCCCCACCCAAGAAGAGCCCAGACGACATCCTCAGACTAAACAACACCCTAAAAGAAATTCAACACTGGCTCTCCCAAAATCACCTTAAACTTAACCAGGACAAAACGGAGATCATCCTCATCTCCAACAAAGAAGAGAACCCACAAATTGCAGAATGGCTTAAAGCTTTGGATGCTCTAAACGGCAATCTCACCATGGCTAACTCCGTAAAATCACTAGGAATCACCCTGGACCCTAAACTGGACATGACCAAACACATCAAAAACTGAAAAGACATCCTTCCTCAACCTGAAGCTTCTCTACAAAAGTAAACCATTCATCCCTACCAAAAACTTCAAACAAGCCACCCAAGCACTGGTGCTATCCAGACTCAACTATGGTAACGCAACCTTAACCGGCACCGCACAAACCCACCTAGCTCCCCTCAAACCAACCCACAGCGCAGCAGCCAGAATGGTCACCGGAATCAGGAAATACGACCACATTTCTCCTGCACTTAGAGAACTAAAATGGATCCCAGTTGATCAGCGGGCGTACTTCAGAATGGCTTGCCTCACGCACAAAGCCCTACACACAGGAAAACCGGACTATCTGGCCGCCAAGCTCAAGAGGGCAGGTCAGACAAGGAACCTCAGGAGCTCCAACTCCCTCCTTCTCATCCCCATGAAAGCATGCAAGCAAAAAACCGCTGCTAGGTCATTCGCTGGAAACGCGCCCAAAATCTGGAACTCCATCCCAGCAGACATCAGAACTATCCCGTCCTTCACAAAATTCAAAATGCACCTAAAAGCCCTCCTCCTCAACTGCTCCACCCCGAATGGATAACCGCCGCCTTCACGCCAAACCCTATCTCCCTTGCTCTTTGACTTTGAATCAAACTGATCCACCTCAGCCGGCTTCTAGTCAAGTGTGCATAAAATCAGGTTGCCTCAGGACTCACGGACTACCTCAAGAAAGCATTCAACAAGGCTACCTCAGGACTCTACTACTACCTCAAGTATCCTCAGCACTCTTGGACTTCCGAACTTTATGTTTAATTCTGCCCTACTAAGTAACTCCTATGAAACACTGCTGTAAAGCGCTCCGATACCCCCGGTTCAGGTCAGTGCTATATAAAACGCCTAAAATAAATAAAAATAAATTCAGCTTGCTCACTATTGCTATGTCCTGAAGATGATCTCGATTAACTGAGATCGAAACATCGTCGACCCCCTACAACTAGACTCTAGACTCCTTATTCTTTGTATACATTTTTTGAGGAATTCTCCTATATGTTGTCAATGCAATGTTTATGTTTTTAAGTCACCCTTACTTATCACCTCACACTTGTTGTTACTTACCTATGCGAGCACCTGAATTTCCTTTTTTTGCATTTATCTTCATAAAGTAAATACTACAAGAGTGTCCCGGCGCGAGCCTTGAGAGGAGGTACATAGCCAGCTTAGTTAAAGAGGAGGGTTTTCAATTTTTGTTTGAAAAGGGCGGGATCCAGGGTAGTACCTAGGGCAAGCGGAAGCGTATTCCAGCCCAAAGTGGCCTTCACACTAAGTGAGCTGCCCCCATCCTCTGTAACCGAAACTGGGAAACCGTAGACAAGAGATAGTGCATGGAATGGCATAATCTTGATGGAGCATAAAAGGAAAGGTGGTTTTGGAGATTGATTGGCCCTAAAGCGTGGAGCGTGCGGTGAGCTATAACAAGGGATTTAAATTTCTCCCACGCAGTTACAGGCAACCAGTGTAGTGCTCTCAGATACTGTCGCACGCTATTTCTGGCAGGAATGTCAAGAAGGAGCTTGGCAGCCGCATTCTGTACAACATGTAACCTGTTCAACAGATAGCCTGGAATGCCAGCATAGAGTGCGTTAGCATAATCTATCCGAGATAGAATAAGGGCACGGGTGACTGTTTCTCTTGACACCCCAGGCAGGAGGGGAAGACATTTCTGGAGAGTTTTTAAAAGCCCAAAACACGTCCCGACCAGCTTCTTAATCTGAGTTGAGAAGGTGAGGTTCATCTCGAACCAAATCCCCAGGTTTTTTACGGGATGGCCTGCCATATATACATACGTTACTTGACTTACATGTCCCTGTGCTTAATACTTATTGCTCCCTGAGATATTGACTATCAAATACGACTCTAGTACCTTGTCCCCACTTCGGAGACTACCTTCCTTGTACCTTTTTGGCCATATCAGAACCATTGTTTTCTAAAAACACTAATCCACTCCAGGTTCGCATATCGGGGTCCCCTTGTTTTCCTTACTACATGCTGCAGGAAAGCAGTGTCAGCATTGGCCTGAGAGCTACAACTTTGCACTCCCAGGCAGACTGGGAGCCTGTACCTGCTTTCTCTATCCTCAGCATCACAGCTGGGGATGTAGAAAGCTTCACTGTGCATGAGGTGTTTGGCCGGCCTGAAATGGCCAGGCAAACACCTCATGCACAGTGAAGGGACAAGGAAGTGCACTAGCACTCCCCCAATACAGTGCACTCCCCTGGACCGGCCCCCAACACTCACCAGAGTCCTGGGTCCAGGTCCAGGGGATTCAAACAAAATGATAATAAAATGGTTTAGAAACCTTATTTATTATTGTTTTAATTGCATCTGGTGGCAGGGGGAGCAGAGCTCCTCCGCACTAATGGAGAAAGACTTTAAACAGATAGCCTGGCTTCAACAACACCTCACCCACTGGAATGTTTATTATTATTATTCGAAAGTACTCCACCTCAAGCTTCTGAAAAATATATTCAAGGTCTTTTAATCTAATTGAGCTGCAAATTTCTATCTTTGATTTTTGGAGAGAAAGAAACTTATCTATATCACAAAAGAAAAGAAAAACTAAGACAACTAATACAGTGCATCTGATTACCTCACATCAGGGTATATCAATAGACGGATGCACTCCATTCCCAGGAGCTTTTCTTTTTCGTTCATCTCGTTCACCTTTATGAACCAATCAGCCACTCTCCACCTTGTGGAGCCCTTTTCAGATGCATCTGTGAGATTTTTTCTGCTAGTGAAAATAGAGGCTATAGGAAAGGGAGTTATTAGTTGCAAAGTATGTGGGTCCTTCACAAGTAATAAGTCTGCAGGCTTCCATAGACTGGGAACCAAGCACCCCGTTGAAGCACTTGATTCTGTCAGGGCAGAGAGGCAGAGCAGTCTATGGTCTACTCTGGAGGAGCCGTGTGGGCCAAGAAACCAGTCTACAGGCCTGCATCAGACAACACCTTGTCTGTGTCCTGTCAGTGCCTTCACTTTTAAAAAGGAAAAGTCCTTTTTTGCACACACACATTATATGCATTAATATACAAATATATATATGATAGCAGGTGTGAATACCTATGGGGAGATCCTCCTAACAGTTCACAGACCTAGAGATCCCTGAACTCTAACAGAATGATATCCCCCCAACTACACTAGTGAGCCCTGACCTCTAACACAATGATACCACCACACCTGCACTAGACAAAATATAATGGAGTGTAGTTTCAAAAGGAAGATGTGTTGGCTTTGTCAGGGTTTCACCACATTATTAAAAGGTGAAATATGTCATAATCAAACAATGCAGTACTAATAATATAATTAAATATTGTATCAATCAATCAAAAACTATTTGTAGAGTAAAACATGTCACCCCAGGGGGTCTCCAGGCACTGTGCTGCAGGTTTCAGTCGAAGAGCCAGGTCTTAAGTTCCATTGTGAAGTGGTGCTTGGAGTGAGAGGTGCAGCGGTGGGGAGGGAGGGTGTTCCAGGCGTTGGCGGCAAGGTAAGAGAAGGAGCGTCCTCTGGTGTAGGCTGCTGCAGATGCATCAGTCTGTGCGAGGGCGAGGTGCGCAGTGTGAATGTTTCTGGATAGTTTGTGGAAGGTCAGGCGATGGTTCATATAGTTTGGGCCCAGGGTGGGGGCGGCTTTGTAGGTGTGGGTCAAGAGCTTGTGTCCTCTTACAAACAACATTCATTAAGACCTGTGATGATACATTGCTTGGGGAATATTGTGTTTTGCTCCTGGTGGCATCCTTCTGTGATCAGGAGCAGTTTCTTCAAGCCTCTTGGCCTCCATATTTTCCAGTTTTGATTTATAATGCTTTTTCTTCTCATACAGGACCTGTCTCCTGTCTCAGTAACTGGCACTTCGGGTCGGCCCAGGGCCTTTTTGCTAACACCCCCAGGAATCAAAGGCAGAATGCCCTCTCTAACTGCACCTTCCAGGTCCCATGGCCTCCTTTGGCTATGTGTAGAGACACAGGTCCGCAGAAGTCGGGGCCCTCTTCTAATGGGGGTAATTCTCCTGCAGAACCCGACCACAGAAAAGATTCAGGTGAACCCTTTTGGGACCCTCACAGCAGGTCAATGCGACTAATGTTTCCCAGAGGGTGTGTGGACACTGTCCCTGGAGAACCAAGTCCTAGGAGACGATTAGTAAAGCAGGTGGATCGCCACCGCCCGTATGGCCTACCGGGCGGAAAAGCACAGCAATATGGTGGCGGTGCCTTGCAGGCACCACCATCCATATTACTATGATGGCAGAGAGGTGCCTTTCCATTGCGGAGACTCCGCCATGGAAAGGCATGCGTTTTTTTCTTTGGGGGCCCATTGCGGGCCCCCAGGGTGTTGGGGGGTGCACATGGGGGGTACCATAGCATTTGCATGCACAAAGTGGCAGGCACCGCACGGTGCATGCCACCTTGTGGATGCAAATTCACGACATGCATATATTGCATTGTGGCGGGTGCTGCTTCCAGCACCACCCACCACAATGCAAGGTATGCAGGATGCCACCGCCACCGTGGCGGTGACATCCTAATTGGCGGTGCAGGACCGCTGCACCACTGGTGGCCGGTCCCAGCACTGCTAGGGTGGCGGTCCGACAGCCATACTAATCGGCCCCCTAGTCTCTAGGTGTCAACTGTACTCAGAAATCCTTGATTCCATCTTTGCAATGGGGTCAGAGTCAGAAATTGGGTTACTGGTTCAGGAGGATGAAACCCTACTTGATCAGAAATCATAATCCTTGTCATGGTGAGGCACATGCAAACCCCAAATTAACCTGTGCTCAAACCTCTGGCAGCAGGGGACCCAGAGTAGTTAGGCTTAACTTCGAGGCAATGTCTAAAGTACTTATGCAGCACTTTAAAAAATAATAAAGTGAAAACACAACACAAGAAAAATCCTACACCAAATTAGAAAAATTGAGTAAACCTTAATAAATAAATAAAGACCAAAATGACAGAAATCCAAGCAGTAGAATTAGAGATATGCAATTTTAAATGTTTCATGGAAATTAGCTCCATAAAAAGTGGCAACTTGGGATATCTGGTCGCACTGGACAGGGACAAAGTCACAAGTTCAGGACAACCAGCGTGGAGCGTGGGCTGGCTACAGGGATCCAGGTAGGCCTGCTGAATGAAAGTACCATAAATTCTAGTTGTTGAGAGTTGCAAGGTCCCGCGTCTAGGATGCGTCGCGCATCTGATGCGATGTTTCGGTTCCAAGGAGCTGCAGAGCTGCGATGCAAGTTCCTTCATGATCGTCGAGGATCCTATTGATGATGGCTTGCAATGTGAAGTCAGGCGTTGAGGATGTGTGGTGCCATCAAGGCAAAATTTATTTTCCAAAGAGCTGAGAGAATGTGATGCGAGAACCTGTGTCATTGTCGAGACTGCCATTGACAAGAGATTTACAATGTGATGGCCTGCATTGGTGAAGCTCCGCTCAGCAGCGGTTCCGATGTGAACTGTGAGATTGATGATGAGTCCTTGCCATAGGAGAACCCTCGCAAAAAGAACAATTCATGGACGGAATGCTGAAACCTTGCAGCAGGGAAAATGCATCGGTTATGCTTGGGACTGAGCTGCGCAGCAGAGGTGATGCATCGGTCTGCTGGAACCACAATTTGGCTGGGAGAGCACCTTCAGGCCCACTTCCAAGGGGTGGCATAATCTGGCAGAGAAGGACTCACAGGTGGCAGAGTCCAAGCGCTGGGTTTAAGGTTGTTTGAGTCTTCTGTCCCTGAGTTTCTAGTCAGGAGGCCAACAAATTAGCCCTTTGGGTCACTCTGGTTTCCTGTATCAACAGATGCAGGTTCAGTCCTTCTCACCCAGGTAAGAGGGCAGAAGGCAGCAGGTCAGAACAGCAGAGCAGCAGTCCTTCAGAGCTGCAGTCCAGCAGAGTGTCAGTCCTTTCAGCAGCACAGCAGTCCTTCTTCCTGGCAGAATTTCCCCAGTTACAGAAGAGTATTGAAGCAGTGGTGTCCGAGGTCCAATATGTATACCCAGTTCTGCCTTTGAAGTGGAAGAAGCTTCTAAAGGTTTCCCTTTGACGTCCCAAGGGATCCTTCCGTTCCTGTCCTGGCACCATACCAATTACAAGGGTTATGCAGCCCTTTATGTGGAGGAAGGACACAGCCTATTCAAGTGTAAGTATGACGGGGTCCAGCTCTGCCCTCCCAGCCTACCAGTGATGGCCTATCCAGACGCACCTAAGGTATCTATTATGTATAGTTGTCTATGAGTAATACACATAGCCCGACTGTCAGTGACCCAGTCATGTGACCTAGATACAGGCTGCAAGCACTAAATGGCTAAGGCAGAAAAATTCCTACTTTCTAAAAGTGGCATTTAAAAAAATGTGATTTAAATTCCAATGTCAAACTCAGAGCGGATTTTTCAGTATAATTCCAAAGATACCAAATATGGTCTGTTTACCTGCTCCAATTTAGAAATGATTACTTATTGGATATAATAAGGTGACTTCAATATTACCCTTTGAGAGAAGTAGGTCTTGCGTTAGTGAAAAGCTGATTTAAGAGTCTTTCACAAGCAGGACGTGCAAAACTAAAAAGTACATGTCCCACTTTTGTAAATACATGGTAGCCTGCCCTCTCGGTGGTCCAGGACCTACCCTAGAGGTGATTTATATGTATTAAAAAAAAAGGTTTGGCCAAGCAAAATATTTATTTTGACAGGTTGAAATAGCAATTTCAATAAGCTGCACACATAGGCTGCAATGGCAGACCAGAGACATGTTTAAAGTGCTACTTAGGTCAGTGGGGCAATCAGTGCTGCAGGCCCACTAGCTGTATTTAATGCAGGTCCTGGGCATAGGTAGTTACACATTACTAGGGACTTACAAGTAAATTAAATATGCCAATTTCGTATAAGCCAATTTGACCATTTTTTAAGGAGAGAGCACAAGCAGTTTAGGAACTGTTTACTGTGGTAAACTGCGCAGAGTACTAAAGCCAGCCAAAAAAACATCGCAAACAGGAGAAGAGAAGGTAAAACATTAGGGGAAAAACTAACCCAAGGATACCAGATCTAATACGTGTCCCTCAAGCTGAAAGTGGGGAGAATTATCCAACCCATTGGGAGTTCTCATCACTAAGGCGTAAAAACCTGGAGAGACCATGAGCATTGGTGTGGCATGCTCCAGGACAGTGTTCCACTGTAAAGTACATTCCCTGTACGGAGACAGATCATTTCAACAGTTTGGGAGTCTTATCCCCTTATCTGTATTAGCCATTTGATTGGTCTGTGGCTTGTCTGAACCCAGAATTGAGCACCAAACAGGTATGGCCTTATCTTCCTCAGTACTCAGACTACTGCAAAGGCATACTTCCTTCTCTGTTCCCTGGGAAGTAATCTCCTACTGATAAAGGCTACAGGTTGATCCAGGCCCTCTTCATTCTGCTGTGAGAGCATGGCACCATGCCATGCTGTGTGAAGCATTTGTCTGCACTATGAATCCTCTGGAGAAGAGAGGGGCCTTGAACACAGGTGCTGCGCACATGGCCTGCTGCAGGGTGTCAAAAGCATTCTAACATGCTTCTCTCCAATTGCCTGTCTAAACTGCTTCTTAGGAGTAAGCTCTTTTAAAGGAACAAAAATGGTGCCATACCCCCTGATTAATCTCCTGCAGTATCTGGTGAGGGCAAGGAAGGCTCTCACCCCCTTGATCACTCCCTTATGGAATTTGAAAACACTACCACTGATCAGATTGCTAATATAATGTCGGCAATCAAATCAGGCTCTGCCAATGATCCTTGTCCACCGGCAGTACTCATGCTGGTATTGGATCAAGTGGCCCCAGTCCTGTCTACCATCTATAACACCATGTTCACTTCAGGCATGTATCCCACTATATGGAAAAAAACTATAATAACACCCTTATTAAAAAAAGCCAACCTCGACTCTAGTGAAACCAAGAACTATAGACCAATAGCCAGCCTGCCTTTTCCGGCAAAAATTATTGAAAAAGTTATGAATTGAGATCACCAACTACTAGATACCACTCAGTTTGGATTTCGTAAAGGTCACAGGACTAGGACCGCACTCATTAGGGCAACCGAGGACATTAGAGTTATTCTGGATCAGGGAGGCACAGCGGTTCTTGTGCTGCTGGATCTCTCAGCAGCCTTCGACACGGTCGATCATGCCATACTTATCGACCGTATCGCAGAACTAGGCATCGGGGGTAAAGCCCAGGACTTGCTTGCCTCGTTTCTTGCTAACCGTACCCAGACGGTCAACCTCGGTACCTTCCAGTCCTCTCAACTGAGTCTTCCCTGTGGTGTTCCGCATGGCTCGTCTTTGAGCCCTACCCTTTTTAATGTGTATGTGGCAGACCTGGCTAGAATCATTAGGAGCCATGGTCTGGACCTTACATCATACGCCGACGATACGCAGTTGGTGCTAGCCATACACAATGACGGTGAAAAATTCCAACGAGGCCTACTGGCCATCAGTGACTGGATGACCACTAATTGCCTCAAATTGAATTCTGAAAAGACAGAAGTCATGATCTTTGGCAAGCTAGCTCCAGCCTGGCTCTCCAACTGGTGGCCTCTGTCTCTGGGCCCTCCACCCCCCCCAGTCACCAAGGTAAGGAACTTAGGAGTCATATTTGATGATTGACTAACTTTCCTTCCTCATGCCAATTCTGTGGTTTCAGCTGCTTTCTACAAATTACGGATAATAAAGAAAATTCTTCCATTTCTTCCCCTGACTACAGGAAAAACTCTTGTCAGTACTCTAATTATGTCAACCATCGACTATTGCAACGGGCTTTCTTTGAATGCCCAAAATAAGGTCATTCACAAGTTGCAAACTATCCAGAATGCAGCTGCCAGGATGCTCTCAGGAACCCCTAAATATAAGTCAATATCTCAGGTGATCCGAAAATACCACTGGCTCCCTGTGGAGAACCGTATTATGTTTAAGGCCCTATGTATTGCGTACAAAACTTCGTTCAACATAGGACCTCAATTTCTGATTAATGACTTGGCAGCCTATATCCCATCCCGGGCGCTTCGCTCATCTACAGCATCTCTGTTTACAGTGCCCCGCACCAAAACAGCCGCCTGGGGTGACAAATGCTGTATTGTCGCAGCTGCTAGACTTTGGAACTCGCTTCCACTACATATCAGAACCTCTCAGTCATTACTCTCGTTCAGAAGAATGACCAAAACGTGGCTATTCGCACAATAAGTCTTTTGGTATAGGTTTCATGCGGCCGCCCTTAGCGCCGAAACACCCATGGGTATTTGAGCGCTCTATAAATCTCATACACATAAACATAAACCTCTCTCTGGGTTTTGGGGGGGTTTCCAAGCCAGAATTGTTTGGATCTTGGCCTGGATGGGCTACACATTGTCTCCTCCCAATCAGCATCCAAAGTAGACCATTGAACCCTACCCTATCTGGTACTTACCAGCCTTGATAGGCCTGCCATCTGTAGAGCCTGACACACTTTCCTGAGGTGGCAAAGATGGTCCTCTCAGCTAGAACTGAAGACAGCAATGTAGTCTAGATAGGCAGCACTGAAGTTCCTCAATCCAGCAAGGATCTGGTTGACCAACTTCTGTGCAAGTAGCAGGGGCATGCTTTAACCAAAAGGGCATTACCCAGAATGGGAAGTGTTTTTCTTGGATAGAGAATGCAGACCTCTTCTTGGCCCCTCGATCCAAGGCAATCTGCCAGTACCAGTCATAAAGTCAAACTAGCGGAGGAAATAAGCAGCTCCCAACCAATCTTTGAGCTCATCAGTCAGGGGGTTTGGGTGTACATCAGTCTTAGTGATGGTATTGAGCCCACAGTAATCCATGCACACAAGCTAAGTTGTGGGGTGGTACCTGAAGGGGCAGCCTTGGGATCCAACACCCTTGGGATAGACCGATGACTATGTGAGGGCTCAATGACCCCTTACTCCAGCATTAAGGACACTTTGTAAAGAGGTACACTGGCCCTGAGGTGTGTGAGATGATCTTCTTAATTTAAGTTGCACCATGTACAGAAACGTCCCGTCCACAGTGCACTCTTCCAGCAACTGACACCGTAGAGTTCTGGAGCTCACACGATCCTGTAACTCCAACATTATAGCACACAGAAAACTTTAGGATAGAAAGTACACAACTAAGACCCAGCAACAGAAGGCCACATACCAGGTACCACACACCTTCCCCCAACACCTTAGAGAAAACATAAAGAAATAGCAAAGACTACTTAGGCTAAAACAAAGTCACACAGTGCATCTGGAGTTTTACAGACATGAGAACTCCTGCACTAAGATAATAGAACCTTAGGGCCCACCACCGGAGCATCCAGTTTCGGTCTGACCACTAGGACTCACCACAGAAATCGTGCTAAGTTTCCATATACGGCCATCATCAAGTTTGGCCGCATTCTGGAACAACTTTGTCACCTTGAAAGGAGAAGAGTACCTAGAGACACCAGACTTCTGTGGATATTGCACTCTCACACTGTCACCCACATGCACATCAGTGCATGAAACAGCATGTCTTATGTCAAAGTTCTCCTTCCTTTTGATGGCTTTGAGAACTTGGGCCACCCGCCCTGTGACTACCTCAGAATCCCCAATACCCACACCAACCTTCCTCATCCAAGACTGAAACATGTAAGTGTTGGGACTACGCCCCCTGAATAATTCAAAAGGTATTCTACCTGTAGTTGAGTGAGGAGTTAGGCTGTACACCATCACCCTCTCCAAATTATCTGCCTTCAAGTCCTTGCCCTGAGCTTTAGCAAGCTAGATAGACTCTTTTAGCACCCTGTTAAACCTCTACACCATGCCGTTAGTTTCGGGATGATAGAGGGCACAACGCCTTTGCTTAATACAGCTCTTCACCAAAAATTCCTCCATTTCTCATCAACCCCATTGTGTGTTTGGAGGCATTCAGGGAGTTCTTCTCTGCCAAAGATGTCATCTCAAAACTTCAGAACATCTCTCGTCTCAATACCCGGAGTGACTTCAAGTACATGTCCATCAGAACAAGAACATAAGACCGACCAGATTTGCTGCTACTGGCCCCAAGATATCTAATGCCACCTTCTGCCAACTGCGAGTGGAGGCATCATGTATGACCATGGGTTGGACTCTTGTCTTATACACTTTGTCACACGCATGACACTCCATGCAGTCCCTTACCACACGTTCCACAAGAATGTCCACCTGGCCACCAGAAGTGCAAACAAATTATTTCCTTAGTTTTAGATATGTCTTAGTGGCCCTGATGAGCCAATTGAATAATTCTCATTCTGACTTGCGACGGGGGAACAAGTTTGGTGCCCCTACAAAGTAAGCCCCCACATATGGATAACTCATCCCATAAATTCCAGAATTTGCAAACCTCCTCACTCAAAGTCCTTATGCCGGACCAACCTTCAATCACCATCCTGCACACTTCACAGACCACTGCATTGGTCTTCATCACATCTCTCCATTCCTCTTCACTGACCACTTCCTCCGTAACCTCACATATTTTGCAGTTATTATCCTCCCACATCTCACATGGGTCGTCAGATACACAACCAGTTTGACAAGTAACCAGGCGAGAAAGACAGTCAGCAACTTTGTTTTCTGCACCTCATATATAATTTACAACAAAGTAGTAGTCCTGCAGGGCAACTGCCCACCTACAAATTCTGGAGGAGACAGCATTCAGACTTTTCCTACAAAATAAATCTTTCACAGGCTTGTGGTCAGATTGAACCAGAAAAGAGTTTCCCCAGAGAATTTGCTTATGTTTCCTGATGGCCCAAAAGATGCACAACACCTCTTCCTCAATCACTGAATACTGTACCTTGGGACCTACCAGTGCCCTAGATAAAAACATGATTGTCGTCTTTCACTAGCTTGAGTATCGCTCCCAACCCCTTGAACTGGCATCCGTAATCAAAATGGAGCAGACAGAGGTATCAAAACTTTGAAGAGAGGGTGCATAATTAAGGGCCTCCTTAATATCCACAAATTCAGTTTGGCACTGAGGAGTCCAAAGGAACATCACCCTTTCTTCAAGACAGCCCTCAATGCAAAAGTGCGGCAGGCAAACTGAGGAGCAAACTTGTAGTAGTGCTCGGCCATCCCCAAAAAGATGACCAAATCATCTCTCGACTGAGGCACTGGAAGGTCTTCAATAGTTTTCACTAGGTGATTCCTAGGTTTAACCCCTTCCTTAGTCAACTTGTGACCCAGGTACTCATTTTCAAAAAGTTAAACTTGCACTTACAATCCCGTGATAGATGGCACAGGCATAGGCCAACCTGAGCGAGCGGTAAGAAAAGAGCGCTGATTTAAAGAATGCAGGGTGCGCAAGCAGGCCTTGAGAAGTAGCGGCTGCCAACCTGCTTTAATTTAAATTAAGCAACTTAAGTCAAGTCGAATTCCAGCTGGAGGAGCGTCACAGGGTAGCGCAAACAGTACCTTATAAGCTCCACAAGTGTGTTGAGATGTTTCTGGGTTTAGTAATTTCCACAGCAGGCATTGAGTTCTCCCATCATGGCAGACGTAAGGGTGTGCAAAATGATCTTTATTTCAGTTGCACCATGTACAGAAACGTCCCATCAACATGGCACTCTTCCAGCAACTGACACTGTAGAGTTCTGACTCCTGCAACTCCATCATTCTAGCACACAGAAAACTCTAGGATAGAACGAACACAACTAAGACCCAGCAACAGCAGGCCAGATACCACACACTTCCTCCTTTATACTGGCTTTAACTTTGTCAAATAGCCTATAGATTTTACTCTTCATAGGCATACTGTGCCCATTGTCAATATCATGGGTGCATCATGTAGTGACTTTCTAGGTAAGGGAGGGCAAAGAGGCAAACTGCCACACCTACTGCCAGCAGTACCTCTGTTGCTCTAGGGTCATGGCCGGGAAGAGGCTGACACACTCCATTGACCCATTCTGCTCCGTGGAAGAAAGTAAGTCGGGGAGATGTTCACTCTCCTCCTCCACTTCATCATCCATGACCAAGAGCATGGTTACTTTGGACCGCTCAAAGTTGAGTTTGAGGGGATTGAGGTGCAAACCCCTTAAAGGGTTCTTAGGATACCTGAGTTTTTTTTTTGATGGAACCTTGCATGCATTTAACCCACATGCCTTTACAACATAGTCACTGCTCCGACTGCAATGTTACCACACGTTACTTTACCACACAAGTCATTACAACAACTTCGTTAGGGAGCGCTGGACTTTGAAATAGGATAAATTACTATTCCAACTCCAGTCTACGCAACAGTAGAGAAGGTATTGGAATTAAAAATCCAACACAAGTCCAACAACGCGCCCAGTGAAAATAGCAAACCACAGTCAGGTAGGGTGCCGGTGGGAACCGAAGACGTGCATGAACCCGGATCAGGTCAATCACCTCCAACTTTAAGTAACGTGGGACGGTTTAAAACAGTAAGGCCATCCCTAATGGACAAGGATGCCTCACAGACATAATAGTGCGATGCTTCATCATTGGAATCCTCTCCCAACCCTAGTAAGATGGTGCTACCAGTGAGGACTCAACCTCCGCGAAGACTTGGCCACAAAGAGGGAGTTCTTACATAAAACTACTGGAGAAAAACGTGATCCAGCTACATTACAAATACCTCTGGGTTCCTCAGTTATCACCTTTATTCGCAAACCTAGGTATGCTAAAAACCACTCTAATGACGGGTATCAAAGAGTACAATGACTCAATCCCATCCTTTTCTTGCCAACATGTTTCTGCCCTCAATAATTAGCCTAATAGGTCTGGGGCATTTATCAGGGCTAGTGGATCCCTATTGTATAGGGCTAGGTGTCCAAAGGACCCTAGGTATTAATGTTAATGAAAAACCTGGTAACAGCGGCAAGGAGTGGAAGCTTCTAGGTTGACACGAGTGGTGTTTCTTCTGACAAAAGTGGGGCAATGAAGGATACCACCCTCTCCTTGGCCAGCCTACCAGTATATCCTAAAGCCTAGGGTTATCTACAGAATCTGGGATTATTAGCCCAGGAAGGACTCACTTAGGAAACTCAATAGGTGTTCCATCTCCAAGGATCATTCCTGATTACTGGCTAATCACCCTATTGTGAGGGGAAGCCTTTGATCCTCCAGCTGGCCAGCAGAATAATTAACTTGGCCCAGCAGGGGAACACAAACGTGGAATCTATTTGGAAGCTGTAACAGAGAAATATGACAAATCCCAAAGTGCCACAAAGAGTGCAGATATGCCAAAGTAACATAGAATCGGCACTGGGGGTCCATTCTTGCCATATGATAAGCATGTCTTACTAGTCTCTAGTCCTAACTATGGATAGACTGCATTGTAGTACAAATGTTGGCAATAATATATAATAAAGTAAACATACACTCTTAGTTAAGCCCCAGAGACTTGCACTATAAATGCCCGCTCACATTAAAAGGCCTTCACTAGGTTAGCCTCAATCGCTGAAGGGCCCCTTCTATGACAGGCTACCTATGCATAGATACTCAGAAGAGTTAGATTGCAATCTCACATGCTTACCCTGTACACATGATCAAATGTGTGTGTGCGCCTGTTCATACTCAACTAGCCCAGAGTTTCTTAACCTAGCTGTGCCACAGCTGACCTTTTCTTTCGAGGCACAAACTGATAGCTAGCACACCGTTTATTACAGTGAATGATGAAGTCAAACTCACTCATGGCAGAAATCCATAACCCAGGTTGTTCAAATAGTGAAAATTCCAAGGGGGTTACGGAACCCATTTCTCATTGAGGTCCATAAAAGTGAATATCATAATGAAATTGTGTTAAGTGTGATACAACTCCCAGGTCTAGCCAATCACATGCATTCATATTTCAGCTGAATAGGGACAAATTACATTTTCTTAAGTTTTGAATGTCCCTGTGACAATTTGAGTAGGGCACAGAGGGCAGCACAGGAAATGGCGCCCTGTTCAGTGTATGGGCTACTGTCAAATATACACTCCAATCCTGGTCAGGTGAGAACTATTGATAAACTGACAATAGGGATGGAATAGCAATTTCTTTTGGTAGGTTAGAGAGTAATTCAGTAAAATGTGCACTCACTGCACTGCTTATATAGCAGGGTGTACAGCCATGGTGGGAGAAGAAATTATACCAGGAATGGAACCTACCTAGCAGCAATGGGTTAAAGAACTCGGCAGATCCCATATGATATTAGCTTAGCATACACTCACAGTAAAATAGGCATAGCAAAATTCCCCAAGTTCAGTACCTTGACTTGCCATTAAATATTGTTTTGTTTCTCTCCTCAACAGCAAGTGAGATTTGGTGGAGGAGCGGGGCTAACTCTTACTGGAGGATGGGCTGGAGAAGTGTATAACAGCATTACCATCTATAGACTACCTTTTTCCTTAAGTAATGAAACAGCTCTTCTTGGATAGAATCAATGGAGGTAATGGGGTAGACCCCAATAAGAGGCACTCTGGGAGGAATCCTCTATAGGAACTAACACATCCAAGGCCTGTGTCACAATTGTAAACGTAACACTTTTGTGTACGTTTACGATTGTTTGCTATTCACAAAGTATTTTCCAAGTAGTATCTTAACGACTGCGGAGTCTCCACACATAAAGGACAGTCCCATCTTTTTATGTTCAGTGACTCCAAAGTCATAAAGATACTGCTTGTAAAATTCCTTTGGGAATAGCAAACTATCATAAGCTTACACAAAAGTGTAAGATTACCTTTGTGAATCAGGCCTCCTTACTATTAAGTGAAAAGGCAGGGGACTGGCAGAATGTGTTGCTGACTGGACTTAATCTCTTCCAGGGTGAAGGTGAGCCAGTGAATGAGAAAAGCCCCATCTCAGCCATTTTTTACCTGGCATCTTCCTACCCCTAAAGAGACTAAGGGACTAATTTTGATGTCAGGCGATCAAGTCACCGCCAGGCCGCCAGTGGCAGTCTGACCGCCAACATTCCCTTAGTTCAACTGCCGCATTGCCATGCTGGCATTTGGAATGTTTAGACCCACAGCTGTCTGACGAAATACTGCTGCCTCCACCAGGAACAGAGATCCCATAGGGGCAGCAGTCAGAGCATTGTCCCACCATGACGGCAGTGCCAAGGCAGGCACTACCGTTGGGATTAATAAATTCCTTTCCGACAGCCTTTTCATGGTGGGAACACTGCCATAAAAAGATTGTCAGAAAAGGATATTGGGGGCCCCAAACAGGGCTCCCGTCTGTTGTGGGCCACTGAAAAGTGGCCCTGGTGGCACATGCAGTGCCCACAACTCATCTCCATGCACTGTGTGCCATGCATGACATTGTGCATGGCACACAGTTCACAGTCATGCAGGATGTGCATGCATGGCATTGGTTTGTACTGCAGCCCTTTCCTACAGCCACAGCATACCCCTGTTGTGTTCCCGACTGTCAGCGTGGCAGTCACACATTGGACCGCCCAAATGCTTGTCAGCGGTCTCCATACAGAAGCTGTTGCTCCGACTGTCCGGCATCAAAATGATGATCCTAGAATTTCCAAAACAGATGACTAAGAAGTTGAGCTTTAAGAGGCTGAATTAAATTTTTCTGGTGAACAGATGTCGGTTTTTAAAGAAAATGTTGAGTAAAGTAATAAAAGTATTTTAAAAAAAAAACAATTGTCACATTCTGTTTACCTAAGAAGAAGCTCACGGTCCCATAGAATATCTAGATTAGATGAGTCTCCATGTTTATAGCTGTTCTCTTTTATACGGAGCTTTATATAGCGCAAACTTGACCTAAAGCTATCGGGTATCAGAGCGCTTTACATAGCACCAGTTGCGTTACATGAGGACACATTGATTGTTTTTGTTAGGCACGGGGAGATTAAGTGATTTGCCCTGAATCACAGGATGTTTAGCGTTATTGCCGAAACTCGAACCTAGTTATGTTATGTTATTTATTCATTTCTATAGCGCACGGCTACTCAAAAAGAGTGTCCCGGCGCTTTAATGGAGAAAGAGATAATACTGCAACATAAAAAACATAACACCAAATAGAACTAACAGAAGAATGGGCCAAAGATTCACGGAGAACCAGCTACTGAGAAAACAACCAGGTTTTAAGGCCTTTCCTAAAAGCTAATAGGCTGCTGGCTCCCCGCAGGGCCAGTGGTAAAGAGTTCCACAGCTGAGAAGCCAGCAATCCAAACGAGCGGCCTCCGAGGCGCGCTTTCTTGACCCGGGGGACGACAGCAAAATGCAGGGCTTCCGACCTCAGAGACCTGGTTGGATGGTAAAAAACCAGTCTCTTTTGGAGGTACTTGGCTCCCTCCTTGTGAAGAGCTTTATAGGCCAAGGTCAGCGCCTTAAAAGCGATCCTCTTACGAATAGGAAGCCAGTGTAAAGTTGCCAGCAGGCCCGAGGCCCTGGATCGCCTGCTAAGGCCAAAGATTGCCCTTGCAGCGGCATTCTGTACCACTTGAAGCCGCTGCAGCAAGTACTCTGGAAGGCCCAGGTAGAGAGCGTTGGAATAATCCAACCTGGACCCAATCAGAGCCTGGACAGTCAGCGTCCTGTGTTCCATGGATAACAGAGGAAGAAACCTCCGCAGCATCCTGAGGACGCCAAAGCAAATGCCCGACACCCCCAGGATCTGGGATTTCAAGGTAAGCCTGTTATCCATCTTCACCCCCAGATTCTTAGCAACCTGAGAGGAACAGGACGGAGGGAACATATCCCGTGGCCACCAGGCCTGCCAGTCTGGTTCTGTATCACACCCAAAGAAAAGTACTTCGGACTTGTCGGAATTGCACTTAAGGCTGTTTAGATGGAACCAATGAAAAACAGCCCCAAGGCAATCCCGAATGCTCTCCCCATCAAAGTCGCCTCCTCTCTTACAAGAGAAGAGGAGCTGGGTGTCGTCCGCATAGGATACGATCTGGGCACCATGCGACTCCACCAACGCCGCCAATGGGGTCATAATGATGTTAAAGAGGGTCGGGCTTAAAATAGAGCCCTGAGGGACCCCGACTCCCAGAGGCGGCATCACGGCGGAATCCGGCGGGGCCCAGATCGACTGCCGGCGGCCGGCTAGAAAAGAAGAAAACCAGTCGAACACCGTCCCCCGCAGGCCTATCTCGAAAAGTCTAGCGAGAAGACCAACATGAGGAACGGTGTCGAATGCCGCCGACAGATCTAACATCACCAGCATGACTTTGCCCCCGGAGTCCAGAACCCCTTTAATGGTTTCCGAGACCTCCAGGAGCGCAGTCTCAGTACTGTGATGGGGACGAAAGCCCGATTGGGTGGCGTGCAGGATCCCATTAGATTCAACAAAGTTGGAAAGCACGCCATGGACGTGCTTTTCCAGCATCTTCGTAAGGGCCGGCAGCAAAGAGATGGGCCTATAATTAACCGGGGCCTTCGGATCCAAACCAGATTTTTTGAGCAATGGAATCACCATCGCCTGCTTCCAGGACTGCGGGACGACACCAAGCCTCAGTGAAAGATTTAAAAGCGGATTGGCCAACGGGTTGATCACCTCCGCCACTTTCGCCAAAAATTTAGCAGGGCATGGGTCAAGAGGAGAACCCGATTTTAAATTGCCCATAAGAGCCAGGGAGTCCGGAGCAGAGATGGAGGGAAACACACTCAACGTCGCCCCTGGCCCGGCCTGTGGCAGTATGGTGATGTCAAGTTCAGCCTGGCCGGCAGACACTGGTGCAAGGAATGACTCCTGAATGCGTAGGATCTTGCTCGTAAAAAAATCTGCAAGGTCCGTGGCCCAGGTACCAGATGGTTTTTGGTCCGAGGCGTTAGACCAAGAGGAGGTGAATTCTCTCACAATAGAGAAAATCTCTTTGCAAGAGTTTGAAGCCGCATCGATTCTCCTGGCTAAATAAGCTTTTTTTCCTAAACGGATGTCCCGGTGGTAAGCCTTAACCACCGTTTTGTATGCCAACTTGGCAACAGTGTCATAATGTGCCCGCCAGGCTCTTTCGGCTACCTTGCACTGCTGCCGCGTAGCCGACAGTGCAGCGGTAAACCAAGGCGCAGAGACCCGTTTTGGTGTCGAGCGTGATGTTACTTCCGGGGCAAGATCATTGAGCCTATCCAGTAGCCAATCATGCAAGGTCTGCGGATCCCTGTCTAGATCACCTGAAAGAAGACAGGGATGGGCCTCAGCTGCCTGGGCCAGCATCTCCAGGGTAACGCAATGGAGAGGCCTATAGACACGACCCTGATGATGTACCGGAATAGCCGCAGATTTAACTATGCCCTTGATCACAAATTTTGCAAGGAAGTGGTCAGACCATAAGACAGGAGTGATCTCAATACCCTCGAGAGGCACAGACGAAAAGACCTGATCGAGGGTATGCCCCTTCTCATGCGTAGGCTCCTGAAAATAGGGAATGAGCCCCAGCGGGGTCAGTGCCTCCGAAAGTTTGGCGGCCGCCGGGTCGGATGAATCATCCATCCGGAAGTTGAAATCGCCAGCCACGATGAAATGTTCGGCTTTCAGGGCCAGCTCCACCAGCACCATATCCAGATCTTCAAAAAAGGTGCCGGGGGAGCCAGGCGGTCTATAAACAAGCAATCCCTTAAAGGATTGGTGGGGGGACAGAGTGATAGAAAAGGCTAGGCTTTCCGAGCCACGAATGTCCATAGCTGGCAGGATCTCGCAAGGAGTTCCTTTCCGGACCACTAGCGCTACTCCGCCTCCCCTACCCATGGCTCTATCCTTTCTGAAGATGTTATATTCAGGCGGGATTGCCAGGACGACATCAGGGTTAGAGAAGTCGCCCCACCATGTCTCAGTGAGCATGAGACATAGTGGTTTATCTACATCCAGAAGCTCATAGATGTCCTGCGCATGTTTGCAGGCTGACCTGGTGTTCAGTAGCATACACCCGAAGCCCATACTAGAGCCATTGGTGCTCGGCCGTGAGAAGAGCGAGCGGGTCGGGCGCCAGCCACAAGCCGGGCAGCGGGATTTCCCATGATAACGGCCCGGGAATACTGTACGACAACCATTGCCGAGAGGACGGAATGAGCGAAGATCGCCAGAGGAATAGCGCAGAAGAGACCCCGGGGAAATCATCCCTGATGGTAGAGTCCCACCCGCCGCTCCGCCCGCTTCCGGGACGCTGACGGGCGCAGACGGGCAGGACTCTGGCTTGACTCCGGCGAGAGTCCGGCGCTCCCGCTGCGCGTCACCGCTGCGCGCAGGAGGCGAGCTTTAAGTAGGGCTCACCTGTGTTACAAAAGAGCGCTAGAGCGCTCCCACAAGTGGCACACTCGCTCCACACTACCCCCAAGATGGCGCCCAGCACCAGACACGAAGGCTAAAAAGAAAGTGACATAGCTCCGCGAAAAGCGCGGTGGGGGGCCCAATTTAGAGTGCAAGTGAGAAGGCACACAAAGAAGAATCTAAAAACAAGGTAAATACAATTTAAAAAGCAAAATGCAAAAGCAATTGTTTAAAAGTTACAGCAGCGCTGATAGTGTAAATTTCAGCAGAATAGCGCGCGTGCGTGCTACTCCCTCTCTCCAGGTCGAGCTACTACCTAGCTCGCCTTAAGTAGGGCTCACCTGTGTTACAAAAGAGCGCTAGAGCGCTCCCACAAGTGGCACACTCGCTCCACACTACCCCCAAGATGGCGCCCAGCACCAGACACGAAGGCTAAAAAGAAAGTGACATAGCTCCGCGAAAAGCGCGGTGGGGGGCCCAATTTAGAGTGCAAGTGAGAAGGCACACAAAGAAGAATCTAAAAACAAGGTAAATACAATTTAAAAAGCAAAATGCAAAAGCAATTGTTTAAAAGTTACAGCAGCGCTGATAGTGTAAATTTCAGCAGAATAGCGCGCGTGCGTGCTACTCCCTCTCTCCAGGTCGAGCTACTACCTAGCTCGCCTTAAGTAGGGCTCACCTGTGTTACAAAAGAGCGCTAGAGCGCTCCCACAAGTGGCACACTCGCTCCACACTACCCCCAAGATGGCGCCCAGCACCAGACACGAAGGCTAAAAAGAAAGTGACATAGCTCCGCGAAAAGCGCGGTGGGGGGCCCAATTTAGAGTGCAAGTGAGAAGGCACACAAAGAAGAATCTAAAAACAAGGTAAATACAATTTAAAAAGCAAAATGCAAAAGCAATTGTTTAAAAGTTACAGCAGCGCTGATAGTGTAAATTTCAGCAGAATAGCGCGCGTGCGTGCTACTCCCTCTCTCCAGGTCGAGCTACTACCTAGCTCGCCTTAAGTAGGGCTCACCTGTGTTACAAAAGAGCGCTAGAGCGCTCCCACAAGTGGCACACTCGCTCCACACTACCCCCAAGATGGCGCCCAGCACCAGACACGAAGGCTAAAAAGAAAGTGACATAGCTCCGCGAAAAGCGCGGTGGGGGGCCCAATTTAGAGTGCAAGTGAGAAGGCACACAAAGAAGAATCTAAAAACAAGGTAAATACAATTTAAAAAGCAAAATGCAAAAGCAATTGTTTAAAAGTTACAGCAGCGCTGATAGTGTAAATTTCAGCAGAATAGCGCGCGTGCGTGCTACTCCCTCTCTCCAGCCCCAGATTGGAGTTGACCGCCCTAGCCGTTAGGCCAACTCCTCTCCTCTTTGACTTGTGAAAGAGGTAAAACTTAATCGTGTCCAGTTTGCAATTATCAAAAAATGTAGGATTCAAAAAGAGGCAGATTAAAGGGTAATAATGAAGAGACAAAGGGAGCGATGTTAAAAAAAGATACAGAAAGGGGTAGTGGAATGTTAATAATGATAGACTAAGGGCTGCAAACGGCCAGAGTGTGAGATATGGACTGGTAGAGTGACATTGCTGTTGCAGACAAAGGAGCACCGTGCCAAAAATATAGAGCTGGGGATGAGATTGCTTTGGCAATATGAAGTTCAAGGTTTCCTCTCAGTCAACATATTCTATATGAATCAATCAGACATTAAGTTGAAATCATTTTGTGTCAATTGGTCTCTTTCCTAGTAGATCATTACTAGCCTTTTTCCTTTTACCAATTTTAATTTGTACAAAGGGGCATATCAACAAGGGCTTTATCTCTGCGTTTTTGGCTTTAAAAGCCAAAAAAGCAGAGATAAAACTAGCACCCTATCAACAACAGGGTGCTAACATGCAAATTCGCATGTTAGCACCCTTTTACTCTACGCTTCCCCTTGCATCTCTAATGAGATGCAAAGGGGGCGTTCCAGAGTAAAATATTAGGAGAAATGTCGCTAAGCGACATTTCTCCTATTATCAAGAATATCGCTAACCCTGTTAGAGACAAAAAAAGCAGCGCTAACCGCGGTTAACGCTGCTTTTTTACGTCTGGTATTTTTCTGACTTAGCCATGATATCCTATGGAAGGAGGATATCATGGCTAAATTTGTCTGTCCCTATCAACAAGCTAACGTGAGATTATCGCTGGGTTTCCAGCGATAATCTCACGTTAGCCACTTAGCGTGAGGATTTTTATCGCTATTGAGATAAGCGTTGCTAATAGCACGCTATCTCAGCGATAAAAATCCACGCTAGCCGGCGATAATTATCCTAGCGCTAAGTGCGCTGAGCGATAATTATCGCCGGTTGTTGTTGATATGCCTCAAAGTCTTTACACATTGCTATCACATAAGATTCCTGTACTTCTTTGCATATCTTACATCATACGTCTAGTAGCCAAATTTAATTGTGCACAAATAGATAAATTGGTGGCTTTCAGGATGATTGGGTGCAGGCCACAGCACAGTGGTGATTAGCCAACTGGTGGTTAGTTGAAGGACCTGACCATTAGTCAGATCTTGTGGCCATCTGCCACTGCACACAGCCAAAGGCTCTGCACGTTGGTGGGCCGATTGCCCGGCATTAGGTTAACCAATGATATGCCTGGCTTCTGGCTATGTGCAGCATGATGTGGCTGCTAGGGCAGTTGGGCATAGCGCCTGGCATGTCAGGTCCTATAGTCGCACAGCGCTGCAAATGTCTAAAGACCATGTGGAACAGAGGCTTGCCTCCCGTTAGGGTGGTTGAGCATAGGTCCTCGATTGTGGTCAGCCTAGTTGCACACAGTCTCTATCTCTGTGCAGTGGGAAGTGGCTGCCAAGGCAAGGCCCAGCAATACTCTATTAACTCTCACCAATCCTTACTGTCCATGGCCTCTGAACATGTGGTACAAAGGTTGGCTACATCGTGGGGGGATGGGCACAGGACCTGGCCAATGGCCAGGACTTGTGTTCAGTCTCTGGCAATTTGGTCTTTGGAGGGAGGTTTTCATGAGACCCAGGTTAGCTTCAGGACCTGTTCTGACCACACATCAGGCCCTTTAGCCATCAACTGCTATGCGCAGCAAGAGGACCTGCACAACCTGTGTTAGCTCTCTAGATTATTGAATGCAGGTCTTGGCCTTTTTCCATGCCCATCAGCAATATATAGGGTGTACAGCAGTAGCAGGGGTTGGTCGCCAGTGCAATGGGCTGCAGGTATGGTAATAACAAAAATATAGGATGGCTGCTCATTAGAGCAATGGCCATTCAAATCTGGCTACCTGCGATGTTAGGGGCATGACCTTGATGAAGACCAAGTTGTGCATCCTATTGTGCATGGCTATGGTCATGCGCAGCTCTGTGCAGTGTAAGTTGGATGGTTGGTGAGTTGGGACAGCATCACATCAAGCTGTATGCTGGTATTTGAACACAATATCGGGTCATTAATATCGAACTACAGAAATATCGAGCTTTTAATATTGTAACACATTAATATTGTGATGGAGGAATACCATTGACGTAAATATCGAATTTTAGGAAAGTAATATTGTTTGCAAGAATATCTGTGCATTAATATCGTTTGCAATGATATTGTAACAAATCTAGTTTTTTAGTTATTTAAATGTGTTTTAGTTCATAATTGAATTGTAAATGTATATATTGTTTGTATAATTGTTGTTAATATTTTAAAATAGTTTTAATTTTAAGTTATCTCGAATTTTTAATTTAATTGTTAATAATAATTTATAGTGTCATAGCATGTTGTGATGTTTGCAGGGGTACAGTGTGGGGAGTTAATTAAGTATAATTAATTAATAATTATTTTTAATTAATATTAATTATTTAGTTGATAATGAATTATGTAAGTTGTGTAATTATTATATTTTATAAGTGATATTTTAGTTGTGGGTCGTTTAATTTGTAGGGGAATAGGGTGGGAAGTTAATTAAGTAATAATTTTTTAATTATTAATTCACTTTTCATTATTAATTAGTTAACTGATAATCGGGTATGCAAATTGTGTAACTAATATATATATTTAGTTATATTTTGGGTGTGTTTTGATGGGTTTGAAGGAGTATAGGCTGTGAAGGTAATTAAGTATTAATTGAATAATTATAATTATTTCATTGAAGATTAAGTAGGTAAATTGTGTAAATATTTTTTATGTTATTTTTGGGTGCAGGTTATTGAGTTTTTAGTGGTAAAGGGTAGAAAGATAATTAGGTATGAATCCAAAATACCTTAATTAATTGTTAAATGGATATTCAATGAATTAATAATTATGTACATTGTTAAATATTTATAATTTGTCTTGTGTTCGTAGGGTAATAGCATGGGAAGCTATTCAGTTATAATGAATAAATAATAATGACTCGTTTATTACTAGTTATTTTATATATGACTTAATAAGTTGTGTTTTTTTATTTTAATTATATTTTAAATGCCTGCTGCTATGTTTGTGGGAGTAAAATGTGTGTTTTTAATTGAATGATCAACTGATAAAAAATAAAAAATGAAATGAATTATCAAAATTTAAAAAAACAAAATTGTTAAAAAAATTCAGAAATATAAATATTATATTAATAGTTTTATATTTTTGGCCAATTAATAGAGTTATTAAAATATGGCATACGTTTGAAGTGAACTGCTTTTTCTACTGTTGCAAACACTGGAGTGGCAATATTAATTTTATCCATCTGGTTTCCAACGCTTTCCCTACTAAGGTGCCGATTCCGATCCTGTAAAACCCGGTTACGAATCGTCGTACGGAGCGTTTTCTCCGTACGACTCGTACCCGGGGAATGCACCTTACAAACCAGCAAGTACGATTCGTACAGAAATGCCATTTCTGTACGAATCGTAAAAAACACCGTGCGACTAAAAAATACATACAAGCCCGATCCGGGACAGCGCGTACGCGACATTGGCACGGAGTCAGGCAGCGTTTTACGGACCAGCAAGTACGATTCGTACCCACAGCACTTCGCACGGGAATATTTTTACGGGAGCCAAAAAGTGCCGGAAAAACTAAGTACGCCGCGATGCACGAGGAAAAGGGGGCCCGGTACGCACCGTACCCCCATCCCTACACGTCCGCACCGTACCCCCAGACCCCCCCGTATGTACGCACCGTACCCCTACCCCCGTATGTATGGTGCGTACCCCACCCCCGTATGTACGGCGCGTACCCCACCCTCGTATGTACGGTGCGTACCCCACCCCCGTATGTACGGCGTGTACCCCACCCCCATATGTACGGCGTGTACCCCACCCCCTTATATGTACGGTGTGTACCCCACCCCCGTATGTACGGCGCATACCCGACCCCCGCATGTACGCACCGTACCCCCACCGTACATACGGGGGTGGGGGTATGGTGCGTACATGCAGGGGTGGGGTGGGAGGCTGGGGGGCCGTACGACTCATACCCCTCGCCCAGGTGTACCCGGGGTAGGGGTGGTACACAGTTCGCTCCGTACGGGACGTTTTACATACAAATGTGTATTCCGAACGCCGGTACGGATCGTACTTGTGCGCTCGGACTTCAGTTTTACGAATCGTACGTAAAACTGTCCGGGGACGTGTCGTAGACTTTTCCCGAGGTCATTCGTATGTATTTTCCACGTACGAATCGTACTTGGCCGTTTGTACGGGACTTGTACGATTCGTACGTAAAAAAATACAGATATGAGTCGTACGGGAATTTTTTTTAATGGATCGGAATTGGCACCTAAATAGTTAATTTTACTTCTACGGAGCCCAACTCTTTCTCTACTGTTGCACAGACTGGAGTGGGAATAGTAAATGTTACCTCCCTGGAGTCCAACGCTTTAACTACTGTTGCACAAACTGCTGTGGAAATAGTATGTCTAGTTATTTACAGAGTTTACTATATTTTTATTATTGTTTAGATAGAGCAAGGTTTGAATCTGACCCTCATAATTGCCAAGTATACTCAGGCAAAAAAGGGGAACCTTTTCGTGACTTTCGTAGATCTTAGCTCCGCATTCGACTGTGTCCATCATGAGCTCCTCTGGGAATCTCTTGTTGAGATTGGACTAGAGCCCCCTATTAAAGAGCTCTATAGGGGAGCATCAGCCCGTGTTAGATATGGTAGACGGGGAGAATGTTCTGATAGGTTTTATATTAGGAGAGGTGTAAGACAGGGATGCATATTAGCCCCTTTACTTTTTACCCTCTATATAAATTCTGTCGTCATCACCTTAACAGAAATTACTATGACTACCCTACTATAAATGGGAAACCCATACCCATACTCCTTTATGCGGACGACGCAGCAATAATGTCACAGACTCGTATGGGGCTTCAAAGGGCAGTAAGTGAATTCACTGATTTTATGTCACAGAGAGGTTTAAAAGTTAATGCCTCCAAAACCTTCACCATGTCCTGTGGCCTAGGAATTGGAAAGAAACAATGCTCCATCTTTTTAAATGGTAGTAAGCTGGAAAGCACTGATAGGTTCCCATACTTGGGCACTACTTTTGATAAGAGGGGCACCTGGCGGGCTGCCGCTCAAGCTAGGGGTGCTGCGTTTTCTAAAGCTATAGGCGCACTGACTAATTTCTCAAAAAAGTTGGGGGGACGCCCGATTAACCCCTTATTACAGATTTACAGGGGCTAGTGTGTTTCGACCGGCACTTACGGATCTGGGATCTGGGTAATCGAGCATGTTGATCATATCCAACGTTCTGAGAACTAATTTCTGCGCTATCTTCTGGCTGCCCCACGTGGTACTTCAACATATGTGATGCATAATGAACTTGGCCTCACGCATATTATGGACATTATAAATTCTTCTCCCATTATTTTATGGCACAAAGTCTGGACCAACCAAGAGACATATTTTAACAGGGAAATCATTACAGATTGTTTCAGCTTGAATGAGGTTGATAATATTAAGTGGCTGAAATACGTAAGAAACTTGTCATCTGATTTAGGGCATCCAGAATTTTTCTCTGACCCCTCAACTCTGAATAAAATACCTAAAGTCACATTAAAACGATTAGTTTTAAGCCACCTGACTAATCGACGTTGGTCTCTTGAAAAATCCAAGAGCACGGTAGTTGATCACCAACACTCTACTACAACTAAAGAGATTCAGCAATATTTACTTTTAATACCATCCCCTTTCATTCGTATGCTCGTGACTCGTTTCCGTACCGATACCTTTTTCAGACTGCTAACATTTCCCAATCAAAATTGTTGGTCCAGAAATTTGGAGAAATGCCCCTGTGATGGCCTGTCACTACAATCTAATATTCACTGCATCTTGTTCTGCAGGTTTTATCAACTGCCGAGGGTTACCTTTTTGAAACCACTGCTTAAATCATGGGGATTACGTTCCTGTAGAACGGCCTAATATAAATTGAAAACACTGGACAATCCCTTAGCCATTGCTGTGGTTTCCTCTTATCTAAAAGTGATTGTGAGAATAAGGGCATCAATGCAGCCTTAGATGATACAAGATCTTATGCACGCTGTGTATGTCTTTTTCAAATGATCTCACGATGGCTGCTATATTATTGTAAGTATGCTTAGTGTACTCTTTTTAACGTTTTTATGACTTTTTGTGATATTTTATTAATGAACTTTATCGACTTTTAAATATGCTTATTTGTACTTTTATGATACTGTTTTTACATATCGAATAAAGTTAAAATTGAATTGAATTAAAAGTATGTCTAGTTATTTACAGAGTTTACTATATTTTTATTATTGTTTAGATATGTATAATATTATTATTTAAAAAACAAATTGTACTATCCATTTATATATGTGTAAAATATGTGTCAAATTTTCAATTTTTTAATTCATATTTTTAGTAAATGTATTTTGCGGCCGCATCGAAACACGTCGGGCATTTGTTTTTGCCACTTGTTTAATTAAAAATAACTGCACTTGAAGGGATCTGGGCTCATTATACTTTTGTCGACTGACAACTGACATTGGATTTGCTGTATATATATATATATATATTTATATATATGTGTATGTATATATGCTTTTTATATTAGCATATTTGAAACAATATACAAAAAGCTTCATATAATGTAAACTATATTTATTTAATGTTTGCAGTTTGTTATAGCTATGTAATATTTACTTTAAAAATTAAATGTTACTTACATTTATGTAATATGCAATATGTTATAGTTGTGCATCAAAATTGTTACGTTTTACTATTTTAAACTGTGTACTTATTGAAAACTATATTTTTGTCTTATTGTTTACAATATTAGTTTAAACGATATTTTTAACTCAATATGTTTATACTTACCTTTATAAGAATGGAAAAAATGATATTTGTGACAATTATATTTTTGACGATGATCCTTGCAGGCCGGGGCCTGGGGCCAACAACTGATGTACACTGCCAGAGGATAATGTAGAAACAACACCCCTGAGCAACTAAGAATATGCACACAGTACATAGGTACTCTATACATGGGTCAACAGACTGAGACTTAAAGCTTGAATATTTAATATTTATCTCTTTAAAAATCCCAAGATACAAATTTGGCTGGTGAATCACAATGAGTAAAATATAAAGACACAATCAATTATCCACACAGTCTCACAGTCACACTATAGTACATCATCAAAGTGCAATGATTGTAATGTCTTCATTTTATCACCTGTCCTAAATAAACTTAAGTTCTGTTTCACACCATGATTAACAATGAATCTCTTGAGTTTTCATAATGTCACACCAACATCATCATTATAGAACCAAGAATGTTGCTTCAATTATTGTTGAGTTTTCATGAGATCTACTTGTGTTTCGGTGCAAAGCGCCTTCATCAGAGGAGCCACGAGTAAGACTGCAGGATACCCAGCATGGAGCTGGAATTGCTTGAGAGAAGCTAAAAATACAGGAATGCCCATGGAAGTCTTCTCAACACTGACCACTTTAATCTTTAGAAGTAGTTGTATAAAATATCAGCAGATTAATATGTGGCCGGGGGATATGTGCAGTCAAGGAATATATATTTATTTACTGATTTGGAACTCCACAGAGATCCACAAGTGACAGAAAGACTATACAAAATGATTGCATCAGTACAATCACAATAATAAATTTAGGATACAAATAGAAAGTTTTAAAAACATAGTTTCATTTTGACGAACATAATGAATTATAAAGCTTTCGTTCTCAACAATACAAATATGTGACGGACCCCGAGATGTAAACAAAAAGACAAATATGGTTTATGTGTTTTTTCATCAGAAGTAGCAATAACAAATTTGTATTTAACCATTTGTAAACAACATTCAAATTAGGTAATATTTCTTAAAGAGCATTTGTTTAAATGCTAGTAAATACATATTTGTGTTTAGAACCTACAGATAGTTGGTACTACCTTTCTTGGAGTTAAGAATATTATGTTACATTTTAATGTCACGTAAATGTTTGACCAATCAGGAAAATAATGAATAGTGCACCACTGGTTTATTTCTCTGTTTTGCACTGCTAGAAACATCCTCCATACCAATTACTTGTTCAAAAGTGACTAATACTACATGCAGTAATGACATTTTGACTTCAGTAACCACTTAAGTCCCTGGTTTCTCACAAACTATATAGATCTCCATAATTGGAAATAAAGTGGGCCTGGTTCTCAAAAGCATTTGTAAATCTTCAACCTGTGGTTGACAACCTCGCATGGTTGCAGATATATGACTTTATGGTGCACAATATTAGTTTGTTATGCATAAAATACTGTGCCAATTGCAGCTTAGTAGGCTCAATCCTGGAAAATGTTATCAAATTTCTTTTTTATGTGCAAGAATGTGCATATGTTCATGAATGTACACATTGCTTCTCACAATTGCAAATGACCTTGCTAAAGTTCTTCTTTTTTTCTCCATGGAGAAACGTTTTTCGCTATAGAGAAACCATTTTTGTGCTGCTTCCCCTTTCACTTCTTTCCTTGAAAAGCAGTTTACTGCTTCTCTTGTCAGTAGTAGATCGTCAATCATTACCATTGCAGGAAAACTTAGGAGAAGAGTTAGTGGATACTCCTAAAGTTTTATGTTTGTGGATAGTCAATAACACTGAGTACCTTCCTGTCGACCTCCCAGCATCAAACTGCAGTGAAAGCAAATATATTTTCAAGAGCTAACCCAATTTTATCAATCTCAAATCTAGGATTGCACCGGTTAATGAACTCACTGCATGTGCAAGTCAAACTTACTCTTGAAAATAGTATTGTAAATGAGACCTTGAAAGTGGCCAGGCCGGATGATAGAAATATGCTATTGCTGGAATCTAACAACATACACTGATATTGGTAAAAACAGTACTGTGTAAAGAAGCATATCTGCTCCCAGGCACCTTCCACAACAACAAACACATCACTTTCATCCTGATATTCCCAAATTGACTCTATTATAAAGCACATACAACCTTCAAGACTGCTTACTTAAGCTAAAAGATCGGGCAACACCCTTTTCTTTTTTCCCTAGTGCCTAAGACTTTATTGTAATAAAAAATTGTGGAAATAGCAGAGTCTGGAAACCAGCAGACACTTCAGTTATCAATCTCGAGGTATGTCCCCAAATCCTTAAACCTCTAGCTAGACGGTCAAACCTCAGGTTTTCTGAAAGTACTTAAACAGATACGTTGTGGACACTGTGACAGTTCCCAATCCAGCTTTTCTTTTTTGATCATCTGGTTCTATCAGACGTTATGATATCTATTGTGTGCCTATTTTCTGCCGCTCCTATCTCTTTCATAGAAAGGGCAAAGTTTTAAAGACGCAGAAATGTTTGAATTATGTCTGCCTACCGTCTAAGATGCAATGTTTTTGTTGTTTATTACTCTGGCCACCTATAATGAATTTGATCATCAAGATGACACATTTGTTGCCTTTCATGAATTAGTCTTGTTGATGCTTTAGTGTCTGAAAGTGCTACATATATTTTCATAATATTCATAATATCAGATACAATCGGTGGTCCGGCCCCTGCGGCTCTGGGGTGGGCCTTGATTGAAACAGGCGTGAGACGAATAAAAATAATATGAGTATGTAAGTATTGTTGGTCAGAGAAGTTTACTGTTAATGCACAGCGTGCCTTGACTTTAGGTAATCAAAATTTCAAATACATCTATTTACAAATAGACACATTTAAGGATACCATTTTTGGGTGTCAGGTTGTTTCTTTAACATGAGGTTGTTGTCAATTGATAGCCTCCCTTTTTTAAATTGTAGACTAGAATTTAATTGTGATTAGTACATACAAATCTGTACCTCCTGCACAAGCCTGAATGATGTGCTTATGAAGGAAGACCAAGTAATTTATCAGAGGCAAGCATATGGTTTCAACAATTGCATGAGAACTTAGAATGAGGGACATGCCCTGTTTGATCACAGCGATGCATTAATGTTGTGCCTGAAGATGTGTCAAGACATTAACTGCCTCGGACAATATCATTCTTTCACACGCAGCACACACTCACTTTTTATATCAATAAATTAAATGAGTGGACTGCTATGTAGCAAACCATAAGTAGGAGAGTGATAAAACATGTGGTCAGATACTATAAAAACTCAAGACTCCAACCATAGTCAGAGGGCCTTGAAGTTAGGCTATCACACCAGAGGTCATGGAGGTTTCCAATGCCAACCAACCTGAGTCATAAGTGACCTTTGGGACAGCGAGCAGTAGTGGCCTTGACCCTGTCGTTGTTGATTTTCCAGCCCTGAAGAAGCTGTGATAGAGAATAGCTAACTCTCTATTTCATAACAAAAATACATGTATGGTGTGCGATTCATCTCAAGGAACTTGATTAAAAGCTTGCTGTTTTCAGCTTCAGTTAGAATTAGCATTGCGCTTAGAAATAGCAGAGGTCATTAGTATGCTAAGAGTTTAATGAAAATGTTAGAAATGTTTCTGCTGTTGTCACTGACCATAACATACTTAGTTACATAAGTTACATAAGTTTTTCATGCTGTGTGGTTATCATTCATATTTTAGGCACTAGATTAAGATGAAAACATTAAAAACCTTAAATATTAATCCTGGTCTTAGTGCTATTTTGAGTGTTGTATAAATTTGTCCCTGGATTCACCTTGTGGGGCTGATGGGTACCAGTAAACACTTCCTGTGCAGTATTGTTCTGTGGGTTGTGCATGGGATGTAGTCCAATTTGGTTTCTAATTTGTATTGTTGCATTGGCTAGGTCTTTGCACCTGGGGATAAGAAAATTCGGCCCCTGCGGCTCTGGGGTCGACTTCGATTGTATCAGATGTGAGACGGTAAAAATAATATGTGTATGTAAGACTTGTTGGTCAGGGAAGTTTACTGTTAATGCACAGCGTGCCTTAACTTTAGTTAATCAACATTTCAAATAAATCTGTTTACAAAATCACTTGATAGCCTCCATTTTTTAAATTGTAGACTAGAATTGAATTGTGATTAATAAATACAAATCTGTAACTCCTGCATAATCCTGAATGATGTGCTTATCAAGGAAGACCAAGTAATTTATTAAAGGCAAGCATGTGGTTATATGCATTGCATAAGAACTCAGAATGAGAGCAGGGACATGCCCTGTTTGATCACGGTGATGCATTAATGTTGTGTCTGAAGATGTGTAAAAACATTAACAGCCTCGGACAATACCATTCTTTCACACGCAGCACACACTCACTTTTTCTTTCAATACATTAAATGAATGGACTGCTATGTAGCAAAACATAAGTAAGAGAGTGATAAAATATGATTAGTCTAAAGTCTCACTCACTATAATGATCTTCTGTCACTTAGCAGGTCTACTGTCCTGAAGGACAGATCCATCAAACAAGGTACCCTGCTGCTGAGCTCCATTAGTAAACCAACCATAACTACATCTCACTCTTATAGGTCACAACAACTTTTCAACTTTTGTTTCTCCATGCTCTACTGACATTTTTAATGTAGCGCAAGAAAATAGGAGTTACTAAGTGAGAATATCAAACAACCTAGAGGGTTGTGTTGTATTACATTTTTTTGCGATGTGAAACCCTTTATCTAGTAAAAAAAAAATATCAAGACACTAAAGACTACAGAAATGTACACAGTCAATAAAGAGCAATTAATTACTTGCTAAAATTGAAGACCTCAAATTCAGGATATGGATCACAACCAACTTCTCCCTGGGTGCAAACCTCATGTACTGACCATGAGGACACCACACCAATTTTGGCAGCAACATTGTTGACTTCTTTTCACCCATCATCATCAATGCCAACACCTTTATCCTCCTCAGATACCTTAACTTCCACCTGGAAGACCGCACTAATCCAAAATCGACAGACTTTCTAGAAAACCTCAGCAACCTTGACCTGACCCAGCACATCACCAAACCCACCCACACCAATTACAGTCAATAAGCCAACAACTATGATGTGAATGGACCAAGCTCTTATCAGTTTCAGCATAACCATCCCTCACCACCACAAGCCTACCGCCACAAACCTACCAACATCTGAACTATCCACAGCAGCTGAAAAAGCATTGCAGAAGAGGAGTGAGCTTCCTCCCTTTCCACACTGCAGTCTGAGCACCCCCACAACTAGCCAAAAGCCACTAAGAACCTAAACAGCTAGATTACCACATGCTCTGATACCTTGGGACCCCACAAGTGCAACCCAGTGGCACGGGCCTAACCACTGGCCAGTTAGTACACAGAGGAACTCAGGCTGACGAAACACTACTTTAATCAACAGGAGCGCAAATGAAGAACAAGTCAAGACATCACAGATTAATTAATACCTCTTCAAATCAGCCCTAGGATGCACCCACCAGCAGATGTGGAACACCAAACACAGCTCTTGCAGATTGCATTGACTCTGGCTCTAACAACAGCAAAGAAATCTTTGCCATCATCAAAGTTTCCCACACCTCCTGCGGCCTCGAGCAACATCACACCCTCATAAGACCTTTGCAACAAGCTCTCAGAGCTCTTTTGTAACAATATTACTTCCAGTTACAGCAACTTAGACCCTCAAGTGGACCCCATCACCATTGCAACTCAACTTCCCATCAAGGCCAAAGACAAACCATGACCTCCTGGCCCACTGTCAATACCATCAAAATCGCTGCTGCCATGAAGACTACTTAATCGGGGGTTCCATCTGACCCCTGTCCCCACCATGCCTTTACCAAAGGACTCCTACCGATCAGCGAATAACTAGCATCCATCCTCAATACCTCCATCGACTCAGCCAAATTCCTGCATACCTAAAAACATGTCACTATTATGCTCCTGCTTATGAAGCCATCCACTGACCAAGCCACACTTTCCGACTACAGATTCATCTCCCTCCTACTGTACCCAGCGAACGTCTTAGAGAAACTAATCAACCAACATCTCACCGAATACCTCAGTCACCACAAGCTCCTTGACACCATGCAGTCGGGATTCAGGCCCAACCACAGTACAGAACAGCACTCATCACTGCCACAGACAACATCTGCATGATCCTTGACAGAGGAGACAGAGAAGCCCTCCTTCTCCTGGAATTCTCTGCAGTCTCATACCCCATCCTCATCAGACACCTGCACAAGATTGGCATCCAAGGACCCGCTCTCTGCTGAATCTTGACCTGCTCCTGCTTAATGGATAGAACACAAGCTCAAAATAGACATGACAGAAGTATTGACCTTTGGCAGGAACACCTCACCATGAGACTTCAACTGTTGTCCAGCCAAACTTGGACCCACACTTACCACCCATGCCAGGAACCTCAGAACAATCATCAACAGCAAACTGGACATGACCGCACAAGTCAACTCAAGTCAACGTTACTGCACCGTTTCCACACCCTAAAGATGCTGTAGGAGATCTTCAAATGGCACCCAAGCAACACAAGGAAAACTGCAATTGACATCTCAGTCACTAGCAAGCTAGACTACTGAACACTCTCTAAGCCGAAATACCCAAGCAACTCACTAGAAAACTACAAACCTTCTAGAACTCGGCAACCAGACTCATCCTCAATCTCTCACAAAGAGCTCACATCACACCACACTTCAGGAACTCCACTGGCTCCTGATCCACAAATGTGCTCATTTCATATGCCTCACACACTCATTCAAAGCACTACACAACCTAGGCCCCACCTACCTGAATAGTCATAGCTCCTTCTACCAGCCATCCAGACACCTCTGCTCTGCATGACTCCTACTCGCACACATCCAACGCATTCATAGAATCAGATCAGGAGGATGGGCCTTCTCTTACATTGCTCGTAAAGCATGGAATGGCCTCCCCCTCTCTTTTTGAATTTCTCAGGAGTTTGAAGACCTGTTTTTTCAATCAACCAACATACAAAAGGCAGGGCAAGGCACACATGCCTAGTCAGTTCCAGAATACTCTTGCGGGTGACAGTGCACTCTACAAATAGACATAACATACAGAATGCAACATTGTTTTTCTGGAGGATTTCAACTTCCATTTCAGAGACTCACTGAGAAGGTAAAATCTTTGACTCGGATGAACCACTTGATGTATCTGCCCTGCACTTCTTTGCGGTTGGTTGGTGCTTTTTGCCGTACATTTTTCAAAATTAATTTCTCCTGTTCCCCTTATTCGGGTTTGATAATTTGTTTTCATTTTACTTAGTATATTTTTCTCTATTTAAAAAGGAAATGTTGTGGAACCATTATTGTTCTCTGTTTTGACTATTTAACTGTTTTGTTACTGATAGATACATTACACAATTTTCTAAATTAAGTTTGTCTGCTCTCTGCCATTGCTACCAGGGGAAGTTGAGTTCAAGTTTATGTTACTGACACTTTGGGGCCCATTAGGATGTAGGGTGGATCGCCACCGCCTGCAAGGCGGTGGCGATCCGCCCTATATCATTCCCCGCCCGCCACCCATTTCCCCCCCACCATATTAGTATGGCGGGGGACCGCGGCGGACGACAAGTTGACCGGGCAGAAAAGGGTTTACTATGGTGGCGGTGTCTTCTGGACACCGCCATCCATATCAGGATGCAGGCGGGAGGCAGCCTTTTGCCGCCACAGAAAGGCATGCGGATTTTCAAGTTGGGGGCCTGTTGCTGGCCCTCAGGATGTTGGGGGGGCAAACCGCGCGGTGCCTGTCACATTGTGCATGCATATGCACAACATGCACTTTTGGCATTGCGGCGGGTGCTGCTGAAAGCACCTCCCGCCACAATGTTAAAAATGCGTGATGCGCCCGCCACTATGGCGGGCGCATCCTAATATCCCCCACGGGACCGCTGCACATATGGCGGGCGGTCCTGTTTTCCATCATGATGGCGGGTGGGCAAAGTCCACCCGCCATCCTAATGATGTGCTTTTTTTTTCCCTGACAACTTACTTTGTAGACTTATTCCTTGTGCTGGACTCATATTCACCCTAATTAATAAGCACTTTCCTCCAATTGCCATTTGTTTAATCAGAACTTTCTCCATGAAAGCTAAGCAATATATGAACATTTCAATAACAATTACGTACAATTGTTAGCTGAACTTTGCAGGCAGCAGCTTAAAAAGGTTTGCTTCTACAGACAATGTGTATTTTTTATTAACAAACATGTGTGCCTTTAAAACCAGGCCTTAGTAACTATGAAATTGAATATATTTCTTTCTTTTTATTATAATCCACCTAATAGCATATTACAGTATTTTACTTGCTAATTTCATTAAGCATATGTTTGGAGAATTGAACATTTATCATTGTAACACCTCCAGAATAAAATAAATACATAATGGACAAAATGTGATGTTGTTCTATATTGCCATCTCAGGTTTCTGGTGACATTTCATATCACCCAGCCTCTGTCCACATGATTTTTTATGTCATCATTGCCCCTTAATGGCAATATAAACTCTATTGCAGTTACCCAGTATGTATTCTCTCACTCTCTAAGCTGTAACTTTGTCTAATGATAAGCAGGTGAATCAAGAAACTCACAGGCAAGGCAATTGAAAAAGCATGCATAAGGAAAATGATCACTAGATTGAAAAGATTAAAGCATAAGGAAACTTGTAAATGGTGGGAGGCCAGTACATTAAGAAACTAATTAGACGTTACCATATACCTAAAGGCCTATGCATCTTAAAAACACATCATTGGAAGAGATATTCCCACAAAGTATCAAAGAATATTGAGAAAACACAGATGCCCGGTCATTAAAGTACTCTAGCACCCTAAATATGTAAAAGAACAATGTGAGATGCATTTTGAACAAAAATTGAACAAGAGAAAGAACTGTAGCTTAAAAATGCACTGAAATCAGAAATGAAAAGGATAGAGTAAAAACTAACATAATATGAAACAGAAATGCAAAACAAAAAGGTGCCGATTACGATCCGGCAAAAACCGGGTACGAACCGTTGGACGGAGGCTTTTTTCCGTCCGACTCGTACCCGGTCGTAAAACTTTACAAACATGCAAGTACGATTCGCACGGAAACACCATTTCCGTACGAGTCGTACAAAACACCGACCGACGAAAAGATACATACAAATGGGATCCGGGGAATGCGCCGACGTGACGTCGGGACGCTCTCAGGCCGCGTTTCACGACCCAGGAATTACGATTCGAACCGACAGCAGTCCGGACGGCAATATTTTTACGGCACCCAAAAAGTGCCGGAAAAGCGAAGTACGGCGCGAAACGACCAGAGTAGGTGGCCCGGTAAGCGCCGTACCCCCCCCCAGCCCCCGCATGTACGCGCCGTCCCCCCCCCAGCCCCAGCATGTATGCGCTGTCCCCCCTCAGCCCCCGCATGTACACGCCGTACCCCCCCCAGCCCCCGCATGTACGCGCTGTCCCCCCCCAGCCCCCGCATGTACGCGCCGTACCCCCCCAGCCCCCGCATGTATGCGCCATACCTCCCCCAGCCCCCGCATGTACGCGCCGTCCCCCCCCAGCCCCCGCATGTATGCGCCGTACCCCCCCAGCCCCCGCATGTATGCGCCGTACCCCCGTGTATGTACACCCGAGTATGTGGCGACCCCCCCGTGTATGTACACCCGAGTACGTGTCGACCCCCCCGTGTATGTACACCCGAGTACGTGTCGACCCCCCCGTGTATGTACACCCGAGCACGTGTCGACCCCCCCGTGTATGTACACCCGTGTACGTTCGAGTCGTACCCCCACCCGTGTATGTACGGTGCGTACCCCCAGCGCTTACGCTGTACTTGGGTGTACATACACGGGGGGGGTCAACACGTACTCGGGTGTACATACACGGTGGGGTCGACACGTACTCGGGTGTACATACACGGGGGGGTCGACACGTACTCGGGTGTACATACACGGGGGGGTCGACACGTACTCGGGTGTACATACACGGGGGTACGGCGCATACATGCGGGGGCTGGGGGGGTCGACTCGAACGTACGGGGGCCGGGGGGGAGGTTCGGCGCGTACAGGGCACCTGTTTGGACGTCTCCATTGTTTGCTATAGGAGTTCGGTGCGGACGGTCTTTTTACCATACGGTTGTACATTCGGACGCCCGGGACGGATCGTGATTCCCCGGTCGGACTTCGCTTTTCACGTTTGTACGGTAAATCGTCCGAGGACGTGTCGGACACTTTTTCCGACCCGAGGACGTGTGGGGAATAATTCCCAAGGCGGTTCGTATGGACTTTTTACCATGCGAATCGTGATTGCCAGTTTGTACGGCACTTGTACGATTTGTACGGTAAAAAGACCGGATACGAGTCGTACGGGAATTTTTTTTACCGGATCGTAATTGGCACCAAAGTAGTGTAAATTCATTAGAGATCACAATGATTACTGTGGGGCTGATTACAATGTCGGTCGGAAGCTTTCCAAACAACACGGTTGGTTTGCGGTCCGACTGCCTAATTAGGATGTTGGCGGTGGGAACGTGAACCAGTCGGTCATTATCACGCAGTTCCGACTGACTCTCAAATCTTCCGGCCATCAGAACAGCACTGTAATCCTCTATGAATGGTGTTTCCCCCATCAGGATTATGTTGTTGGTTTCCCACAGACTTTCCGTGCCAACCTTTCTGACACAGAAAGGCAGTCGGAAAGCATCTTTAGGGACCCCTAGCAGGGCCCCCTTGCTTCCACAGCGTACAGTTGGTGGCCAAGGGGGTACCTAGGGTGTCCTCCTGTAAATCCGTGGGGTGCCTGCCACAGGGTGCGGGCTTTTACACAAACACCCATTTCTTTATGGGAGCCTGAATTTCGGCCAGTTTATGACTGTAACAGAGGCTCCCATGGAGAAATGTGAGTATCTGACCGAACAGTGTTTGGTCGCATCATAATCAGGCGGTCGGAACCGCCGACCAAGGGTCGGACAGTCCTGAGACCTAGGCAGTGTTGGTCAGAGGCAACTCAGATCGACATCGTAATAAGCCCCTATATGTTTATAATAAAAGCAATGGACAAAACTGTCAAGCAGAAGCATCCATCACAGTTGTCAGTTCTGATGCAGAATCTTTCTCAGGTGGAAATCTGTAAGTATAGGGGAATATTTCTGAGTCAATTAGAATGTTATATATCAGGAGCTGAAACATTATTTACAAGGCAGAGTTGGTCCCTGAGTCAGAGAGAAAAGATGAGATAATTCCTAACTTGAAGAATGAACAAACGCACAAAAACGTATTGCACATCACAGAACATTTGGGCAGATGCAATAAAATTTACAACAGTAGACACGTAGAAGATTATCGCTGTCATCAACACATTATTGCCAATTTTAAATGAGGAACAGCAAGTGTATTGCAATGGGGTTGAGTCTTAATCTGCAGAGTAAATTTGGATATATGTCAATAGCAATAAACTTGTGCAAATATATGAGGACAATCAAACTGTTCAAACACTATACCATATTTTCTCTAAAGTCAATCAATCAAACTGTCAGGAAACCAGCAATGTTAAGCTAAAAGACATAGAGTTTCAGGAAACTTTAGCAAAGCATTAACAAGCATCAACACAATAATTTTCTTCACAGAAGCAGCACCATAGAGTATATCAATTCGACATAGGACCATATCTTGCACAAAAAAAGCTGCCTTAAGAGCAAACCTTGATTATATCATACATGTCCTTCCAGTAACACCATTTATGTGTATCATGAGTTGGTAAGGCATGATCTGATGAAAGAGGGTAAAATGTTGTGGTTATGTCACTAATGCATTTTAACAAATAGGAAGCCATGAGTAATTTTACTTTAGTCTAGAAATAACAACCAATCCCTTGAAAAGGGTAAAAAATTGTTTATCCTGGATACTATACTATACATTCTAGAACCACAAATACAACTTTTGAACAGGAGGGTTAATAAACAATTGTGACATAAACCACTTTCCATAATAAAACCCCATAATCATTAACACCACAAAGAATGTTCTGAAAGAGGGCTACTAGCTGGGGGTGAGTTCAGGTTTCTTTAATGAAACCATTGATGCCCTAAAATTCTTCACCCCTAGTGCACAAAAATGCCCAAAATTCAAGAGGGTATAGTATTCTCTATAATGAAAATACCCACCACATATGTGAGACAAACGTCTGACTGTCTCAGCAAGATCTGACCCTGAAGAAGCTATACCAGAAGGACTAAATGATGAATAGCTACCCTATGGTGCAATACCTTGCACATATATTAATTGAGGAGCCCCTAAATGTACTTAATTTCCGGAACAAAAATCATTGCAGTAGGATTCATGTAATCTCACAGAAAGGTCAAAAATAGGAGGAATTATTTCTATCCACGGTACCACTCCACTCTATACTACTCACAAAAAGTAACCAGATGGTGTGTCAACTAAATGTAAATATGGGTTGTAAAAATTAGAAAGCAATTGCTTTCTAAAGACGAGAACCCTCACTCACCCAGAGGTGACATGCTTCATCATTGGGTTCCCTCTTGAACACTGCGACTGCAAGGTACACAGTGTGGGCTACAGCATGAGGTGTTTTTTTCTCCACTGTTTCTATGAGTGAGGGGCTTTGTGCAATTTTTTTTTTTAAAGTGAACTGAAACTATCTCATCAGAGGAAAATTAATTTAATAAGTATCCCCTATGGATAGAGCTAAAAAACAGGGTGAGGAATAGGGATATGGATGTTCCCTATAAGTCTAGGTCAACATGTTTCTGCCTTGATGACCAGAGGTTTGTGGCATTCTTCAGGACTGACATCATGTCACTCTGCTGTTATTGTGAATTAAAACAAAAAAAACGTATTTATATGGACAATCAAGGAACCAACTGCAGTCTGATCCATTTTCTGTGAACATAAAAACACATTTACTATACCAAAACATATTTACATCCCATATAAGCCAATGATAGCCAAGTGTATGTTTACAGAAAACGTTTCACCTCTGGGTGAGTGAGGGTTCTCATCTTTAGAAAGCAATTGCTTTATAATTTTTACAACCCATATTTACATTTAGTTGACACACCATCCGGTTACTTTTTGTGAGTGGGATTCATGTACCAGAAGGGCAAGGGCCATTTACTCATCTCTTTAATTCACTGCCCTATGTCAGAGCTTGAGCTGTTGTTATTGCCAGTTAAGATCAGAGGGATTGTGGGATTCAACACATCTATTAATATGGTACACCGTTTCCTTACATAAGAAATGCAATATGAAAGTCTTTTACTTGATACATGCACAACTACACTTCATACTGTATTGTTTCGACTAAAAGTGAGGATCAAACAGATGGTCGGTCAGGACAATTTTATGTTTGTGATATCCAATATTCTACTGTCTTTAACTTGCCCGAAAACATCATTACAGATATTACCTGATGCTATAGCATCATCTTTGCCCTCTTAGATCATACCATTTAATATATGCACTGCCAATGAAGCCTAAATAAATGGTACAATTAAAAAGACTACTCAGTCCAACCGAACATATATTGAAGCAGCATAGCACCAGAGCCCAGGGGAATACCCGACAAGTAGATGTACTTTATGACCTGGGTTGGAGACATATTTTGAATTTCCCATTTGTGATGATGATATCTCTATGGTCCAAGGGACAGCTTCCCATCCGTCCTTTCTGAAAATCTAGGAAAAATCAAACAATGCAGGCACATTATGTGAAAATATACATTAAAAGTTACATTTGATATCTACATTTCAGAAAATTCATAAAGGTTCTCATAATACCTTTGGGAATATTGTTGCTGGCTGCCTGATGGATCAAAGGCACACAGATCAAGAAAAAGTTGAAGGCACCATGACCAGTCACCAGCTGGTATTTTAGATGATTATTTAGTACGTTTTGTGACTTTTTTGTGCCAGATTATGCCCCTAGTGAAAATGTCATTCCCACATGTACCACTACTTGTGTAAGTTTGTATCAAAAAAATACCCCTAATTTTTTATTTGTTTTAAAATTATTTTTATTGAGAGAATCAACACAAAATTAAACAGTACATATCAGGAAAGAGATGTAAGTAATAACAAAGGCATCAGCGATTAATAAAATCTTTTGGAGCAAAATAATGCGTAATAACATTGGCAAATATTATACGATAAGGAGATATTGTAAGAGAAGAAAAATAACGAGGGAAAAGCGTTACATCAACATAATAAAAGAATGTGTTCCATAAGAAGATAAAATGTTTCATTTGTGTGTTTTGTTGTATAAAAAGAAAGAAGAGACAAAAGAGCAGAAGAAAGGAAGAAAGAGGAGGGGAAGAGAGAAAGAATAAATAAGTAGAATAAACAATGGTTATTATAAGAGGGATGAGTGTGAGGAGTGAAATGTAGTAAAAGGTAACCATAATAAATCACATTTAATCTTTAGAGAAATAGAGGAATGTGAGACAGAGGCAATTCTGTGCTCATCACAAATCAAATTCCACCAAAGCAAAAAGGATAATTTAGAGTTATCGTTCCAACATGTTAGTTAGGCAATAGCAATAAAAAAGTCAAATAGAATGATTTTAAAGGGAGGTGGTCGAAATCGGCAGCTAAGGTACCTAGAAAAATATTATGCATAGCAAATGGAACATCACAAGAAAAAATTAATAAACATTTCGACTATATATTTTTCCAAAATTCATATACCTTGGGACAATAGTAAAGTAAATGCATTAACGAACCTTCAGAAGAAAGACAGTACCAACATAGCAGATAAGGTACCTAGAAAAATATTATGCATAGTAAATGGAACATCACAAGAAAAAATTAATAAACATTTCGACCATATACCTTTCCAAAATTCATATACCTTGGGACAATAGTAAAGTAAATGGATTAACGAACCTTCAGAAGAAAGACAGGACCAACATAAGGGAGACATAGAGTGATCAATTTTGTGTAGTACTAGGGGAGTAATTACAACTCTGTTGTAAATAAAATATAGGGATTGTGTAATATTGGCAGCTTTAGAGGTTTTAAAAATCTTTTGCCACAATTGGTCCCATTGAGAAACAGTAAGTGAATGAGATAAATCTTGTTCCCAAAGTGATTCGATAGAAGAATTACTCTGAGTACTGATAGGTGAAACTAACGTTTTGTATATAAAAGAAGCACTGGGAATGGGGTCAAGGGGATCTTGAAATAAGCGTGTAATAGGAATAAATGAAGTGGAAGTAGGATTGAAGGTAACATTTTCTTTGAAGGTATGAAGAACAGGGGATAGTGTATTATATTGATGAATACAAGAGCCAGGAAGGTTAAATTTCTCTTGTAATTGGGGCAAGGATAAAATTGAATTGTTGACAACCAACTGATGCACATAAGATATGCCCTCCTCCTTCCAGTGCTTGTAGTAGAAAGATTTGTGGCAAAATTTAATATATTCAATAAACCATATAGAAGAGGATAGGAAGAATTGATAGGAGTCAAACCCTTGGAAAAAAGTGTATGTAGTAGATGGTGAGAATATTTTAAGATGGGGTATTTGGAAATGAAAGTACAATTGGTCATAAATGCAATATCCTGAAAAGAAAAATCTTTTAACACTGAGCGTTAAACAGCAACCCATGTTGGCATAGAAGAATCTTGATAATCTTTTGACATAGCATAAAATTGACGAATTAAAAATTCAGTATGATATAATTTGAAGTCATGAAAGCGGACACCACCCTCTGATTTTTGACGAATTAGCTTATAGAAAGCAATACGAGTGTGTTTGTTATTCCACAAAAATTTGGTACATATAGAAATAATCTGAGAAAAATAGTAATTAGGAATTTTAAAAGTTAACACTGAGAGTGTAGAAAGCACCTGGGGAACAATCATCATTTTAATCGTATCCAACCTGCCCCACCAAGATAAAAATAATAAAGCTTGAATTTTAAGGCGGAAAAAGTATTGGATAGAGTATCAGGAATATTCGAGGAAAACCATGCTCCTAAATATTTAATTTTTTGAGGGCACCAAGTGAAGTTGGTTGAATCAAACATGTAACAAAAGGATGATCAATTTAAAGGTAAAATTTCAGTTTTGGAAAAATTAAGTTTATACCCAGAAACAGTTGAAAATAAAGCAATTTCTTGTAGAACATGGGGAACATATGTGCAGGGATTGGACATGTAAATAAGGATATCATCTGCATCAAATACTATATTGCTCAGAGACTAAAGGAGATCGGACTAAGAAAATCTATCAGCTCGCTCCCAGATTGTCAACTTAGGCCCACATCGTTCGGCTCCAACAGAACTGTCCAAGGGAGTTCCTCAGGGCTCATGTTTGTGCCCTACACTATTTAACATCTATATCGCTCCCTTGGCCAATCTTCTGAGGACGCAACATTTTACCCCCATATCCTATGCCGACGACACTCAGTTGCTCTTTCCATTCGACAAATTTACTTCTTCTGTGCAGTTGGCCTTCCCTAATGGTATGAGAGCTATCTCCCACTGGATGAAGAGTAATTTCCCCCAGTGCAATGTGGGAAAACAGAGATTATGCTCTTCGGAGATGGCCCTTCCTTACGGACTCCAGAATGGTGGCCGATTGATCTGGGCCCTCATCCTGCCCTCAAGCTGATGGTTAAAAACTTGGGTATCCGTTTGGATCAAGCCCTCACTTTGAAGGAGCATGCTGCTCAGACTGCAGGTTCCTGTTTCCACACAATAGGCCTGCTCCATTGAGTCTTCCCTTTGCTCCCTGACTCAACCCGGAAAACTTTAGTTCAGGCACTTGTATTAAGACGTCTGGACTACTGTAACGGCCTGCTGATCTCCGCCAATGATGCCCCGCTCAGCAGACTGCAGGAAGTCCAGAACACGGCTGCGCGATTGGTCCTCAATGCTCCTCCTAGGACTCCTTCTCGCCCTCTTCTTATGCAACTGCATTGGCTCCCTATCCGCCAATGGTTAAGATTTAAAATCTGCTGCATTATCCACATGTCACTGCTCAATTTAGGCCCCTCTTACCTCTCGCAGGAATTCACGCCGTATGTACCTTCCAGATCCCTTCGCTCGGGTGCCAAACATCTTCTTGTGGTGCCTCGAGTAAGAAAGGCTAGATTAGGAGGAAGAGCCCCATCTTGGCCCTCGATATTGGAACGAGCTTCCCATACTTTTGAGATAATGCATTGATCACCTACAATTTAGGAAGCTGCTTAAGACCATTCTTTTCCGCGCCTGATTCTGCTGTTGCTGCAATGCATCCTCACGGTCCATCCTAAGAGCAGAGATACCCCTTCGGGGGTCGATTCAAGGTTTATATAAGTTAATAAATAAATATATAAATAAGCAGAAAGTTTAATTTCATGATAGTTAAGGTTAAAACCAGTAATGTCAGGGTTGTGTCTGATATGTTCAAGAAAGGGCTCTAAACAGAGGAGAAAAAGTAATGGGGAAAGAGGGCAACCTTGACATGTGCCTCTTTGTAACTGAAAATATGGAGAAAAAAGACCATTGGCAAACACACCGGCACGCGGGACAGTATATAATAAATTGATATTGGAAATAAACTTTTGGCCAAAGCTAAACCAGTTAAGGGTATAAAGGGTATAAAGCATATATTGCCAATTAATGCGGTCAAAAGCTTTTTTAGCATCAAGTGAGAGGGCAGCTAAAGGGGAAGAATACGTTTTTACTAAGCCTGGGCAAAGCACTACGCTATGCTCGCGTAGTTTGCGAAGTTTGCGCTACTTCGCACAACGCGAATTGCACGTAGCACAGTGCAAACACGTGTAGCGTAGCATTGCGTAGTGCAGCGGTCATTTTTTGCTTGCTCGCAGTCCTCAACGTCAAGTTGGCGACCGCGAGCAAGCAAAATGACATCCCGGCGAGACTTTTTCCTCGTTCGCGATCAGCAACATCAAGTTGGCAATCCCGAACATGGAAAATGAACCTCCCGGTGAGATTCTCAACGTGGGGCGGTCAGGTCTCTCATTGCGAGTGGTCGCGTATGCTCATGACCGCTCGCGATGAGAAACTACCAGTCTGCGTTGAGAAAGCTGCAGCTCGAGTAAAAATCTACTCAGAAAACTACAGCTCGCACTGTGCAAGATGCCGTTTTCAATGATTGCACAGTGCCGGATGCTTGTCCGCACTGTGCAATCATTGAAAACGACATCTTGCACAGTGCGAACAGGGTACTATGCAGTTCGCAAAGTGCTACGTGTAGCTCGCGAAGTGCTAAGCGTAGCTCGCGTAGTGCGAAGTGCACTTTGCGTAGCTACGCGTAGCGCTACTTCGCGAACTACGCCCAGGGTTAGTTTTTACAAGGGCAAGATATTTGAAAACATTCCAGCATTATCAGAGGCAAGTCGGCCTTTAATAAAGCCAGCTTGATCTCGTTTAATGAGATGTGGGGTAATATTCTCTAGGCGGGAAGCTAAAATCTTTGCAAAACGTTTACAATCATAATTAATCAGTGAGATGGGTCGAACATTTCTACAGAAATAACAACAATCAGGGCATCTAAAAAAGAACCGCATGCTTTGGAATTGGATAGGAATGAGTTAAAAAGGTCCAATAATTTTGGGGTGAAAATTGATGAAAAAATTGAGAGTAGTTCAACAGAGAACCATCAGGTCCCGAAGCTTTGGCCTATTTTAAAGATTTAGGAGCATTAACTATCTTTTGAAGGGAGATATCCTTTTCAAGAGGTAAAAAAGTATCAGAAAGGGAGGGAGGTTTAGGAATGCCTTGGAAGAAAGTCTCAAAATCTTTTTCAGAGGGAATTGTATCTGCCGTATATAAAAGTTCATAGTACGCTTGAAAAGTATCTACAATGTCTGAGTCGGAGGAAAGAAGTTTGTTGGTTACTTCTGAATGAATAGGTCCAATATTTTTACGTTCAGATTTAATTTTTAAATAATTGGCTAGCATTTGACCTGCCTTATTTTGGCCTCCATGATATTTAGATTTAATCTTAAGAAGAATATTACAAGCATCAACAGTGGCAATTTTATTCAAGTTAGATTTGGCTTTAATCAATTCATGCAAAGTGAAGGGGGATTTAGAGAAAAAGTAAGTGTGTTCAAGGGTTTTAATCGTTTGAAGAATTTCATGGTAGTTAGCATTGAGTATTTTCTTTTTCCTTGCGGAGTAAGCAATGGTAAAGGCTCAAAAAGAGGCTTTAAAAGCGTCCTAGTTGTTGTGAACTGAAGTGTCCAAAGACTTGTTAATTTGAAAAAATTCATTAATAAAGGAGGTCGCTTCAGAAAATGAAGGTTTGGTCTGAAAGTAGGTGGTTGTTAAAACGTCAACGGCCTTGTTTGCAAGTGTTGAGGGACAAATCCAAAGAGGCAGACACAGAGGCATGGTCAGAAATAAAAATAGAACCAATGTCGGAGGAATGGATACATGGGAGCAATGACTTAGAAACCAGAATATAATCAATACGGGACATAGTATGGTGAACAGGTGAAACGCAAGTAAATTTGCAAACATCTGGATTACATGTTTTCCATACATCAAACAAAGGACGAGAAGCGATGGCAGATTGAAATGATTTGTTAGTCTTATAAGGTTTAAATTTGCATTTGGTTTTCTATCAGAGAAAGGGTCTACACAATTATTAAAATCACCACCAACGATTATATTGGGGTTAGAAATAGAGGATAATCTCAATTTAAAATCTTGCCAAAATTGCCAAAATTGTGGGTCGGGTTTGACAGGGCCATAAATGTTGAAGAAAGTGACTTGTTTTTTACAAATAAAAGCATCAACCAAAGCCCATCGTCTATTGGAGTCACATTCAGTAGATAGTATTTGTACATTAATTGATTTATGAAATAAAATGGCAACACAACCATGGCAGTCAACAGCAGGAGAGAAAACAATTTGGTTAACCCATTGACGTTTAAACTTAAGAGATTCCACATCATTACAATGAGTCTCCTATAGAAAGGCAACATGAGCGTTAAACCTTGATTAATGAGACAATACCTTTTGATGTTTAACAGGGTGACCCAGACCACGTACATTCCACGAGACAACGTTAAACATGTTGAGGGGTGAGGGGGAACATATGGAAACAGGAAGAGTAAGCTACAGAACCAATAAAAATGAAAAAGAAACAACATTTATCAAATAAAGAGTGCAAACAAAAAATAGCGAAATTGGAGAAGAAGTAGAAGTCAAGATAAACACGCATATAGGTAGAAAGATAATGATAAGAAAAAACCATCAAGAAAAATAACTCAAATACAAAAAGAGGTGAAGGAAGGAGGAGGGAAAGATAGACAAACAGAATAAGTAAACAGATCAAGGAAAAGAATCCAGATCTGAAGAGAGATAAAAAACAGGTATGGGAGGAGCATGGTGATGCCGAAAACAAGGATGGTGATAGGAATGAAAAGGTAATGAAAAGTCTCTTAAAAAGTAAAGAAAATAAATAAATAAATAAATAAAGAATGGAGAAAGAGAGCAAAGAAATAGGAATAATTTAAGTAATGTGAGGCATAAAAAAGGATAAGGGGAAAAAAGTAAAAAGGTAAAAGAGCCTGAGATAAATAGAAAAAAGAAGAGAGTGAATAATAGAGAAACAAAAAAATTAAGCGTTAGTTTCCATGTTGCGAGAAGAAACGCTGTTCAGAAAGAGTCTCAGCTTCTCAGGATCGTCGAAAGAGCGTGACCTTCCTTCATGATTAATTTTGCAGAGGCAAGGATGAAGAGTACCATATTGAATGTTGAAATGTCTCATTTGGGGGCCAAGAGCCAGGAATTCTTTACGACGCGCATTCATTGCATTGGAGACATCCGTGGTATAAATTATAATACCACGTGGTTTATTTCAATTGGGTTGGAGACGACCCAAACGATGTGCACGTTGTATGTTGAGTGGTGAGGAGGATTGAAGGTCTAGGAGATCCAGTAGAAACTTCTTCAAGAAGAATAACATATCAATATTTTCTGGAAGACCATAAAGGCGAAGGTTGTTCCTCTTGTTTCGATTTTCAAGGTCCTTGGTATGAAGTTTGAGCTTGTGGATCTCTTGCTCTAGTAGAGGAATTTTTGTAGAAATATCTTGAAGATCTCCAACCCGGTGTTCAAGCTCCAACACCTTTCCTCCATGACGATCCAGTGGTCTTCAATTTGCTGTGACTTTTCATTAGTAGCGGACATAAAAGGCTGAAGACCTCGTACTTCCTCAAGAATAGAGTCAAAGACAGGATTTTGTGAGGAAAGAATGGGAGAAGGTGGATCATACTTGTGTCTTTTGGGCTTGGCACCTGTAGATGATGGTTTAGAAGAGGTGCGAGGATCGCTAGCCATCTTGAATTGTTGAAGTGAGCGATGTGTAGTAATAAGATATGGGCAAATTCGGCCCATACATCAAAAGGGAAGAGGACAGGAACTGCGACCCCAGTGTGTATAGGAGACGCCACCACAGAGAGTGAATAAAAGCTGCAGAAAGTATAATGAAATTCACCATCCAGGATATAGAGATGAAAATGGACATTCAGCGCGCAACATTAAGGCTGAAGAACTCTGCAATCTGCGTAAAACATTGGTTACTCATGTATAGAGTCGAGTCACTATCTCAACGATGTGCTCACAGGGAATGCCTCTTCTGTAGAATATTTAGTGACCCTTCTTTGATAGACGACTAAAAAGTACGTCACCAACTGTGTTCCTCCATACGATGTCAAAAAGATGAAGCGGTGCACTGCCTTCTCATATTCAGTGTATTGACTCAAGCCATCAGGTGACAAGAGCAGACAGAGTTCAGGTTCTTAGATTTAGAACATTCTGCCACATCAACTTATAGAGCTAGGAAAACGCCAAAACATTGATTATTTCTTGCCTCCTATTCACACTTCACTATGCTGCAGCTGCTCTCCTCATTGGAATAGGTATCTTGGCTGTTCCAGCCACCCGGCAGCCACAGAAAAATTAAACGCGAGTGCCGCAATTCAAAAATGGCGTCCACTCTCGGTAAAACTGAGGAGAAATCACCGCTGCGGCTCCCGGGGTCCGAACAGCCAGAAAAGGAACGCAGCCGCTGGAATTATGAAAGGCTGCACTGCAGAGGTGCAATGTTAGGAGAAAGCTCTGCGCCTGCTCGGAGCTTACAGGAAATGCCCCATGATGTCGTAGCATCCAAGCCACGCCTTCTACCCCTAATGTTTTATACCTTCTTAACGGAAAATTGGATCCATACAAGATTTCAGCTTTGTACTCACATAATGAAATTAAAATAGATGACACCTGATTTCCAAGATAGACTTTAATGAAGTGGAATCTAGTTAACTTTAATTTTCCATCGAAAACTCAGTACCATTTCTCTCATAGTCGTCCAAGACCTGGGGTTTCGTTCATGTTTTAAGTCTTTTATGACATCTTTGATTTTGTCCATATTTAGTGGCTCTTCCCACCGGTCCTGTGTCAGTTGGCGCAGTCCTTGCACTACTAATATTGGGTAATGCATCGTATCAAAATTGGGTTGTGTCTCTCTAGAGTGTCTTGTAGTATGTGGAAAAGACTTTATTAATTACTACACGTGTGCTTACAATGGTGCCATGTGTCTCTAATGGCCATGATACTAGCGGGCAGCTGTTGTCTTTTCAGCAGCCAGGCTAACAGCCTTCCTTCTCTCTCTCCCTCTCGGTGCAGTACTTATCAGAAAGAGTGATTATGTGATAGCTCTTTTTGTACTGTTTTTTACCATTGTTTCTGTGTGGATGGCATCAAGTCTAATTTCAGCTTGGGTTTCCCCACCAGCGGGGTTCTGCTGGGGTGCCAGGTCTTTGTCTCTGTCCAATAATTTCATTTCCAGTTTCCTTGTCATTGAGACATTGAGACTGTGCATAACCTTGCTCTTATTACTACTTTTAGTGCATTGAATTCCACGCCTCTAGTACTGACTGTATAGAAAAAGATAGTCTTTTATGGACTCTCCAAAGGTGTGATGGAACTCTAGGTCACAAGGCACATACCGGTAGCCACAACGTGAGACTACTGGCCCTGTATTTAGAAATTAAGTGGTCCATTTGACCTGGGGAATGATCAGATAATGCCCTATGCATGTGAGTCACAGTTGACACATATAGCACATGAGTTTTGTCTACTAGGATTAATCCTGCCGGGAATAGGTATGGGTGGGGCATGCGTTGTGTGTATATTCTACTGTGTTGTTTTTTTATCTCCTATTATCCAGGACATCCAGCTCTAGCATCACTAGATGCATCAAGTTAGCTATTTTTGTTTAAATGTGTTATGTGGAGTGGTATGATTGGCCATCCCATTGAGTACATAGGTAAGATCTCTCATCGATATCGGAGAGCTGCCTATACAGGGCGTTAGTGCCATTCTAATTTGTGGTAAGAAATCGTTGTCATTGTAGTTCGGTGCATATCACTCCGCAGAGTGAGTTCCTTGCCATACAGTTGACCTTGTACAATGTGACCCTACTCGTCTATTAGTGTTGTGGTAATCAGAAATGGTGTGCCTGGTGCTAGCCATATCCTGTAACTCACATGGTGAAAGCATCCCTTCCATTTACACGCTAGCTTCTGTCCTCCAACCGCAGATATCTGCCTCTTTTTGGCAGACCAGTTGAATGCCATGCCTGCGTAGGTGTATGCACCTACCCTTGCCCGCTTCAAGTAGTTATTAAGACTCCATATATGCCAAGTTAATTACCTCCAGGGTCTGTGTTCACTTGAGTATATTTGTCTAGTCTGTCCATGTCTCTTGTGTTTCACCCACTGTTTCCCCTGCACTGCTTTGTCCTGCATCCTTTTGTTTGTGTGTCATGTTTCAGATTGCCACAGGCGGGCACACATTTTAAGGAATGCCTTCTCTAGCTGTTGTAGATACTGTTCCAGTTGTTATCAACAACAACAATAACAAAATTCTAAACAAAGATAAAAGAATGATTTTTGGACCTGTATAGTGATATCCAATATTGAGCATTATTACAAGGTAAATAATGCTTGCGTTTACCCTGACATATTTATCCAAGGTGCGCATACTCCTATATGAAGTCCTGCCACTAGAGACAGGTCCCCAGAGTGTTGGGGGAATTAAATGCACACCACAGCAGACGTCAGTGCAGAAGTGGCACATCCTGCTTTTCCCACTTCGTGTTTCAGGCTTCACATGGTACTTCTGCTTAACTATTTGGCTGTTCCAATGCTCGCTGTAGGTTCTGGAGTTTTCTTATTGACCTGAGCTGGTTGACCCCCCTGAGAGCTCTTGATCTCAAAGGTCTTGTCTCCTGGGTAGTGGGGTGCTTCAATGTCTGATTGGTCCACCGGGGCACATATCCACTTCGTGTGTCTAACCAATCCCACTCCTGGGTTGGCTCAGTGAAGAAATGTGACCCAACGACATGGAGGATATTAAGGGCCCGATTCACAGAACTAACTTAAGACAAAATCCTAAACTTACTACCATTTTGGTATTCACAGAACGCACTTACTCATTTTGGTATTCACAGAAGGCACTTACTCATTTCGGTATTCACAGAAGTTAGAAGTCCTAACTTTAGGACTCCTAAATGCCTTCTGTGAATACCGAAAGTCTTAAAATTAGGATTTTTCTCAGTTTAGTAGTAGTATAGTTAGGACTCCTAACTTTAGGACTCCTAAATGCCTTCTGTGAATACCGAAAGTCTTAAAATTAGGATTTTTCTCAATTTATTAGTCCTAAGTTTAGGACTCCTAACTTTAGGACTCCTAAATGCCTTCTGTGAATACCGAAAGTCTTAACATTAGGATTTTTCTCAGTTTAGTAGTAGTATAGTTAGGACTCCTAACTTTAGGACTCCTAAATGCCTTCTGTGAATACCGAAAGTCTTAAAATTAGGATTTTTCTCAATTTAGTAGTCCTAAGTTTAGGACTCCTAAATGCCTTCTGTGAATACCGAAAGCCTTAAAATTAGGATTTTTCTCAGTTTAGCAGTTGTAAAGTTAGGAGTCCTAACCTTAGGACTCCTAAACTGAGAAAAATCCTAATTTTAAGGCTTTCGGTATTCACAGAAGGCATTTAGGAGTCCTAAACTTAGGACTACTAAATTGAGAAAAATCCTAATTTTAAGACTTTCGGTATTCACAGAAGGCATTTAGGAGTCCTAAAGTTAGGACTCCTAACTTCTGTGAATACCGAAATGAGTAAGTGCCTTCTGTGAATACCAAAATGAGTAAGTGCCTTCTGTGAATACCAAAATGGTAGTAAGTTTAGGATTTAGTCTTAAGTTAGTTCTGTGAATCGGGCCCTAAGTTTTTCTGGGTAAAGCATCATGCACTTTACATTTTGATCCTGCATCTTCTCTTCACTGCTTCAAAAGAGCCCCAGAATTTCGATCCTGCTGTGTGTAGCCTGAAAACAGCATAACCCATGCCTCCATGTTATAAAGGTTCCCGATGTGCCACAGCACCTGTAGAAATACATTGCGGCCTTTGTAATTGAGCAGGTGAAAAATTACAGTTCTTGACAGGACCCCCAGTGAGGGGGGACTAGATGGCATTCTGTGTGTTCTTTCTATTGAAAAATTGTGAGCCAGATCTTTAGGTTGCCAGCGTACTAGGATCCATTTTTCTAGTTAGATGTCCAGACTCTCACCTTCAACGTACTCCAGCAGTCCCACCAACTACTGGATCTCCCCTGTGCATTTTCAGCACAGGATTCCAGTTGCTTCATTTTGACCAGGGAGCTCCCCAGTCAGCCTTTTTGTGTTGCTCAGCTTTGTTGTCAGTTCAGTGATCTGTAGTTCCATTTGTGTGACACAATGAGTGACTTTGCGATGGTCTTTTCTCACTAGATTCAAATCAATAGCCGCCGAGTCCTCTTTATGCTCTGATGAGGTCCTGGTTTCTTGGATCTCTTTCAGTACATCCAACAGAGTAGAAGGTGTGGCATTCTGACCCTTGCCCACTTGGTGGTCCTCCTATGTTGGAGGACATGTACATTTATCTGTTTGGGTCTTATTCCCTTTATCTTCCACCATGATTGTCACCACTGCAACTTAGGAATGGTCACTCACCATGTCTCCATTGTGCAAGTGTCACTGAGCACTAAATTTTGTAGCGTGGTTGAGGGTGGGGTCTGCGAGCACAGTAGTCCTGAGGGAGGGTGGCTCCAGACACTCTATCAGAGTTTGTCTGGGGCATGTCTTTGTGTTTTGGTCAGGCGTCATGTGTGCAGTAAGTTACAGTGCATGCTGTCTGAAGAGGTGCATCAATCAATGTTCAGGTGCTGCAGAGTCAGGTCTGTCTATTGCTCTGTGACCTCACTCCATCTGCATAGGACGAGGAAAGTCCTCCATCCGGTCGTCCTAGGGGTCCTCCGCTCACCTCCACCAGGGGAGCAGAAAGGCAGATGGCAAGCATGGATAGGGACACCTCCCCAGGCCAGTTCACATCCTGGGCCCAGCACCCACATTCAGCTCCACTCATCTCCTGTTCAGGGTACCTGGTTACTTACAGGACACACTCCCCCTGTGAACACCTCTGCCACCCTGATGGGCTCACACAGTGGGTGTTCTTGGTATCATGGCCCTTTCAACAGTGGTACCAGCAGTAGAGGTACACCAATCGCCACTGTGGCACAGCAGGGGAGCAGTGCCAATTCTCTCCTCATTGGACTCCCTCTGCACCACTCTCCAATTTCGCATGCTGTGGACTGCCCTGGGTGCTCTGTTTGCCACCAGTCGATCCTGCAGTGTCAAGAAAAGTCTACCAGTTGCATCTGCGGCAGGGCTCAGTTGCAGGACATTTTGTCACTCGATGGCAGTGTGCCAGAAGAGTTAGCAAGTGGCTTCCTGCAGGATTTTTGTCAAAGACTCAGGAGCTCTCAGAAAGAACATCTCTACCCCATGTTAATTAGGCACTGCCCCCCACTTATAGACTCTTCTGACTTCCACTAATCATTGATACATTTTATGAAATGTTTCCATAATACAGCTGATGCTTTGGATTCTCTAGATCTTCTGGCAGTTCAGGCTTAGTCAGCATATCAACAGACGGAGAACCCGGTGGATTGTAACCCATGAATCACTTGAGCATTACATCAGGATAACATTCTGGGCAATGATCAGTCCTGTGAGACTCGGAGGAGCACTTGTTGTTGTTCCAAGCTTCCTTTTACCATTAATAGGCACACCCAGGAAGGCACACTAATAACCTACTTTGTATGACTTTTAATAAAATCAAAATCCGACCCAGTTCAAACAATGTGCATAGTTGTTACAATGAAAATAAACAGCATAGTGGCAATAATAACAGTTAACTTGCAGAAAACTATGAAACATTCCAACATTATAATGATATTCTAGCATATTCATGCATCTGTCCTTCAAACCACCCTCCTTGCTTTTAACTGAGCTAATCTTACCACCAAAAAGAAAAGAGCCTATGAGGGTTTTTTGGGTGACATTACCTTTCAACTGCATACATGAGTAGAACAACAGATTTAACCTTCTACAAAAAGATAGCTTTTGTCTCTGTGTGCAACAGCTATGGTCTACCCAGAGATGAAGATAAGGCTTGATAAGGCAGCTTGATGTTCCTGCTTTTCACCTCCTAAAATAAAAAGGTGGTTGCAGCTTTTGACTGTGTGACCTCCCAGCTCTCTGCTCTCTGGAAACTAATACCACTCTTTGCCTAACCTTTTGTTGATATATATCTTAAATACTCCTTTCAGCTTGTTTAATGTTATCAAAATCAACACTCAGTATATGAATCCTAATGCCTTTTCAACTACTTATACTTCTATGAAAGATAGTTGACTGTTTTAATTGCATGTATCAACAATTACTGAAGATCGTGAAGCAAATATTAAACAACATGAAACATAGTTAAATATTTGAAAAAACAATGATCAAACTTTGAAAATGTCAAAAATGAATTCATGCAAACCAAGCTACCAGATACTCCTGAAACAAAAATGAAACAACATTTTCATGCAAGCTGAATTATCAATCGGAAATGAAACAAATATTAAACAATGATGCTCTGCATATATCATTGAAAATAAGTACACTTGAATGTATGAAAATATTAAATTCAATGAGGAGTACCTAAATATGAAAAATATAAAGATTAAATCACCAGGTTGCACTTTCTGTCATTAAGTGAAAGGAACACACATTGTCTACCAGCTCTACCTCGTGGCATGTGCTAGTAACACACAAGACATTCTTATAGGGTTGACATGTCTTCATATATTTGCAGGAGTTCAACATCCTTACTCACAGAAAAGGCTGTGACAGCTGTACAACGTTTTTTTTGTTATTAAACAAGGCTTGCTCCTAAATGTTAATGAGTAATTCCCACCTAAACATGGAGTAGGAGAAAGTAATCATAGATGTTGTTTTGTAAATTAAGTCTTAATTTTCATTTTTAATCTACTCTCAAGACTGGAGTTTTACACACAGAAAAAGCCTTGTGAGTCAGACAGCGTATGAATAATTTTGTAGCCCTGAGCCTTAGGAACAGTGTGAGAGAGAAGAGCTTCATGTGGAAAAATGTTTTCTATTTGAAGACAAAAGACTGCAAACGCTTTTGGGTAATAAATCATCGACATTCGAATATTTTTTCATGGGCAGTTTCTGCAATTTGTACATTCCACGGAGATAGGCTGTGAAAACGAGGTATGCCACAAGAAGGGTTCGTGAGTGATTCGAGAAGTGCATAGGATACCTGGAACGAAAGTGAATCATACAAGCAGTCATAATATCTGTAGCATCTGGCTAGTCAAGATTGTTTGTTAATTGGAAGTAACATCTTTACTTGTGAACACAGCGTGACATCATTATTTAGCCATTACCACTTCTGCAAGGTTTTCCCTGGGGATTCTCTGCATAATGTGCACTTTTCTTAAAAGCTCACCCTTGGCCTTACAGTTTTCAGAATATTATTTCTGAAGTGTTCCTAGAAGTTTCTATACAAAGCATATATAAGTACTCACAGTGACTTGCTTTCCAATTTTAAAGCATTTTTCTCTACGTTCAGAGCCTGAAAAACAAATAAAAAATGTAATCAAAGCACAGTTGTATGCAAAAGAAACAGAACTACAATGTAATACAACACCTCAAAAGTCAGTTCAACTTGTGTACCGAAACGTATTTTTTTCCCTCTAACTCAATCCTATTAGTAGAGACCATTACAGTTAGCTACCTCAGACAAAAACGATCTCACTACAAACAGCTTCAGCTGCCTGTCACAGACCTCACAACATAAATATACTTTGAGTAAGCCCCTTGATTATGATTGGATTGCTTTCTTTTCTATCTCAATTCACTTCTCTTGATTGGATAGCTTTCCTCCCTTTTCTTGCGTTTGCCATGTCCCTGGAGCATTTCCCATGTAATTGGATAGGTGTATCTATCCATTGCTGATGACAAGCACCTGTGGTTCTTGTTTTATTACATCCATTTCTCATTGAGAACTCCGAGGGAGAGCATGTACTGTGTCTTGTTCTTTTCTTTACTTTTCTGTGTGCAAAGGGTGTCAAAACCCCCTTTCAGAGGGCAATGGAGCAAGCATGAGCTACTGAGCCCAATCTTGAGGGTTAAGGCCTTTTACTCCTAATGTTCTGGGCCTGACCCACTACGGGTACTTAGTAACTGGTTCAAATACTACCCCTTTCAATACTTGACTCTCAGTGATAGCATTGGTCAAGGACTTTAAGACTCTTCAGAGCGACCCTTGACCTCTGGGTAGGTCCCCCCCCATCCGTACAGCACCACCTGTGCGTCCAGCTCCCTGCTGCTGCTGAATCTGAGACCCTCCTCCACCCGCAGGCTACCACCTGCGCCTCATACCTGGTGGCCAGTGGTAGGCCGTAGGTAGGTTCTTGTCATTGTGAGCATCACTTAATGTCTTGCCCCTCTGTATTTGGGCCCCCACTGTTTTTCCACAGTTTTTGCCCTTCCATTCTGTGCCCACACTGCTGTGCACTGTTTTTCGTTCTGTGCCCCCTGTGCCCCTTCTGATTTCTGTACACCTTCGCCCTCCTGTTTCCCGCTGCTGTGTCCCCTGAGGCCCCGCCCCCCTCGCTGACCATTCGCTGCCCCTGCCTCCCGCCTCCCAGCTGCTCCTCCCTCCCACCTCCCCATACCTGGCGGCCGCGCAGCAGCCGTGCACAGCGGCTGTGCCAGAGGCGCACCTAAGGCAAGCCCGTCTGCACCCGTCCGCGCCTGGGCCGCACCCAGGGCCAGAACCCCTGGACCCCGCATTCGCCGCAAAGACCACCTCCGATACGACGCCAGCACCCTCATCGCTCTCAACCCAGGACAGACCTCCACCTGCTTCAAAGCCACCCCGAAACGCACCCATGGTCCCTTCACCTGCTGGAACTGCAGCTACACCCACCTCGGAGACCCCGAGACTCCCTCCAAGAAGGACCTCAACCATCTACAGGGCATCCTACTAAACACGCGCACCGCACGCAAACACGCCGTCGAGCTCTGGGACCTACTCGACACCTAATCACCGGACGTCGCCTTCCTGACAGAGACCTGGATGAACGAATCCTCCGCACCTGACATCGCCATAGCCATCCCCGACGGCTACAAGATCACCCGCAGAGACCGCACCAACAGAATCGGAGGAGGAATCACCATCGTCCACAAAGACACCATCAGGGTCTCGACCAGCACCGACGACACTCTCAGCACCACCGAACCCATGCACTTCCAGATTCACACGGATCCCTACACCACCGGAAGAGGCACCCTCATCTACAGATGCCCCCGGATCCCGACCCCAGTTCAGCGACTCCATCGCCGACTTCATCAGCACGCACGCCCTGACCTCCACCGACTACATCCTCCTCGGAGACCTGAACTTTCACCTGGAGAACAGCAACGACAGCAACTGCTCCACCCTGATCGACAACCTCGCCAACCTCGGACTGAAACAGCTCATCACGACGCCGACCCACATCGCCGGACACACGCTCGATGCCATCTTCTCCTCAAGCTCCCACGTCTCCTTCAACCACACCTCCGAACTCACCTGGACCGACCACCACTGCATCCACTTCACTTTCCGGAAACACCACCGCACACCACCACACTCTACAGATCCCCCGTAGATGCTGGAGCAAAGTCACCGTAGACCAACTCCAGGCAAACCTTGCACTCAGCCCACCCACCGACCCCTCCAACCCCGACGACGCCGCCTGCAATCTCAGACGATGGATGGCCAACACCTTAGCCCCACTGAAAAAACCAACCTACAAAAACACCAGCAAGAGAGCCAGCTGGTTCACCCCGGAACTCCTGGCATCCAAGCGCACCTGCCGGAAACTGGAGAACAAATGGCACAGCGAGAAGACGCCGGACAGCCGCACAGCCCACAAAGACGCCATCCGCAACCACCATCACCTCATCAGGTCCGCTAAGAGGACCTCCTTCAAAGACTGCCTCGACAACAACGCACACAACAGCAAGGAGCTCTTCAGCATCATGAAGGAACTCTCCAACCCCAGCTCCAACGCCAACGACATCCCGCCGACGCAAGCCCTGTGTGATTCCCTCGCCACCTTCTTCCACCGCAAGATCGCCGACATCCTCGACAGCTTTGACTCCTGGACGAACCCAACAGGCCCTACACATCAGAACCACCGCACCCCATCGACCACGACCCCCTGACAGCCTGGGTCAACGTGAACACCAAGGACACAATCAAGACCATGGGCACATTCCACTCCGGCTCCCCATCAGACCCTTTTCCACACCACATCTTCAACAAAGCCGGGAGCTCCATCGCACCCTACCTGCGCAACGTCATCAACCTCTCCTTCTAGACCGCGACCTTCCCAGAGAGCTGGAAACACGCCAAGATCAATGCCCTACTCAAAAAACCCAAGGCGGACCCGAGCGACCTCAAGAACTTCCAGCCCATCTCCCTGATTCCATTCCCAGCTAAGGACATCAAGAAGATCGTCAACAGACAGCGCACCCGCTACCTCAAAGATAACAGCATCCTGGACCCCTCCCAGTCAGGATTCCGCAGCAACCACAGCACCGAGACCACCCTCATCGCCGCCACAGATGACATCAGGATCCTGCTGGACAACGGCGAGACGGCGTCCCTCATCCTCCTGGACCTCTACGCCACCTTCAACACTGTCTGCCACCGCACACTATGTACACACCTCCACGACACAGGGATCTGAGAAAAGGCCCTGGATTGAACCACCTCCTTCCTCTCCGGCAGAACCCAGAGCGTCCGCCTCCCCCATTCCGATCCAAAGCCTCCGAGATCATCTGCGGCGTACCCCAGGGATCTTCCCTCAGCCCGACACTGTTCAACATCTACATGGCTCCACTTGCACGCATCGCCCGACAGCACAACCTCAACATAATCTCCTATGCCGACGACACTCAACTGATCCTCTCCCTCACCAAGGACCCCCTCAATGCCAAATCCAACCTCCACGAAGAAATGAAAGTCGTCGCCGACTGGATGAAGTGCAGCCGACTTAAGATGAACACAGACAAGACGGAGATCCTCATCCTCGGCTCCAACCCATCAGCCTGGGACGACTCCTGGTGGCCCTCGTCACAAGGGGCACCCCCGACACCAACCGACCACGCACACAACCTGGGAGTCATCCTCGACTCAATGCTCACCATGACCAAGCAAGTCAACGCAGTCCCTTCCTCCTGCTTCAACACCCTCCGTATGCTCCACAAGATCTACAGGTGGATCCCGACAGACACGAGAAGAACAGTCACCCAGGCCCTCGTCAGCAGCAGACTCGACTACAGAAACGCCCTCTACGCAGGAGCCCCGACCAAGCTCATCAAACGACTGCAAAGAATCCAAAACGCCTCTGCACGCCTGATCCTCGACATTCCACGCCACAGCCACATCACCCCCCACCTGAAAAACCTGCACTGGCTCCCCGTCGACAAGAGAATCTCCTTCAAACTCCTGATCCACGCACACAAGGCACTCCACAAGACCGGCCCAGCCTACCTCAATAGTCAACTCTCCTTCTACGCTCCCAACCGTCACCTCCGCTCTGCCGACCTCTCCCTGGCCACTGTCCCGTGCATCCGGAGAACCAGCACCGGAGGCAGATCCTTCTCCCACCACGCCGCCAAGATCTGGAACACCCTTCTCCTCAACCTACGACAGACCCAAGAACTGCTGACCTTCAGGAGACGACTCAAGACCTGGCTATTTGACCAGTAGCGGCAACTCCCCCCTCCTCTCCCTCAGCACCTTGAGACCCTCGTGGGTAAGTAGTGTGCTTTACAAATCTTGTGATTGATTGATTGATTCGAGTGGGAGTTAGGTGGGAGGCATACACAGGCTCAAGACTCAAAATGCCTGAATCACAAAGGTAAACTTACATTTTTGTGTAAGTTTACGATTGTCAGCTATTCACAAAGAGATTTACGAATAGTTTCTTCATAAGTGCAAAGTCTCTACACACAAAAAGACCTATCTTTTTATCCGTGGAGACTTTGCATTCATAAAGATACTACTTGTAAATCCCTCTGTGAAAAAGACCTATATTTTTTAATGCGGCTACTCTGCACTCGTAAAAATACTAGTTGTAAATCCCTCAGTGAATAGCAAACAATCGTAAATATACAAAAAAGTGTAAGTTTACCTTTGTGAATCAGGCCCAAAGTCCACACAGCAGCAGCAATATGATGAATGTTCATTCAAATACTTGCTTTTTTGAAAAATGTATTATTTTATTGTGAACCTCAAAGCATAAAGGCAACACACTAAATATTATCCACAATCTCTTAAGGTTGACACACATGCGTCATCATGGGTGCCATCCCTTTGTCTTGTCTAGTGATGATGGGTATTCCCTATTCAGTAATGAAGGTGACTCCAAGATGTGGCCCACGCTGGACTCCATGAAAAAAAAACACTACGTTTGGCCGTAAGAATCAACTTTAGTAGTGCTATATGCTATGTTCATGTAAGTCCACAGCAGCCGTCTGGCCTTGAACAGTCTACCACCTGCAAGTGCAAGAGGACAGGGAAGCATCTCAGTGGGCTTTGGTCTCTCGAGGATCCTCGACCTCTTGTGATCTTTTCATGATTACACATTGGAGCTCCTTCAGTCTCTGGATGGCAGGAATTGGCTTCAGATAAGCTCATCTGTCTTTCTTCACAATCGGTAGGTCTTACTCACAGCAGCCTGGGTGCTCTGGGCCCAGGCAATGGTAAGCCTTTCATGGTGGCACCCTCTTGGCATATAGGAGTTGCCAACCGGTGCTGCACAAGGCAGATGTCCTTCACTTCACGGTGGCACCTCCACCTGGCCAAATAAGATCACTTATTGATGCTGCAGAAGGGAGACAGTCTTTATTCCATGGTGTCCCCACTTGGCATATGGGGGTCGCTGACTGGTGCTGGACAAAGGCAACAGCCCTTATTTCACAGTAGCTCCCACCTGGCAGACAGGAGTCACCAAGAGGCTCTGCAGCAGTCGTCCTGACCACACGGTGTTTCTCACACCTCGCTCACTGGAATCCACTCGGCCTCAGTTCCTCCAGGTGTTATCCTCCTCCTCACAGGGTCCACTGTTCTTTACAGGCAGGTAGAAGGCTGGTGCTCCAGGCTCAGGGCAAGTGCTCCTGGCAAATGACATCTCACCCAGAAGGGAAACTAGCAGACTTTGATCACTAGTCCTAATTCCAGCCGCTAGAAGTCTTGGTGATCTTCTCCTGTGAATGAACAGTGTTTTGAACAAAGTGTGGCATTTATGCTCCCACCTTTATCACCAGATCCATTCACCAATGTGATTTTGTTTCGGATTCTTTGAAATTTGGGTTATGGGTGTCAGTTCCTTTAAAGTTCTCTCTCCTCTCTACTGCCTTTTGTTAAAGGGGCAGTTTGCTACAGCAGGAGTGACCCCAAATCTGACTGACCTACAACACAGACCAAGGGAGTAGCCATGGATCACACGTGGCTGTCACCCTTCACTAAAATATGTCTCAAAAAGGTTTAAAATCCTGAGCCTTCTGCTCTATCAAGAGTCATTGGTTCACAGACTAATCGAACCATCTAGTAGCTGGTTCCCTCCGAAGTTTCCCTCAGGATAGCTGGCGCTCGGAGCCCCCAGTTTTATCTGGTAAAGCGAATGATTAGAGGTCTTGGGGCCGAAACGATCTCAACCTATTCTCAAACTTTATCGACCTTATCAATCTCACCGATAAGTAACTCTTCCTGGAATCAAAGATACACATAGAGTACTCTGCTCCCCTTCCTCTAGTGTGTGGTCCCACCTCATCCCTCAGGAATGGTAGCAATCCACATAGCCTTCCTAACAGTAGCAGTCCTCACCTCCTATAACCCCTCCAGGCCCTGTGTTTCCAAACTAGAACTCACAGGCTTCAATGTCATGTCCCATTCACAGGCGACGTATGGACCACTGCATGCACATGCCAGAATCAAACGCTGTCTAGTGCTAATGTACAGAAAAGGGATGTGAGTGGTTTTGAGTGTAGGAACAATGGCGCCACTTGAGGAGAGTACCATCTAAGGAGTACCCTGAGCAGTCTATATTAGTAACGGTGCTGAAAGGTGAGGAGCACCACTAGTCTCCCCAGATAATCGGCATATGCCAATTGGCTGAACAAATAATGTCCCCAGCAGACGTAAAAAACAGTTATATTGGTTAAATTAGCACGCTGTGAGCATCAAGTGAAATAAAGTGTGATGATTCTTGAGATTTTCTTTCTTTTATTCCTTTGTTCATCCAACAGCCAACACGTGTTTCGTCGCACAGGGTATTACACCCACGACTTTATCAAGGCTATGTTCTTCTTTAGTTGGATTTTATTTACGGTGATAATTCCAACCCGCAAAGGGGGTTCTAGTGTAAAGGCGACGTTCGTACTACTCCAGATACATGGATCCAAATATGTCCCAATATTCAAAATCCACTCTTCCGATCTATTGTGGTCCGTGAATAAGCAGTCGCCTCTCGTTTCGATCCGAGTACGGAAGGAGTCTAGTGCTACACAAACCCACATAGGCCAAGGGAGAGTTAAGTACACAGAGTTAAGTACACAGCCATGGAACTGTACATTAGCAGGCAGTAGGCATCACTTTAGAGACAAAAATAAAAAAAGGCCAGTTCACACTACTGGTTACTACTGAACACAACAAGGGTATGCTGTTTCCACTGCGCGTGTGCACTTATCCCCGGGTAAGGAAGGAGCCCTCTATTACAGAAGGGTAGTATTTGATGCACATCTCCTCGTAGAGCCAGACTGCATTAGCATGAGATAGGCCTAGGTTATGGCACATATACATGATTAGTGTTGGCACATGACCAAAAATCATTACCTGTGGCCCAGATACCCATATAACTGGGGCACTCAGGGAAGGGGTGCACCTTCATCAACATGCATGGGAATCTTGCCCCGAAATAGTGCATGCTTATTCCTTCGCTCTCCATTCCTCCCATCCCATGTCTCTTCTCTCACCTTCCCTCCGTGTATCGTACACCAAACACTGCTGTGTCTTGGTGTCACAGTTTCTCTCTCCCCTCCTTTTCCTATTTCACATCTTGTCCTGCTTTCGCTTCTAAACTCTGCTTCCTATTCTTCTTTCCCCACCCCACTCCCATTGCCTTTCTCCTGCTCCATGCTGCTCATCTTTATTGGTTTATCAATGTCAGATTCTTTAAAAATTGCACTAGTAACGGACAAGCCAATAATTGTGTCTAACAACACAGTAACCTTTTTGAAAATAAACAAAAAAGCTTTTGTATACTTTCGAGATGACCGCCACATTTTGTGCTGCGATGTGAAGTGATGCAACATGGACAACATCTTAAAAATACACAAACTAACAATTTCATACTTTCAAGATGGTCACCACACTGGATGACCAAAGAGCTACCAAACAACATTGAAAAAGCGACACCGACTTGCTTTGCCAAAGCTTATTTTAATGATGCTACAATGAACAGACTTGAGGTAGAACTAAAACTACTATGTTCAGCTGTGGAGATGCTCCCTCTCCCTGATGTGTGATAAAGAAGACTACGTTTAATTTTTGTTATTCAGTAAATTGATGGCAGGTGAATATATATTTTAACCCGTTTAGCAGTGAGCGCCCAATGCAGAAAGTTTTTTACTGAATAACAGAAAGTTTTTGTGCACATAAGTGGAAAATACACAATCAAAAAATTAGATCTCCAGCCAGAAATGTCCTAATTCAAGTGCAAAGACATTTTTCAGCATTACATTTTCCGTAAACAGCATATGCATTGTATCTTGCCCACTTTATTACAGGATGCTCTTTTAACTTGTTTTATTTATATATTCTGGCTACCTCTGTTTTCCTCACATGATCATTTAAATCAGTCAATTTTGCGAACCTGAATATACAGTTTCTCATTAAATACTGCCTCTGTCTCATGCTTTAATTGTGTCTTTCTGAAAAATGCAATAGTTGCATGTATGGTCTTATCTCATAACTATGCTTGATATTTTGATTGAGTGTCAAGATAGATTTTCAAAACCGTAGCACATTTCCTACACAGTATTTACAACATTACATGAAATATATTTAGAATTTAGATATAAACATAACGCATATAAACTTGGAAAAATAATCACATTACTAATAATATCTGATTAAATAATGCACACACACTGTAGTTTGTATTTATTAAAAATAAATGAAAGTACTTACAAATGTGATGCTGGAGGAAATCCAAGAAGACATTTCTCCACATCAGTTAATGTAAAAGGCATATTCTAAAAAATGAAACAAATGTTCCCAAAAACACAAAACAATAACGTTCTCTATCAAATTGATTAAAATCCACCAAACCCTGAAAAAATATTTTACAAAATGTCTGCTAATTAGAAAAAATAACCTTAACAATAGTTGGAATACAAAACTTTCCAACACATATTTCTTAAAGTAAACAAAAATGTAATTATAAAAGGGAAGATTTTCTATAATAGGAATGCTAAACCACATATATGGACCCCCCACAACAACGCAATCAAAAATAGCTATACCACCAGCTTCACTACCAACCTTAATATATATATAAATTATTAAATAATTTCATCAGGTACATCCTACAACTATACAACAAATGTACACTAATCCTCTACTAAAATACAGTAACTGCTACATCTACAAACAATAGATTATAATTAAAAGATCTAAAACTAAACCTTCCCAAGCTATTTGATTTAAATACATAGAAAGACACTTGATCCAACAATATGGGAACCTACAACCATATATCTTGATGTATGCTGGGTAATGATATGAAGAAAAACCTATACAACAGAATTATTCAAGATGAAAACGGTGGCGTGGGCAAAGGGATTGCAGTCAAGTTTAAATAATATTATAATTTATTTTGCCTTTTAAAAATATTAAACAATTGTAGAAAATAAACAAGTTCTATATCAAATATATTGGAAAATACATGTAATCCAATGTAAATATGTAAAATATATATATTGTATATAATGCTATTAAATTTGATTAAAACATATTTGCAGTTAGATGACATACATACATGTGTTTCTTATACAGTCTCAAAAATATTTACAATTAGCTGACAGAGAAAAGAAATCGCTAAATATGTACCAAATGATAAAAAAAATCCGGAAGCTTTTCTTTATCTTCTGTTATCCATTTTGATGTGAAAAATCAAGACCAAATTTGTTTTTTACCTTGAAAATGTACCTTATTGTGTAGCCCTGTTTTTTTAAATTAATTTACAGTTATTATTGAATATCTATTTCTTAACAGTCTTACTGTTTTGTTTTGAGTGGGTTTCCGGTTGCAGTTCACATCGAGCAGCTTTGCACCTCGCTGCCGCAAATGCTACACTACATCAAATCTATGCCCTACCCTCCTGCACCTCGTGGAAGTGCAGAGGAGTTGAGTTGTGCTGAGCAAGGGGATGCAGAGGAGCACAGGGACTACAGAGACCCTCTGGTGGGCACGTAGGAGCCCTATCCCACTCCGCCACTCTAAGCAGACCAAGACTCTAAAGTGCTCCAGCTAATCGGAGCACCACACTACATATGGTACTGGGGGCAGTGATGTACCAGACTCCAGTGCCTCCTGTGCCCCTTCTGCCCCATGTGAATCCAAGAGGGGGTTATTCCCATAAGCCTTGACTGTCGGCTCTGTAGGGGGCTTGATCCTGACACTGAGCTAAGCACTAAGTGCAGAAGCAGCAAGGGGAGGCAATGTGAGGCGCAGAGGAGGCCGAGTAGCCGATGATGCAGCCTGCATCCGCTTTGTACACCCTGAGGAGTTGGAACACTGAGGGGGGAAAGCAGGAGCTGACTAACAGTTACTAGTAAAGTGACCAGAAACCGGTGCCAACCAGTCATGACCTAGGTGCTTGAGAGGCCTAAGAAAGACCTCTGGTATTGCAGAAAAGTAAGTGTCTTTTTATTTAATTCTGCCTCCCAATTCTCACAATCCTTTATGGGCTTGAGGGCCCTCCCCGTGTGCCAGCTTCTAAAGCTTTAAAACATCATCAAACTCTAAGGAAGCTCAGGGGAAAGGGGGAGTGTCTGTAACAACAGGACCCTATGGGGCAGTCCTGTGCCCTGGCATGGATGTAATTGCAGCGGTCCCATCTAAACCTAGTTTGCTAATAGGCAACAAAGGGTGAAGCACCCTACAATATAAAGGGTATGGGTGGGCGGTACTCACAGAGTTTTACTCCTCGGAATTCCACAGAGTTACATAAAACCTCCACGAGATTCAGCGGAGTTCCGCCCACCCCTAAAAATGTCAGGGCCTCACTTTAAGCCAGCAATAAGTGCTGCAATCTGTGAATCGGCAGCTTTCCTTGTTCCCTCCCACTGATGAACATCGTTACCATAGGAGTCAGGCTCCTGCTGAACACGGGCTAAACCTTGATTGCCCAACAAAAAAGCTTAACATCTAATCTTGCAGTATAAATACCATCAACTGGAATACACGCACCCAGCACCCTCGGATACGCTGTGAAATACATTTCTATTATGCCTCACCAGATGCAGCTACTCACACACTCTGAGTTAACTCTCATAATTTATTCACAGCCACTTCATCCCTTCCTCCAGCCGTGTGGGCTGCAAATTCAAAGCGAGGGCAGCTGAATTCTAGCACAACTGTTAAACATACTTTAGTGGTGGAGAGGAGTGCACTTACCCCGGGAAAGTTATGCACTTCGGGTCTGCAGCCAGACTGGCATCAACCATCAGAGAGGAACCTGAGGCCAATTTTGGATGTTTCCTCTAAGTCCCAGCCTGCCAGCACCATTCACTTGGCTGCTGTAACCTTACAGTAGAATCCACTGGCCAATCAGGCCATGCAGGGGACCGGCGTGTTAACCTCTCATCCCTTTGCATGTCGGAGGCTGTTGTCCAACACTTCCTTCCAGTTGCTTCAGTAATCCAATGCAAAACTACAACATCCAGTACCAAGGAGTGGAACTGCTCACCACAAAGACCATGATTGGCTACAGGCTTCCCATCATGGTCCCTGATTGGCTAATTCTTCCTAGCGCTGCCCAAAGAATTAATGAAATTTGTGCGGTAGCTGTTGCTGGAGGTGAGACTCAGATAGAATTTTGGAAATGTGAGGTCATGCTGTATCAGACAAGCAATGCTACTTTTCTGGAGCAAATATTCTACTGCTGCACATTCAGCATTTTAGCATTTTAAACCAGGCTCTTAATTTTCATAAAGATATATATATAACTTGTAACAACAGAGGCATAATGCACCTGGTAAAATTGAATGAGCTCCTTTTCAGAACTGACTGAAAGGACATGACGCTTTGGCCATTATGTTCAAAAAAAGTATTAATATTCATTATTCACCCTGGAATCATTAATAATTTGAATGTTGGCTGCCTTTTTCACGAATCCCTTAGAGAAAGCCAGGCCTGCTCTTCTTGTTTGGTGCCCTTCCCTCTCTAGTACATATTGGGCTTGGTTTTACTTTCACTTAAAAAACAACAGCGCTGTTGAAACAGGTTTTCCCGGTGTTCATAATGCCTGGCTTGTCAGTTCATGCAACGGAGAATTAAAAGGAGAAGGTTCTTCCCTCATCCCCACATCTGCATTGTACCACAACTTAAGTCAGCTTTGGCTTTTTGAGCAGTGGCATACCAATATCCACTGCAGCCCCTGCGGTGCGTCCCCCGAGCTGCAGTTGGCCGCATCCGGCACCGTGCACAGATGGACCTCAGAGCTTCTGATTGGGTCCGGAGAATGGGGGGCCTCCTCCATGCACTTTTCAGGGGGCACCCACATGTTTCGTTACACCAGTCCTTTTGAGCTGGCAGGACTTTGCATTCTCCGACTTGTAACCTAATAGTTATAATATGTAAAGTGAAACTACACATCCCAGAATGCATGTGGCTGTTCAGTAGAAGATCCGAACTAATAAAGCCATTGCGCATGGCAAGGGACAGACCACGTGGCAGCAGGCAACACCTTCTTTAGTGTATAAAAACTTATGGGAGCGACCCCACTGCCCAAGAGACAGGGTACCACAAATGTGTAAAGAAAAAAGTTCTCTTGGGTATAATTAACCACCTTAACCACAGTTGTGCCAAATTCAATCATACAGATATCAATCACTCATATTACCAACTAAAATTATAAAAATCATACACTATCAGTTACTCATATATTATCAACTGAAGTTGTAAAGACTACTAATATTCAACCAAGCTTGACTTAAGTGCTGGAACACCCAAATAAATAACCGCATATAACTCAAAGATAAAGATAAAGAAACAAAATCAATTAAAAATTATTATCATAATTTATTCACAAGGATATAATCACATATCTACATCCCTACAATTGAGTCCATGAATACAATCAACATAAAATACAAAAACAAATTAAAAAAATTAAAAAAAATTTTAGAGAGCAAAGGTGTAATGCGAAATCAATCTATTGATCACAGAATGGTGTAATTCCAGTGTAAATCAATGTATACGTGTCATAGGTCTATTCTTTTTGCAATAGATCAGCATATGAAACAGTTTCTGGATTTTAGACCAATTCTGAATTGCACAGGCGTCGACGCGTTTCGGTGGTTAATTCTTATTTAGATTCCACCTTCATCAGGACAAGAATAAAATCTCTCCAATCTTTCTAAAAAGTTAAAAATAACCTAATAAAGCAAAAAAGACATTTTAGACCGTGAGGAAAAAGGATAAAAGACAAATAATATTTTCGTTTTTTAAAACTAAAAAGCAACAACAACACTATTATCAATTTCCTAAATACATTGTCACACTAGAGATCTTAGATCAGTGGTGAATCCATGAATGTCCTATATTTCAATCATTTTTTATTTAATTAATTTCTAAACTAATGGAACAATCAGTAAGGTATCCCGTAAATAAGAAAAACCTATTTTACACATAGCTCTATCAAATCTTTATCAGTGAGTTCATACGGTCATTAGGAAAGGTGTCCATTGGTCCTCAGGATCAAACATAACCCAAACACACAAACTAATTCACCACATTAAATTGTTTTCATTATTCTCCAGCTGGCCTCATATGTCCTAAAACATAGAGGCTCAAACGGTATTATTGTTTTCCATCAAGTTAATTAATGACCTTATGTTATGTGTCCATCTTTCTAACAATAGTACCAATATGTAATAGTAATAATACATACCCCCACAGTGGGTTCAATCCAAACAAGGGAACAGATTTATTGTAATTTTCTGTTATAAATTTGGTCTTGATGGAATGCCTTGATATCACAGTTAATTCGAGCTATATAGGGTCCTAATAAGGAATACAGATGTCTATTAGGATCAATACTGATATCAACAAGATTCCAACTAAATTAAACCATAGGGAATTTCCTGCTTACCTCAATAATCGCATAATATTGTGGAATGTATAGAAAAAGAAGACTAGGGATAATAGGGGTGAGCTTATATCGCTAAATTTTCTAAATTGGATAAAATAAAACCATGGATTGTTATTGAAATAGGTATATATATATATATATATATATATATATATACACCTAGGCATTTTGGATCTGCTTGAACTATGATTCAACACATGAATTCCTAGTGAATTAAGTAGGTCCTACGATATATAATGTCTAAGTTGACATCTACATTTGGATATGCTAATAATACGATATCTAATATTCATTGACATTGTAGGTGGATTTTAATATATACCTTCCATGAGAAGACTGCATTGATCATTATAAATCTTGCTATATCCCCGCGGATTTCTCTGAACCATTGGTTTGAATTTATGTATGTGGAGATTCATACATTCCACATTATTATGCGATTATTGACGTAAGCAGGAAATTCCCTACGATTTAATTTAGTTGGAATCTTGTTGATATCAGTATTGATCCTAATAGACATCTGTATTCCTTATTAGGACCCTATATAGCTCGAATAAACTGTGATATCAAGGCATTCCATCAAGAACACATTTATAACAGAAAATTACAATAAATCTGTTCCCTTGTTTGGATTGAACCCACTGTGGGGGTATGTATTATTACTATTACATATTGGTAATATTGTTAGAAAGATTGACACATAACATCAGGTCATTAATTAACCTGATGGAAAACAATAATACCGTTTGAGCCTCTATGTTTTAGGACATATGAGGCCAGCTGGAGAATAATGAAAACAATTTAATGTGGTGAATTAGTTTGTGTGTTTGGGTTACTTTTGATCCTGAGGACGAATGGACACCTTTCCTAATGACCGTATGAACTCACTGATAAAGATTTGATAGAGCTATGTGTAAAATAGGTTTTTCTTATTTACCGGATACCTTACTGATTGTTCCATTAGTTTAGAAATTAATTAAATAAAAAATGTTTGAAATATAGGACATTCATGGATTCACCACTGATCTAAGATCTCTAGTGTGACAATGAATTTAGGAAATTGATAATAGTGTTGTTGTTGCTTTTTAGTTTTAAAAAACGAAAATATTATTTGTCTTTTATCCTTTTTCCTCATGGTCTAAAATTTCTTTTTTGCTTTATTAGGTTATTTGTAACTTTTTAGAAAGATTGGAGAGATTTTATTCTTGTCCTGATGAAGGTGGAATCTAAATAAGAATTAACCACCGAAACGCGTCGACGCCTGTGCAATTTAGAATTGGTCTAAAATCCAGAAACTGTTTCATATGCTGATCTATTGCAAAAAGAATAGACCTATGACACGTATACATTGATTTCCATTGGAATTACACCATTCTGTGATGAATAGATTGATTTCGCATTACACCTTTGCGCTCTAAAAAATGTAAAAAAAATGTTTTAATTTGTTTTTGTATTTTATGTTGATTGTATTCATGGACTCAATTGTAGGGATGTAGATATGTGATTATATCCTTGTGAATAAATTATGATAATAATTTTTAATTGATTTTGTTTCTTTATCTTTATCTTTGAGTTATATGCGGTTATGTATTTGGGTGTTCCAGCACTTAAATCAAGCTTGGTTGAATATTAGTAGTCTTTACAACTTCAGTTGATAATATGAGTAACTGATAGTGTATGATTTTTTATAATTTTAGTTGGTAATATGAGTGATTGATATCTGTATGATTGAATTTGGCACAACTGTGGTTAAGGTGGTTAATTATACCCAAGAGAACTTTTTTCTTTACACAACACCTTCTTTAGGCCTAGAGAACTCATACAATCCCACTGTGCCCCTGAGTGCAACGCAGTTTGGACTAAGTAGGCCCTGGGGAACTAAACTCCAGACTGAGACGAAGCTAATGTATAGCTTCCCTATCTATGGGACCCAGAGGAAATATCCCAGCAGCGCCTCATAAGTAAGCACTCTCTCATGGCCCTCACTCTTCCTGCAGCACGACAGAACACAGCCCCTTTCCAAGTACATTTTGTTTCCATATAGTCTGTCAATAACGGTGACGCTGGCGTTGCGTGATAATGTGAACACAGAGTACCGACTGCACTAGGGCCCTTTATATGCCAGCTAGAGTATCATTAGCTATCTATCTGAGGGGCAGCCATGTGAGATCCATTGCTGCACACCAAGAAGGTGCAAAAAGGGGGTTGCCAACATTACCTTCAGATAATTTACCAACTGTACGGAAAAACGCGTACAGTGAAATCATAAACCTTTACTTTTTTCACATTTATGAGAAACTATCCCAAAATCAAGGGCGTGTTTATCCATAGTTCAACAGGTCAGTGGCACCAGAACCCAGAGATTGAAGCAGTCCATTTCACTATAATTACAGCATTTCTTTTTTTCTTACTACCAATTGGAGAGATGAATAGTCCAATTAGATTGCTTACTTAATGGCCCAAAACATTGTTAGTACTCTCCTGCCCAAAACGTCAGCATCTCCATCAACCAAGCCTATAAGCAGACGAAAATGTTCAGAATGCATTATTTAAGAATTCCCTTACTTAAGGGTCTTTTGAGTTAATTATATAGCACAATTTTCAAGGTTATTCTTTAGCAGCCTTCTTTTTTTGCAGGTTGAAAAGTGGAGCTAGGGAAATGGCTGGAGAGTAGACCAAGGGTGTCCATTGTAGGTCTTGGAGGGTCGGCTTGATGCCAGCTACTATCTATAGAACTGAGTTCTCTTTTATATTAATTGTATGTGAAATATGTTAAGTGGATCTTCTGAAAATATGGCCTGCATATGGTCCTCTTAGACCTACTTTGGACATCTTGGTAATAATCCCTTTGACCAAATGCTTAAATTAAATTGGGTCATAATGGAAACTAAAAAAGAAGTTTAAGAGGGTTTTTAGTGTGCCATTACAATAACTTTTTTTTTGTATAGCAAATGAGGCGGTAATCTTGCAGATTTGTAGCACTGTACTCAACAGACATTGCTATTGCACAACTGTGAGCTTCTGTTTATCAACATTGGGAGCACAAGAAGCTGCATCAGCGGGCTTGGTCTGTCGTCAGACTTCTGGCACTTATTAATGGCCGGTAGGATTGTGGCTGACTAAAGAATGTCACCTCATCGTCCATATGCCAGACTGCATATGAGTTGGGCTGTTCACCTGTAAACTCTGCCACACGGTTGTTGGTGGAGTTTTTGCTAAACTCCGTGCTAACTCCGCTGGCAGAGCAGGACCACCCGCCAGACATGCAGCGGTCCCACCACTGCAATTAGGATGTGCCCGCCATACTGGCGGGCCCATCCAGGGCAGTTAACATTGCCGATGGTGCTGCTGGCTTCAGCACCATATTCAATGTTATAATGGCATGCACTAGAAAATATGGAAGCTATGTGCGCACTCGATTTGTTCAAAAGAAACTGTTAATCTATTCGAATTCACATTATACAAGTTTGGTGTGCAATACCTGAGGTGGTTCTACCCTGCCACCTGTTAATGTTGACTGAAACTAGAGCGTTATGATCTAGACAGGATTTGCACTACCATAAACACTCTTTGAAGGAGTGTGATTTAATACATCAACATTATTTATGTGTGCTCAACTGGTTCAAACATGTTCCAAACGCTTAATGAAAACAAAACAATTTCCACATAGTAATCGCAAATTGTCTGAAGGAGATCCAAGAATCCAAAATGAAAAATGCTTGAACAAATTCTTCTTGTTGATGTGTTGTCTTTTATTGACACATCTATTTTTATCAACAAGTCCTTTCTCAGAAATCCAATAAATTCTTTTATTAGAGGAAATTAAATCAATCCCAATGCATTTCGGGTGTTACCATCACCCTTCTTCAGGGGATATCTACAAATAACAAAAGAATTCACATTTACAATACATTACATGATTGTTAAAGTTCTTCTTCAAATAAAAAATCTTAGTGCTTGTTGAGAACAGATTGAAAAAATGATACGAACAAAGAGAGGAATGGTGTGTCATCTGACAGGAGGGAAATAAAATATTCAAGTATTATAAAGAGTTGTTTATAAAGCTTTCAAGATGGTTGTGAAGAAAACTAGTAAAGAACCACAGAGCCCACAATGCACCAGCATGCTGTGTGCCTTAATGAGTGGAAAAGGGATCACGATATGAAAGACTATGTCGACTACCTTAAATTGAGTCTATAGTGAGCTAAGATATCAGTGTTGAAACGCTGCTTCGAAAGTCTGGCTGACGACCTGTGAAATAAAAATCAGTATAAAGGTAGGTTATTCCTACGTGCGTGGATTTAAGTGTTAGTCGTGTGACCTGAACGGTAGAGACTCACCACTGATTTCCTAGTTTAAATGCGATAAAACGCAATGCTTCTTAAAGGACAAAGAACCCAGTAGCAGCGTGCTCATTTCCTCCTTTAAATATGATAAAGCGTGATGCCTCTTGAAGGGGCAAAAACCCAGTAACTGCGTGCTCGTGACTAATGCGGTTTACATGCCTTGTATCTCCTGGCTTGAGGATCGGTGTAGAAAGATCACTGCAAATAAAATAAAATAAACAAAGGTGCAGAAACCTCGATTGTTGAAAAAATTGGCGTTGTTAAAATAATGGCGTTGTTAAAAAATAATGCAACCCTCGTGAAGAGGTTCCTTACCTACATCCTAGAAAACGTGGCTGTGTTTTGGGACAAAACGCTATGGTGAGGAGAAATCCCGGGTATGATAGCCGGAATGAAAGCTCGAGCATATATTCACGTGAGAGTTAGTAAAAATCACGTGCAAGTTAGTAGAAAGAGATGATGGGTATATAACTAGAGTAGAGAATTTTAATGTCGGCAATGTTGAAGCGGTGACGATATGGTTGAGATCAAATAGAAGACATGATATCTTAGCTAAAAAAACAGAGAGACAAGCATCTGTATAAACGGATTAATTGTTTCACGTGTTTCGAATGCAGTTACACTCTGTTGATTGCCGTTCACTCCACATTCATGAATTATGGCTTATTAAGCAGTATACTAAAAAAGTTGCGTTAAATCGATAGATACAAAAGAGAAGATCACAGGTGTAGTACATTGTTATACATTGTTGTGCAAACAAAATCAAGATGTTAACATATGCCGGCATGGCTTAATTACATAAGAAAAAATAATGAGGAATAATACCAAATTCTTATAGTTTACAGACCATGCGATCATGATTAATCCATGTGTTAAATTGATTAAACAATTGCGTGTAGACAATAATGCTGTTACTAACATGGTTTTATCAAACAGTCTTTACAGAAAAAATAATAAACAAATAAATTAACCCATACGAAGGAGCATAGTACTCATAAACCCAATGTGCATGAAATAGTAGAATACTTCAGCTGCGCTGTTGAACAAAATAATGATTTCTGCTATGAACAAGTGTGTGTAAACTGCTATATGATGCTTCAATGTCAACTTGTGTATGCTCAACCTCTTAAATACTTTTGGTTAGATAAGATTAAGTTTGTCTGTCTGAACAAAGTTATTATTGAGCGTAACCCAAAAATATAACTCTAAACATGTAAGGTGGCTTGTTTATGTGACCAACATATAAGCAGCTAGTGGTGACTAAAGTGGGCCTGAATTTTGTGGTTCCCTGGGGTTAAACTAAATATTCTAATTTATGGGCTGGTACTCATAGGAAACAGGAAAATTCTATGCGATCATTCAAACCCTTCGGGTGCATGGTATTCAAAGTCCTGATCCAGAAAGTTTCTCTCTGAGTGATGTGTTTTGATATATCCTTATCTTTGTTGTCATAAACTACTTCCAGGACACTAAATTTAAGTTGCGCGATGGTGTGGTGTGCTTCTTCCCAATGGTTCGCTAAAGGTGAATTAGGATTCTTAGTGCGAATTCTACTTTTATGTTCTGTAATGCGGATACGCAAAGTTCTTTCCGTCTTGCCCACATAATACAAGCCACATGGGCATCGTATTACATAAACGACATTTTGAGTATTGCAATTGGCCGTGAAATTGAGTTTGATGAGTTTGCCTGACCACGGATGTGCTATGTGGGTACCTAGAATAACATTGTTGCAGTGTGAACAATTGTAACATCGCGTCATCCCTTTATGTTGTTGACCTATCTCTTGTGTGCCCTGTTTTTTGAGTAATTCTTTAAGGTTGCGTGAACGTTTCTAGGCAAAAATTGGACGTTCTTGGAAGAGATCGCCAAAGTCTGGTTCAGTTTGTAATAAGTCCCATCTATTTAGAATAATTTTCTTGATCGCAGTTGAGTGGGTTGAGAAAATGGAGACAAAGACCTCCTTATTCTCTAATGCTTTGGTTCTCTTCTTCAAGAGTTCTGATCTTGTAAATCCCTCTGCCTTAGCTACTGCCTCACCCACTATCTGTTCTGGGTACCCCCGTGTCAAAAAATCCTTCTTGGTGTTATCAAGAGTTGTTGACAGTTGAGTCGGATCTGAAGTGATACGTTTAATTCTCAAAAATTGGGAGAGTGGTAAGTGTCTTTTCAGAGATTCCGGGTGGAAACTGGTATACAATAGTGTGTTGTTACGGTCTGTGGATTTTTTGAAAACTTTGGTGGTAATAGTGAAATCCTGTAATTCAATGTTTACATTGAATTACAGGATATGGATCGGTTGTCCAGGGTGTGTGTAAATTGGATCCTAGGGTTAAAATCATTGAGTTCACTGAGTTTCCTTTCTAGGTGTTGTTTTTGACCTTGCCACATGATGAAAATATCATCAATATACCTGCGGTATATGAGAAGATGGTCTGTCCATGAGGGGTCATTCAGAATATTCTCCTGTTCGAACTTCATCATGAAGATGTTGGCGTAGCTAGGTGCTCCCGCAAAACCCATGGATGTGCCATTGGTTTGAAGGAAAAATCTCTCTTTCCATTTAAAGTAGCTGTGAAAAATACTGAATTGCAGTAATTCTATTAGAAAAACTTTATTTGCTGCAATGTTTTCTTGTCGCAGTAGTGCCCACTCTACCGCTTCAATACCCTCAGAATGGGGTATGGAGGTGTATAGGGACACGACGTCTACTGTGCTGAACCAGATCGGTTCACTGGAATACAAGAATTTATTCAATTTCTGAGAAAGGACTTGTTGATAAAAATAGATGTGTCAATAAAAGACAACACATCAACAGGAAGAATTTGTTCAAGCATTTTTCATTTTGGATTCTTGGATCTCCTTCAGACAATTTGCGATTACTTTGTGGAAATTGTTTTGTTTTCATTAAGCGTTTGGAACATGTTTGAACCAGTTGGTTGAGCGCACATAAATAATGTTGATGTATTAAATCACACTCCTTCAAAGAGTGTTTATGGTACTGCAAATCCTGTCTAGATCATAACGCTCTAGTTTCAGTCTTCATAATGGCATGCACTGCATTTCCCTGCACTACGTGGCAGGCACTATGCGGTGCCTGCCACGTAGTGCATGGAAATGCAGGGGGGTACCCAGTGCTCCCCAACACAGAGGGGGCCCGCAATGGGCCCCCGAATCCAGGCTCCGCCATGGAAAGGCTGGTTGATGCCAGCATTGTAATCTGGCGGGCGGGCCTGCTAGGCACCGCCGCCATTTCATGCCCCCTTGTCCGTCCGCCAAGCAATCAGACTGATTGCTTCTTGTGGACCGGTGGCGGACAGACTTTCTGTCCGCCGCGGACAGAGTGTGATTCTCACCGCCATCTCAATTTGGCGGTGGGAATATCGCTGTGTGATGGTGGAAGGACTGCCACCGCCGGCCCGGCGGTGGTGGTCCTTCCGCCATCATAATCGGCCCCTTAGTTGGGTAATGAATCTTTGGGCTTCTTTAAATAATCATTTTTATAAAGGACAAAACCAAAGATATTGCTTGCAGTCTCAGAATTGCCTTTGCTTTTAAATGCAATGCAAGCAACAGTCAATGTACTCAACTATCACTCACACAAAATGGACATACAAGTCAACCTGTTGAACAAGCTTTCCGTTTTTGTTTCAAGCCTCGATACTAAGTTAATGCAATTTAATAATCTTATTCTAAGAGCTCAATCTGGTAATACTAATGAATTGGTTCACTATGAATGTCCCCAATACTAAACAAAATAAGCACTTTGCCAGAAATCATAAATGATTTTTTGAGTAAAGTGAAGCTAAGGTCTTCAAATCAGAGTTTGTGCCACCATATAAAATCAACAGATGCAAACGCCAATGGCCATTTTCCCCCATGTGTAACTTTCCTGCAAATCCAGCAGGCTTATGTTTTTCCACACAGCATGCAAATGAGCTGACTGCAGTAGTTGAAGTGCATCTGATCACAGAGATGGATGATGTAAAAGCTCCAACTTATAAGGAAAAAGCAACAAATAACGAAGGTCAGGTTATATCCAAGAGGAAGCCAGTTAAGCAAAATGCATGTACAGATTAAAATCCAGATGGCAAGAAAAATAACTCTGTGCAAACTTTAACAAGAGAGACATTGACCGCAGCAGACTGTTTGTTCCAGCAAGTCACCACAACAGGGTACCCCACTTCAGTGACTGCTGGGACCACCAAAAGAGACACATCTTGCCTTAGTGAACCCAAGAGGAAGAAGTTGCGTAAAGGCAGAAACAAAGATTTTATAACCCAAGTAGAGGAGGTGGCCTAAGGGCTAGGGCGGTTGACCTCGAATCTGGGGAACTCGGTTCTAGTCTCGGCAATGACGCTGAACATCCTGTGATTCTGGGCAAATCACTCAATCTACCCATGCCTAACAAAAATGTATGTGTCCTCATGTAATGCAACTGGTGCTATGTAAAGCACACTGATACCCGATTCGGGTCAAGTTCGAGCAATATAAAACTCTGTAAAGTAAAAAAGAAATAAACCCAACATAACAAGAAATGTTATTCAGTCTTTGATAACTGCACCATTGAAGGTGCATATATCAGCAATATACGAGGACGAGGAGAAATGTAAGGTGCCCAGAATTATGGTTGAACAAACAACATTTTCCAGAGGAAGCAATGCAATAAGAACACATGGGCCCATTAGGGAGTTGTTGGACCTGGCCCTCTATGCAGGGTGACCCCAAAGCGTTTTGCCTTTACTTACTCTTTTTTTGCTGAATTTGTGTTTGTTGGCCTTCCAACTCTTTACACTTTAGCACTGCTAACCAGTGCTAAAGTGCTTGTGCTCTCTTATTTAAAAATGGTAGAAGTGGCTCACACCCAATTGGCATATTTAATTTACTTGTAAGTCCCAAGTCACATAGCACTACGTATGCCTAGGGCCTGTAAAAATGTTACTAGAGGGTCTGCAGCACTGATTGTGACACAAACTAAAGTAGTCCTATAAGCATGTGTCAGGCCTGCCATTGCAGCCTGTGTGTGCCGTTTTTAAACTGTCTAGTAAAGCTAGCATATTAAACATTTTAGCAGGCCTAAACCTTCCTTTTTTAATAAATATAAGTCACCCATAGAGTAGGCCCTGAATAGGCCTGAGGGCAGGGTGCAGTGTATTTGAAAGGTTGGACATGTAAATGTAAAGTTTTATATGTCCTGATGGTGAAAAAACTCCTGCAAGGCCTACCTCTCCCATAAGATAACATTGGAGTGACCTTAATATATTAAAGAAGCTGTAACTTCCAATTGGGAACAGGCAGACAGTTCGAGTTTGACATCTAAATAAGTGTACTCAAAAGACCTGTGTAATGGTAAAGTCTGAATTTTAGTCCCAATTCTAAAAATGCCACCTTTAGAAAGTCGCCAATTTCTTGTTCTTATCATTTTGTGTATGCAACCTGTTCCTGAGTCACATGACTGGGTGTAGCTGGCAGGTAGTCTTTGTGTATTGCTTCCAGGTAGTAAGGCAAAGTGAAGAAAGGTCTTGGCAGGATGGCCACTCTGAGTTAATGAGGGGTAGGAGCTGTCACCTACCACACTTGCACATCACAAAGCCTCTGCCTGAGCACTCTCACTAAGGCTTTTGTCAGTAGTCTTTTGTGACCCCAGATAGGCTGGGGGCCAGACAGGGATGAAGGGGATGCCTGACTCCTCCCTTCAAAATGGGCATCAGTTATAAATATTGGACCCCAGACCCCCAACTCTTCAGTACTCTCCTGGTCCTGTGGATACTACAGAAGAAGGACTGATATGCTTCTTTGCTGTCAGAAGGACTGCCACTCTACCTCCCTGCTACTCTGCTGCCTGCTGCCATGCTTGGAGAGGAAGAATGGACTGGCACCCTTCATCACAGGTTGAAGCAACTCCAAGAGCCAGCCAGCTGACCTCCTGTTTTGAGCTACTGGGATATAACAAGTTTCAGAGGGTTTTTGCAACTGCCCTGTGATCTGTTCACTGACCCTCGAACTGGACCTGCAACCGAACCTTTCTGAGCTCTGCAAGTGTGTTCCTGATCCCCAAGAGCTACCCCTCAGGTCATGGACCCTTGATGTTACCTCAGTTGAGATCCCCTGAAGTTGTTGGGCTCTTTGTGAATGGACAAATTTGCTCCAAGATCTTGCCGCCCAAGCTATCCACAACACAAAGTTCTGGCAAACCCGACTCTTCCCGCTAAAGTGACCACCAGCAACACCCAACAGCACAAGATCTGCACTTCTCCCTACAGCATTGTCATCTCATGATTCCCGCCAATGTGAATCTCCAGCAACGACCGTCCGTGATGGCGACAGGAATTTTGCGCTACAGCAAGACCATCCACGACACCCAGCCTACTCTTCGTGCTACATGGACGACTATCCACAACACTCTTATTGCTCTTCCCGGCCCCTAAACTGGTAATGGAGCTCTTTGCACTGGACTTTAAAGGTAACTCTTTCGGCAGGACTAACCTGGTTTCAGGATCCGGCCCATGCTCCTTCATGGTCGGTCTGAACGTGTCACTTTTACACGGTCTTGCATGACTATATAGGATTGAGTGGAGCTTTGTGATGAATGGTGCTATTTTCACTTAAACCTTTAAAAGGGCATTTCTCTGATTCTCCTGATTGGATTTTTGTCTTTTGTCTTTTTGATATCAAATTATTTAGTAAAGTTGTATTTATTTTACTATATTGGTGCAGGAACGTTCTTGTGTGGCATTATCACTGTTAAAAGTGTAGCACACATACTTTACACAGTGCCTCTAAGTTAAGCCTGACTGTTCTGTACTAAACTTGTAGAGGGTGGAGCACAGGTTAACTTAAGGTTTACTTGTGACTTCACCCTGGCAAGGATTGTGGTTCCCGCTGGAGTAGGGGTTCACCCCTTCCTCCAGTAACCCAATTTCTTACAGGAGTTAACATCAATAGACACTGCACTTAAGAAACCATTGGCACAGACGAAAGGGAATGGCAAACGATAAGTGGATAGCCCAAAAAATGAAGCACTGGCCAGCCAACAGGTGCTGAAATTGCATGGCTCTAAACTTGAAAAGAAACATAGTCATTACCAAGTAGGTGGCAGAGGAAAGCCATGGGACTTAGTGCAATTGCAGCGAGCGAGGTGAAGCACCCCTGGGCAGAAACAATTGCGATGGCAACTCAAGCAGAGTGGGAAGGCCCTCAACTGCAAGAGCGTCCCAGAGTATACCACCTTGAAAAATAGATTCTGTGCCAGTCCAACACCAATAGGCACAAAACAAAAAACCTATTTGCCTCCACCAGAACTGTAAAGGGGAACTGCTGGATACAGCATCTAGAATCAATCCCCATCCAAATATCTCAGTTAAGAGAGAGCCAGTTGACTTTTAAAGACACAGAGAAACAAGCTGGAGCATATATGCAGAACCTAAGCCAAGCACATCACCTGAAACAGCAAGTAAACAAACAAGAATCACATGGCAAGTGATCAATATTCCAGCTTCAATACCTGAACTGCTCACTGATCACCACCAAAAGGAAAGAGACTGAACAGTACCATCAATAACCACATCAGCACCATTTCTGAATTGGGATCAAACAAGCTCTTGTGATGCCAGGTATAGAAATCTAGAGGTACATACAATGAATTACAGTTATAAAATCTAAAGATATAACATCCATCAAATTCTTCCTCCTGCGTAGAACCCAATTAACTGACCCCACAGTGCTAACCTTTGCTACACAACAACTTGCTAAGCTTGTTTACTCAAAAACAATCATATTAAGAAATTGAGTTCATAAAAATCTCGTATTATGATGCAAATGTCTACCCCCCATCTATTTTGAATCTTTTCTCCAGAATCGCCCCAACCAACATCAATGTTAAGAAGTGCTGCAGAGCCAACATCAGCATAATTCAGCACCAGCAAACCAAGTTCACAATTAACATTGAGGTACTCTTCCAGGTGAACCAGCATAAATGACCGCAACCTCATCAGCCCCCAATGGTCTAAGACTTGCTTGCAGAGGCCCTCTCTACTCAGTAGCAACTGAATGCAGCAGAAAACTAGATATTCACCAACAATGGTGAATGATTTAAAAATCGCGTTAATGAAATTTGGGGGGTGGGTTTACATCGAAAAATCAATGATCATGCTCTACCAAGTTACTCGAAATAATTTCATTTCACATATTATTTAGCAAGAAACATGGGCAAAGACCTTATAGATGCTAATAAGGATACAAAGATTTCACAAGCCTAGCAAGAAAGGTTAAAAGACTCAGATTCCCAAGGAGTGGCCTCTCAATATATATAAGCTGTATCTTAAATGTGCAACCCCCTCAGCTTTTGATAACCAAACTAAAGGTACTAGCAGTAAGCATCAAAGGATGGGCCGTGGGCCATAAACTGCAACTAATACATTTACAATATTTTCAGTGTGAAGGAAAACATGTTAATGGTGATAAAACTAAGTCAGATCATAAGGGACATAAAAAGGGTCATAAGGATTCAGATGTCTTAATGACTGAAGAATTCAATATCAACCTGTTCCAATGTCAAAGTTAAGAGTTGGGTGAACAAGAGGTGAGCAATCCTGGAGAAATCCAGATCAGACACTCCCCACCAGGCTGCACTGTAACAAACTGGGAAAAAAGCGACCTCACCTTCTGTACAGCAGCTGGACTAACAGTGCTAAATTGCAGATTTGTATTTGCTATTCCACCTTCTTGGATACGGATCACAGGTAAAGCATTTCCAATTTGGATTATATGCCAGCAACTGTGTCCCTGTTCATTAACATCCGGCAGTTTAGAATTTACCAGCATCCAGAATGCTATCAGCAGCCCCAGTCTGTTACGCTATCTGATAGTACCCCAGCTTTTTCCATATCAAATGTGCCATCAGTTGAATTACACACTACAAACCTTATAAAGCTGAGGTGAAATGATGAGAAGCTGCCAGCAAATTGATCAATGCATAATCTTCTTTTTGAGAGACACAGTAGAAGAAGATCTTAGAAGTAACTGGGAGAGTTTTACAGAATGTATTGTAGAAAAATGTCCCCATAAGCATTGTAGAAAGTACAATTACCTGGAAGTAAAATCCACCAAAACCCAGCTAAACAAATATCTGCAACAACTGCAAACTAGTCCACAGGACAGTGATCTAATTTCAGCAGTAAAACTAGGTAGGAAAAAGCTTAAAAGGGAACTCTGGACAATTAAAAAGAACATCTATGATGAGTCCTCGGCCACCCTAGTATGAGCCAGTAAAAGTAAGAACCCTGCAAAAGTCTGGCAGGTAGTCAATCAGATAAAGTGTGCATCACACATGGTGAGCAACGTGAATATCAGTGAATAGCTGTTGATAAAATTCTTAACAGCATGTCTAGTAGCCGCAGAACCTGAGTAGCACACAGGACCTGAATAACAACCCCAACGGCTACAGATATAAAAAGTAAGAGGGAGTCCTGAGCTGAGTAGATCAGGAGCTCTGATCATTACAAATGTAATTATGACACCATCGGATGACATATATCAGGAAATCAAATGTAATAATCACACAAAGGGGCAACAGGTTCTTTTTAAAAGACCACAATGATATTGGCAGACACCTTAGCTTTGCCATTCATAAAAGCACTTTTTAAGAGAGGGAGGACAATCTACCCAAGCAATTATCCACTGATATCACTTTTGGATATCGAAGAAAAATATCTAGAAGGTTTACTGCTGGAACATCCCAAAGACTGGGCAGAAGAAAAAGGGTTAATACCCCTAAACCTGACAGGGTTCCGACAAAACCAAGGCTGCACCTCAAATGGCATTCTCCATTCTTATGGACCGGGCGTACGAACACAGTCATTATTTTATATGTGTTTTTTTTATTGTAAGGCCGCATTTGACCAAGTTCCAAGGAAATCTTTATTGAAAATATTACAATCTTGGCAATCCCAGCAAAGCTACTGATAGTCAGAACTCTTGTATAGAGATACATAGACAAAGATAAAACTGGGTGATGGCAGGTTTCTCTCTAGAAAAATTAACACCACAATAAAGCTAAAACAAGGGTGTGTTTTGGTGCCTTTTGATTCAATCTGTACTTATTGGCCCTCACTCTGGCACTGGACTCTGTAAACTCTAATCCCCCTCCTAAGATGGAGGGTAGTCAGTCATTCAATCTGTTGTGTGTCGAAGATCTGGAGATGTTAAGCAAAACAAAAGTGGGCCTTCAGCCGCAGATTGACAAACCTAGTGAATACACCAGTTTTAACAAACTTGAAGTCAATCTGGCTAAAACCAAAATTGGTGTCTTTGGAAAGAAAATCAAGAAACCCAGTACCTGGCAGCTGGTTTGTGAATACATCAAAAAAGTATCAAGGATGGATTGATACAAAAGGTAACTAAGTGTAGCAAAAGGAATTGATTAAAAACAAAGCTTCTGCTCTACAGTGTGCATTCGCCTCCGCCTTCAGCCATCTATGGGGTCCCAGCCTTAAGCCAATCCTCCAGGTCATGAATGTTAAACTAATGTTAGCACTAAAGTATGGAAGCAAAATAATGCTGGGAGAAAATGCAAATCCACTGGACGCCTTGGTGGTAAAAACATACAAATCCATCTTTCACCTGCCAAAAACAGCATCCCCAGCATAGGTCTGGATTGAATTCGGCAGATATATTCAATAAATAGACAGTGAACATTTTTAAACTTTGTTATAAACTGATAAATCAAAGCGTAACACACAAGAATATCTTAACTGGCAAGGACTAGCAACCGACTCTGCAACCTGGCCCATCACCTCTACCTGGAAAGAGGCCTAGACACTTTACAGTTGTGGTAGGCGTGGAATTTGCAAGTTACCCATATAGTACTCAAATCACTCTAGTTATCAGTGGCCAGGAGCTGAGCAGATTCAAGGATAAGAACTTAGCAGTACAGCACAGCCATGCCTGTATGGTGATGAACATCAATAACGAAAGAGGAAAACAGCCATATCTAGGAACAAATTATTCAAAACATATTAAAAGTATGTTTATGGCATTCCAACCTGGGGGACTACCAAAACTGAATTTTCTTTGGAAGTGACAAAAACAACCCACAGATCTCAAATGTAGACTATGCAAGAAACAGGAAACAAAACTCTTAGAAGCTCGCAGGCAGTGATTACGTAAATCCTTCAACAACTTGAGGGTGCGAACATGAAGGCACACCATCATAGATGCCCTAAATCCAGAAAACACAGCCTTGAAGATAGACTAGTTAAATGCCTCTCCATATTCCTGAATATGTTCTGTATACAACATAGCCAGGAAAACTAGTAGTACCTTCTGTACTGTGCAAGAATGTTTTACCCGAAGAAACTTGTATGTACGGCATTCTCCTCCCAATTTTCTTCTGCATAGTGTAGAATGCATTTTATCAATCACTCTTTTTTAAAGTTATGTAATGATTTTAATAGATTTCGTTGTAATTATTGTAATTCATCATGCAATAAATAATAATAGTAATAATATAATAACAAGAAAAAGTAGTATTGTTAATTATTATGATTATTATTATTATTATTATTATTATTACTATTATTATTATTATTATTATTATCTAACTGAAATATAAAACAATTACAATATTGTTATTATTATTAGTATTAGTATTTTACTTTATATAAAATTGTTGAATTTTTATATTTTCTATGAAATATTTATTTTATGTTTAACCAATGTGTAATGCATTAATTTGTTAAAAAAGAAAGGTATTTTAACACATTGAACATCACACACATTTATTTAAAATATCTAATCGTTATTTTATTATATAGTACTACTTTTAATGTTATTTAACAAGACATAATAATATTTATTTTTAATTGTATCAAAAAGTGCAGTCTCCAAATCATTATACAACATGAATAAACTGAAAGATAAGAAGGAAGAAATATGATTCTAACACCAGTCCCAAAAACATTGAAGAACATGCATAAATTGATTGGGTGAGATTTATTATTCTAACTCCTGCTCCACAAACATTGGACGAAGTGTAAAAATGTTAAAGTTAAATTGTACTACTCAAACTCAAGTCTCCCAGACATTGGAGAAAATGCATTATCGGAAACAAATATACTATTCTAACTATAGTCCAATAAAGCTTGGATAAGGTATACAAAATTAAGGGGTTGTAAACACACTATTCAAATTCTAATCTCACAAACATTAGAGAAAGTGCAAAACATTGTATGCGAGTTGTATCAAAGGTGGAGTAGATGTCCTATTCAGTCCCACAACATTAGTGACATTGCATAAAATGTCGGATGGAGGTGGGGAAATCCTATCCTAAATCCAACGAAACATTTTTACATACAAACTAACCTATACATTATTTTAATAAAACATATTATTATTCGAAATACTCTCAACTGAACAATCCTTAATTTAATCAATATGTGTACATGAAATTAATGAAAACTTTATGACCAACAAAACAAATAATTACATTTGTACTCTCAACAATTATGAAAGTTAGCCTAGCATTAAAACCCACCCAATCCCTCAATAAATATCATAACCTCAAAATAGATTTAAAATATGTGAACTCCGAACAATTCTAAACATGATCAACTTCCATTTTTTATTTACAATATTTTTGTAAATTAATCAGTAACCACCCAACCCCCCACAATTACAAACAACGGATAAACAAATGTTTGTATTAAAAACCATAATCTATTTGTACAAAATAAAATATTAATGCAAACAATATTATATACAAAAATATGTCTGTATACTACATTTTTAATGTCAGTATTATTGACAAATAGAAAAAACAATGGGCTAGATGTACAAACAATAGTAATAACAGTTATCAAACAGTATTTTTTGGGGAATCGCTATTTGGTAATCGCTGATACTAATGTACAAAGCGGTTATTTAGCCCTTATTCCTTAAATAGTGATTCATAGTGGGTCACAAGTAGACCTACCTCATGAATATAAATAAAGTAAGCCACAATTTGTGACCCAATAAGATTTGCTGTCTTCACAAGGATTGTGCCCTGCTGGGGTCAGCAGACCACCATGCCTCTAATTGCTTTTAAATAAAGCAATCATTTTTTTTAATGCATGCTGTTTTCTTTAAAGGAAAACAGGATGTGTTAAAAGAAAAAAAAAGAAAAGTTAACTTAATAGGCAGTGGTCCCTGCTCTTAAAAATTTTGATTCAACTATTCTCAAAGAGAAATTCCCATTTGGCAATTGGTTACCTGCATTTTAGCTGGAAAACATTCGTACATACAATTGCAAATCGGTATTTTGAAGGAACGCCCCAAACACGCTCCTTCCAAATTACGATTTGCAAACCCAAATTGCGGTTCAGTAACAGGTTATTGAGTCGTAATTTGGGCCTTGTACATCAAAAAGGGCATTTTTGCATTTACAAATGGCCCAATTCCATGAATAGGGCCATTTGCGAATGCAAAAATGTTCTGTACATTTATCCCAGTTTTCTTAATTTCAACACTATGGGCCTGATTCCGATCTCGCTAGGAAAGCCCTCCGTACGGCTCGGATCCGGAGGTCTTTCCGAGCGACACGTGCTCCGGGAGTCCGAACAAGCAAGTACGATGCTGCCATATGGGTACGGACTCGGTTCGCTCGGACTCCCATTGAACTCTATGGGAGCCCGTGTACAGATGCATACTCAGGCTTCCATAGCAGAAAAGGGGTGGGTGGGGAAAAGTGTACATCCTGTGGCGGGCACCCCATGGTGCCCAACACACTGTGCATGCCCGGATCAGGGGGCCCATGGGGACACTCCGTGACAGATTCAGAGGGCCATGGGTGAATGGGGGCCTGCAACGCCCCCCAGAAGTACGCTTCCGACAGCCGTTTCGTCTCGCTGAGACCAAGGCGAAGCGGCTGTCCAAATCGTGCATCGTACTTGCTCGGTCAGAGTTTGGCTCAATAGCGCGGCATGTTTCGGCTATGAACGAGTCATACGGACAGGTTCAGGTCCCGGAAACAGTTCGGTCGCACGTACACGATCTTCGCATTGTACTTGGTCGCTCGGACCTGTTTACGAATCAGTCGTAAACAAGGTCTACGAATCAGATCCAGGACAGCCAAATCCGATTCGGAGGCCTTCCGAACGACATCGGGCTCCAGCCTTATGTAGCACAAGATTTTTGCAGTCACAATGTTTATTAAACAAATTTCAGGCACACCACAATTTGGGACTTGATATTCAGGAACCATTTTTTAAACCATCTTTATCAGCTTATAATACAAAGAATCATTCAATCATTAAAAAATATTTAACAAAATGAGACAGTTTTTGTATTAGCTAAGCATGGTGTTATATGTAATTCTTTGTATCGACCCCCAATTCATTAGACTTCGTCCCCCACAAATTAAGTCATACATAATGCTTGTACCTACTTAGTTTCTTACTTACTACAGTGGATATAGTTTGAAATATCTCTTGTACATCCAACCTCACTGCAACCTTTTTTATTATACAAACAACAGAACTGTGTCAGTGTGAACTTAGATCCATGCTGTAAATGTTAACTTAATGCTGTTTCTACCCAAAAAAACACTATTGTATCGGGCCTTCCTCAATTTTGGAAAGATGGAGAAGGTAGATTGTTATGCCAATACAAAACTTTATTAATTTTCTAGCCTAGTGGAGATTGTATTGGGGCAATAGGGATAAAGGACTAAGCCATCCCCCAAATCTAACCTTCTCTTGTGTTCTATGTCTTCTGTTCTCATTGCCAACTCAATCTCCTGTTGGTGGCAATAATGGTTCCCTCGCTGCTCACAGTCCCATCATGAGCCATAGTACACCTCTCCTATCACTGCCTACATCCCTGCCCAAACTTCCCATAATGCACCTCTCTTCTGTGACTGCCCACCTCTCTTGTGACTGTGAACTTCTCCTGTAAGTGTCCACTTATCCGCCAGCATCCATTTTTTCCATAATTGCACATCTCTATCATTACTATCCAGACCTGCTGTCACTTTCCACCTCTTTCATTCCTTGCCTACCACTCCTCGTGTCAATGTGCACCTGCCTCCTGTCACTGCCTATCCCTTCTGTCAGTGTACACCTGTCCCGTCACATTCCCTCTCTGTCTTTGCTGCCAAGTTTCCACTTCTCACATCAATGTCCACCTTTCTTGTCAGTGTCTATTTTTGGCATCACTGTCCACCCTCTCAGTCACTGCCCATTTTGTCCATCACTCTCACTACCTAATTGTTCACATTTGTTATCACTGTCCACTCCCATCATCATGACACAACTAGTCCATCCCTTCAATTGTCTCCTATCAATGTCCATATCTCTTGTCAAAGCTCTCCTATCACATCATCACCTCCATTTCACTTTCCCTCTTCCATTACTCACTATACACCTCTCCAACTCCTCCCTTGTCTCATCACTGCCCACCTACCCATTGCAACCTGCACCTTTCAATGTACCACTATTTTTGCTCCCCACCAATCCTGCCACTTTCATTCCCCTGTGAAGTCACTGCCCACCTGCTGGTACCCCTGATAGGTTGATAGTGCTGGGGAAGAGAGGATCTAGAACAATGGTTCTTAGACTTTTGACTTCTGTGGACAACCACTTAATTATTACTGTGACCAGGAACCCCCACTGTATCATTATTTAAACCGAGGGACCCCTACTAAGCCATTAATAGAAGCTTGCCTAAGAATGTTTGATTATTTGAACTGTAAAACCATACACTGAAGCAAGCATTCATCAAACAAATACACACATGATGAAACTTTTCTATTTATTACATAAACAAATAAAATAAAAACTGTTTTAATTTTAATGGGAAATTTGGAGCCTAACTAAATTCAATTGAGCGACTCATTACCCATACTATATTCTATGTGTTGCTCTTGCAATGCTTACATGAGTCAATCCATGGATACTACCTTAATTTTTGGCCTCCAATTACAAATTCCTTCACATTTGCAGACTGCTGTGAAAATGTCAAATTCACATTTTGCTTCTTAATTTATGGACACCTTATCAACCTGTTAATATTATTTAATATTCTGAGCAGTCGCTGAACCATTAAGTAGTATTCACAGATCCCCAGTGGTTCCTGGACCACTGGTTAAGAGTCACTGGTCTAGATTCCGCCTGACTCCTCCGCGATACTACTGGCCATCCATGTTACTGATCACTCCCACATTTTCCCCTGTTTTCTACTCAAGAAACACTACATGTTTATTTCAGATGCCATCCTGAAACTGGTTTATGTGCCACTTCTTAACAACTTCATAGCGGTTGTTAGCTTAAGATCAGTCTCCTGATAGCATGAGAGACATTTTCACAGAGCAAGCACAACTACCATGTAAAGGAGGAAGAAAACAAGCTTCACCCACACAATGACAGTGATCAGTTTCTCAGCATCATTGTGTGGATTAAGCATATTTTTGGTCTTGTTTTACAGGTAGTTGTACTTGCGGCAAACTACATAATTTTTTTAATGTCAGCAAATTGTACATTTCTTATATGTGGGACTGGTGTGGTCTCTTTTACATGGTGCCCCTTGTCACATAGAATCAAGACCCAGGGACAGAGTGATGCACAGTTTAAAGTTCACTGATTTAGAGGACTCTGAGTATGTCTCTGGTGTTAGCAACTTCAGTAAAAGTAATTTAATTTTCTCTTATGTATGACTCCATGTGGAAGTTGACTTCTCCATGCTGTTAAATGTTAAGCTCATATTCCTTCATGATAAATTTGACCTAGTAGGGAAAAGGTTGCAGTAAATCAAGTGTTGTGCCAATAGTTGCTTCGTAAGAATTCTCTTTTTCACAATGTGCAGAACATGGCTGCTTGATATTCATTCACCTTACTGTGCTAACCAAACATGTAAATATTAACACAAGGAGTCAGAGAATCCAGATTGGTTAGGTGTGGGGTCCTACTCTCCCAGATGATGTTCCTTTTTGATTTCATAATAGATTTGGACTTGGTGAATCAGGGCTACAGTAATAGGAGTCAATACAACAGTCCAAGTAGACCTTCTAGTCCACGTAGACAAGATATTTTTTGAAGGTCCCAACATGTGACTAGCCAGCCCTTATCCAAGCATGTCAACATCTTGAATCTTGCAAGAGGGTTATTTATTTTTAGAACATCAGGGGAATGGGCTTTTCCCATTGACTTTCATTGATTTTAGGTGTGAGACACCTCAAATAAAGCCATTTGGGGCTTACAAAATGGGGAGTGTGCCACTTGAATAATGTTATTGGCATGTATGCTCATCCCACAACCACTGGATGGAATTAAGGCCATAACGTCACTTCATTCTGATCCAGCATAATATATGAGAACTTCTTGTCATGATATATCAATAAATTTCTTCCATTTTCAGCATAGGCTTCACAGAAATCTTCAAATGAAATGCCAATTGCTCTGCCCATTTCAGGATGCCTCACCAAGAATGGGCACATAAGTAGAGATGGTCAGGATTTCCTCTAATTTAGGTTTTTAGATTCAAATGCTGATTCTGTAATGTCCTTTTGAGTTTTCTCTATTAGCTTTAGAAAATGTATGGAAAATGTATCTATTATTACAACGTGACAAGCAGATGCAACTTCCCAGTGTATGTGCATGTTTTTCCGTAAAACTTAACAACAGGCTCTTTCATCTGTAGCTTTAATCTCCCCCCTTCCTTGGCTGACTCTTCCCAGCATGGGGATGCATCTAGTAGCTGAGTGTGCTACAACTAAAAAATATATATATATGTATGATTGCATACTTTTTTTTGCCCTGACACAGCTACAGAGAAACAGAGCATGGATCCTGGACATGGAGTTTATTTGTGATGAAAAAATGTTATAGATATAGGAGCAAGTTCATGGAAACATTTCTTAGAACAGGAAATAGTAATTGAGAATTGTACATTAAGCATCCAAATGGCTATCAGGAAAAGTGTAAACATGGCATAGTCCTTTTTATTTGTGCTAGTCATAGTACATTTCAGATGTTTTGGGGGCATATTAGCAAAGTCATGTAAGAGTATGTAAATGATCACAGCAGGAGTACTGCTTTACACACTCATGAATGCCTATGGGTATTGGACCTGAAGTTTTGTCTGACAAGTTGAATATTCAATACCTTTCTAAATTTCAAAAGGATAGGAGAATATTGATAGGGATTATATTCCAAATCCTGGAACATATATGGATAACACCTGCTTTCTGTTTGTGTCTTTTTCTATTGTTTATTTTCTAGTCTGGAAATGCACATGCATCTAGTTCTGGTTTTGCTGCTCACATCAAGTGATTATTTTTTCAGTCAGATATGCAAGGGTGGCACTGCAGGTGGTCTTGCATGTGAGGTAGCTCGTCATGAAGATTATATAGTTTTGTAGGGGAACTTGTGTTGCTTGGCAAGGTTCAGGTTGTGTTGGGAAGGTAATATCCCTATTATGCTTTAAAGCTGTGTGCCCTGATCTGCATGCCCAACTACGAGTATGTGGTATCCTTGTTTATTGACTCACTGAACCATTAAGTCCGAGCCTCAAGCTAATCTAATGGGTAGGTGTAGGAAACTGTCTCTTTATATAGTATACAAAAAAGAAGAATACTGTGCAAAGAGTCCAGCTATCCCTTAATAATGGATAGGGACTTGCTCTGGCAATCCCAAGTTGCTCTTCTATGAGATAGTGTGGTTGAGCACTCTTAGGCTTATCAGAGAGGAGTGTCAGACAACTGCAAATACACACATAGTTGACAATGGTACACACAACTCAGTAAGGAGATCCACACCAATTTATGAAAATAACATGTATCTTTATATAAATTTAGGCACCAGAATCAATACGATCATGTAAGTACATTTTGAGATGGAAATACTTTTAGGTTCCAAAAGTCGACTTAGTGCAATTTTCATAGGTGCCAATGTTATCATATGGAGGAAAAACAAATACTGCATACACGTTCTTTACAGTGACTTACAGGACCAATCCTCAGGGCTTAAGGTGAATACAGGACAAAGTCCAAGGCAGAACCAGCAGGTTACTTCCAGCGGCACTAAGGTGGCCGATTGCAGTCAGCAATACAGTGTTGGGTGCCTAATGTAACTCAATGGGGATCGGCTCTGTCGTAGAGAGGCTGCAGGCTTGCGCTGGGAGACTAGTCAGGCTGAACCAACAGGTGGGCTCAGGTCTTGCGATGGTCGCGGATGTAGGGACACTTTGGACCTCTTCTCCACGGACAAGGGGTGTCAGGTGCAGAGGTTTTTTGAGGCATCGGGTTTTTGTAACCGGGGACAGTCGCTGGAGAAGGGGCATGCACACAGAGGCTGCAGGCAATGTTGGGAGGCACACAGCTGCAGAACCCAAGGTGGTCTATTTCTTCTTTTGGGTCAGCAGGATCTGATTTCCTGGTGCCAGGGGCTCCTCTAAATACTATATTTAGGGATGTTAGGGAAGTGTAGGGTAGTAGCCAATGCGCTACCTACCCCTGGGATTACTATACCCCTATTTGACCACCTCCTGTTGAAAGTGGGCATAACCCTGTTCCATAGTCCCTAAGTTTGCCATCACAAAGATGGCAGACTCTGCAATTTTGCATTTGCTTCGGGTAGCCCACCTTAGAGGTGGAACTAGCCTGAAGGTGAACACGCCTCTCTGACTACTATTTTTCCCGCCTGCCCAGGCACTAATCAGGCCCTTAGTTGGTCACCGATTCCGACCCAGGCCCAGCTGTGCGGCTGAATAAACCAACGCATCGTGGGACTACGGCTGAAGAAATCAATGCAAGTGCTGTTGCCGCCGCCGCATCGAGAACCACCAAATCCTCGATCCTCACGCATCACACCAGGGAGCCAAGTCTACAAGGGCACTGGGGCCACAGTAAGAAACTGACTCCTCACCTCCCCGCATAGTAAGAAACCGACGCATCAACTCCCCTTCAGTAAGGAACCGACGCATCACCTCCCTTGTGTGGCAGTAAGTACCCAACGCATCACCCCCCCTGGAGTGAGGAACCAACGCTTCACCTTCCCTGCGCATAAGGAACCGACACATCACCTTCCCTGCGGCTGTTCTTGGTTTTGATTTTGACGCATCCAAGGTACTTTGTGTTGAAAGTGTCGCATCTGCAATTTGCTTTGAACTGAACTGTTTCTACCATCTGAAAGTCATATTTTTATTACTGTGTTGTGAATTATTGTTGTTTTGGTCTTGTTTTGGTTTAGATAAGGATTACTTATTTTTCTAAACTGGTGTGGTATCCATTTGTAGTGTTTTCACTATATTACTGTATGTGTTCACAAATGCTCTACACATTGCCTCTGAGATAAGCCTATCTGCTCGTGCCCAGTTACCAAGGGGGTGAGCAGGGGTTACTTTAGAAGTGTATCCCCCTTACACTGACTAGGAAGAAGGGTTCCTACTTGGACAACGGTGCAAACCATTGCCAACTAGAGACCCCCATTTCTAACACCACCTATCTCTTTATACCCCCTCATTGCTGCCTCTTGTTGGCTGCTGCTGCTATGTTGCTAGGTCTAAAATACTAAGCAGGCACAATCACCCTTAAAAAGAGGCTCACAATTGGCACAAGGGTTTCCATGAGAAGCCAAAAATGGGCCCAGCCCTGAAACATGATCAAAAGGAGGACCATAAACATAAAAGTGCAGTGTATTATCATGAGTGAAGAAAATATTTATGTAACCTGCATTAAAACCATACTTATTACAAGGGTCGGACAGAGACAGACAGTAGGCCATGCCACCAAAATAAAAGTAGCCAGTCCCCATTAGTGAATCAGATAGCTAAGAAAGTGGCCTACTTTTGCACATTAGGACAATTTTTAACTTGTATAGACAAGCTGTATATGTGGTTTGCAAGATATGGGTGACTATGTGCATTTTTGTTTGTTGTAGGCAACGTCTGTGGTCATACCAAAGGAAAAAGAAACTGCAGATCAGACCATAAATAGGCCCACAAACAGCCAAAAAAAGAAACAAATGCTGTCCTGTGAGACTGCCAAGTTGCTTCATGGACCAGTACAACCATGCTCATTATTATTTGCAGATAGGTAATAGTCCTAGATTGCATTGCAAAATATATGGGTGCGATATCCTGAAGCTCCAGAAAAAGAAGAAGAAGGAAAAAGAAGACTGATTCCTACATTTGTTATTTTGATACTATATTAACATAAATGTTTATATTGAAAATTGATTTTACAGTTTTAACATGTTAACAATTCAACGTAATTCATATATTTTTCCCTTTGTACATACTTGTGTGCATTTGCATATGCACTTACTTTCAAATGCTTGACACACTTTCTTGAACCCTCATTACAAGATGGCCACTACCCTGCCATGTGCGGCTAAATAAAGACCTCTTTCACTCTCACAGCCACCAGTCAAATAGCAAATGAGCTCTACTACTCAGCCTGCATCCAGATAAACAGTGAAGTTTGAGAAATGCAGAGGACTGATGGCTTGATAGCAGAAACTAACTACTATTTTAGAATTCGCTCTGTAAATACAAGAGATTATGTACTACAATAGCTACATTGAAGTCGGACAAGGTCCTTTTTACAAATTAGTGCTAATTATTTTCAGCTTTTTGTGTATATATTTCCTGATATTTCCGATTTAAAGCCGATACTCCTCATCATCAAAAACCTTATTTAATGCATTTGCACTCCAGGCTTTTTATAATGGACCCAAAAATATGCTTCCCTACCAATTACAGCTTTCTGTCTATTAAAGACAGAACATATGATTATATTTTTAGACGTACATATACAAATTGCGTTCACAGTGCAATCACTACTATCTTGAAGCGCAGCAAATGCGAAACTAAATTAAGATTCCGTGGTAGGAACCCTCCTCTAAACAATGAGGTCTTGAGACTGCCATTTATGGAGACTTACATTTGTACAGAGGAGTGCTGAGCCTACTTAATACACATATCAGCTTCTATACATGGAGGGTGAAATTACCATAATCAAACATTCAGAGAGGTTAAACACGGGTCTTGCAGCGCAGTAAATCCTTTTGAAGCTCCAGAACTGAATATTCCACGCAGCCCCTCCAAATTTGAGCTGACAGCATTTTGATGCTACAGATGAAATCGAAGAATTGTAATGCTCAATTATATTTTTCTTTTTTAAAGGATGGGAAGGTCTTGGTTTACGCACATTGGGGCAGATTTATGTTCCCTGGCGCATCCCTGCAAATCAGCAGGGATGCGCCAGGGAAGATGCGTCACGCAAGTTTGCCCTTGCGCCGCCGCAGATGCGCCGCATTTACAATGCGGTGCATCGTGGCGCAAGGACAAGCAGATGCGTGACGCATCTGCCGGCGTAAGGTTGGCGCAGTGCTGAAGATGTGTCGCAAGCGCGACGCAACTCCAGCACTGTTCCAACCTACCCTATCCCTAACATGGTGCGTCACGCCTTACTCCTGCTTGAAGCAGGCGTAAGGATTTAACGCACCAGCGTCGGGAAAGTGACTGCGTGAAATCTTGTAGATTTCACTGCGTCACTTTTCCGAGGCTTTTTCTGTCGTAACGCCCACCCTGCATACATTAAACATGACGCAGGTTTAATGTGGCGCAGGGCTTTACAGCGTGACGCATCTCCCTAGATGCGTCACGTTCTAAATCTGGCGCAGCATGGCGCTTGCTTTGCGCCGCCGCTGCATCACAAAAATGACGCAACGGCGGCGCAAAAGTGGCGCACGGGGCTTGTAAATCTGCCCCATTGTATTTTGCCTGGCGCTGTTTATTTGGAATGCAATATTGATGCAATTAGCTTTCCTAGCTTGTTTTCTAGAGTAAAATGATTTAAGATACACCTGACTAGATAGGTTTTTCTAAAAGTAATATTAATTTAAAAAAGAAAGCGAGAGTCACATTTCAGTGCATGATATTCTGAATTCGCCTGGTTAGAGTTAGTGCGTCAATAGATAATGATGGGGTGGATTTACCTATTGGCAGTAAGGAACTCCGTCTCTGCCATGGTTACACCTTTCCAACGGCCCAACAGAGTTAGGGTCCATTGAAGGCTGACTTCAATGTCTGCCTACCTAATTTAGGGGCATATTATCAAGAACGGCGTTAAACATTATCTCCGGTTTAGCGGCAGAAAACTGCAGCTAAAGCGGCGATAATGGGCTTGATAATATGCCCTTGAGAATTCCAACAGAGGTCCATGTTCTGGTGTGAACATGGGCTTCTATGGGAATTCTCCAGGGCATATTATCAAGCCCATTATCGCCGCTTTAGCCGTTAAACTGGCGATAATTTTAACGCCGTCCTTGATAATATGCCCCTTAGATGGTTGGACATAGAGGTCAGTTTCCATTGCCGTCACCACCAGAAAATCCCTGGTGATAAGGGACAGCAAAAACTGTCTAATGCCCCCCCCCTCCCACCCCCCCTTTGTCATGGCAGATAACTCCTATGGCGAGGGAGGTCTTTTTTCTTCTTTTCAAAAAGAAAATCCCACTTCAGGATTTTCTTTTTTTAATATTAAAAAAAAATGTCTGATGGACTGCTCCATCATGTTGATAGAGCTGTGCGCCAAACTTAAAAAAACATTCACAGGAATCACCTTAACGTCGGTTCCTGCTAATGCTTTAGAAATTGAAGACAGCTTGATTGTCATTTCTGAATTTGGTTGGCAAAGTAGTCTCAGTTTGGTTGAAGTTAATTCCTCCAAGAGACCAACAGAGATTACTCCATCCGCCATATATTCAATCGGGCCCTAGTCATTGCAGGCAATTTCATTTGTCAGCAGTAAAACAGGCACTGGTACAAACTAGCACCATTAAGTACTTACAGACCAAATGTTTATTGTTGCTAATAGAACTTTATATATTTTTATACAACAAATTGAAATATTGCTGATCAGTTATAACACTAAAAACTCAAATACCTCCTACATGTTTTTAAGTTTTAACTATAAATGCTGCAGCGAATCATTTTTTTTGCAGTCTGTTTTTATTTGCAGAATAAAAAAGAATGGAACAAAGGGCTTTTGATGAGCTCAGCATGCTGTCACTAAGCCTTAGAGTCCACTTCTGCTGAATGACTGACAACACCGAATGTACAATAAATTTGAAATTCCTCTGTATGTGACCAGTCTGCTCTGCAGTTGTTCCAGTTCCCTATCCATTTATCCTTTGCTCCTACTGAGCAGGAAGCATGCTCTGTATTGCTGTTTGTAAATGAGGGTTGAGCAAGACCCCAAAATGTCTATTGATATTGCTTGTGATCCTACCAGGGTTGGGATGAATCACACACTTTTTGCTGAATAAAATGATCTACCTTCTCATACTCAGAAGCAGGCACTCTGCATATTGGTGGGTAGGGTGAGCTTGCTTGTTCTGTGAATCACTTTCATTTCCAAGACTTTTATTCAGACAACTTTTACATCAAAAGTAATTAGGCATTCCTGTTTTCAGTTTGTATTTGTTGTGAATTCTGGTAGGTTTTTAGTATTTTACAATGTTTTCAGAAAATGTAAAAAACAGTGGCTACCAGTGTTTTTTCTTTTTTGCTCTGAAAGAAATCACAGGTTTGATGTTTTCTAAGCTCTTATAAAGAATTTGCTTCTATTTCCATCTTCCCTTTCCTTTCATCCAACTCATACCTCCTTCCTTTGCACTATAGCTGCCTGAATTTCCAGACCCGTGACCTTGTGCTCAACGGTCTCCAAGACTGCATTTACTTCTTAGACCTAACCATCCCCTTAAATCCTTCTTGACTTAACAACCTTGACTTACCTGTCTCCTGGTCACCTTTAATTTCTCTGATCTCACAGTTGTACTTCCAGAGGAGACAAGCCCTTGGCCTATGCCCTTGCACTATGATACTGTGCTGCTGAATTTCCTTTTGCATTTTGCACCCTCTTAACTAAAACTTAAAAACCACCAATTTACCATAATCTAGCAATTTTCTGGCTTCCATAGAAAATATCCCCATATGGCATTAATCTGTCTTTCATGATTCTAACACTGGTCATTCCAAATATAAATCTTGCTTGCCCATCAGATTTATTATATAGCATTGTGACAAAAAGAGAAAAGGATGCCTTCCTATGTTTGACAACTACACATAATTGGTTCTCCATTATCCAATGTATACCAGCTCAAAAAACACCTGTTCACTTTTCCCATTACCTGCTTCTGTACTTCATGGGTCTGTGTTACAAAACACAGAGGATTCAAATTCTCAAAGAATAGCAGGACTATTCCAAAGAAACTAATGATGTAAAATATGATAGAGCCACATCTGAAGAACACATCTGTTTTTTTTCATGAATAAATTAGTTTCCATATTTAGTTTTCCAAATCAGCATCAACTTGGCAAACCAGACAAAAAAAAGATCATGAGGTGGACCAGTCTTTGTAACTAAGTAGGCGATAGGTTAGCTGTTGCCAAAGTAACAGTAAGATCTAATTGGGTTTGTACATTTACATCCTCAAGAAAAGAATGGTACTATTGAAACTAACAGTGGAACCTTCTAATTTACAGCACCTGTCCTAAGGTCACTCCCAGAATATTCTCCCTAGTCATTATATTTCACATAAATTAGGGATATGTGTGCACTCTGGACAGCACCTCAAGAAAAGGTCTCATTGTATCAACTTTACCCCAAAAGCAGCTATATAGACCGTCACATTATTTAGACAATGGTATTACTGCTGCTTGCATAAACCTAGGTGTGTTGAACTTAGATATACCTCTAACAACAGTATTTGTTGTTGTATCTGCGGAGAAAATACTTTTAGTGAAATTAACTTTCTTAGTCAATTAAAACATTTTTTGGTATTCCTAATATTATATAAGATCATTAGTTGAATCTTTGGCTGAAAAGGTTGCTCAACACATTTGATACTTAATAAAGGCCACAACGTCTCTCCAATACTAGTGGAAGAGAGATAGATCATAGGATATGCCCTTCCACCATCAATAAATCACTACCACATAGTATCCTATTAGTATTCAAATCTAAACTATTCACAAATCCATAATTTTGATTGTTTTTTATGTAGACCATCATAGACCACATTGGTGTCATCCTCGGGTCTCACCCTGGTCCATAAACATATTGAATATTTGTTTTTTTGGGTGTATTTTTAAAAGCAAAGCCATGAATGTGGTGACCACTGTCTACTTGACAGAGGGAAGGTATGTCAGTCACACTGAGGAAAGTTTCACGTTTTCAGAAAATCTGAAATAATCTTTATTGGGCCTAATTCAGAAAACTTTTTCTGTAACTATGGGCCTGATTACAATGATGGTGGGACCGCCATTGGTGGCGTTCCCACTGCCATCTGCCCCTGCAGGTCCAGATGGTGGGCGGGCAGAGAGACCATCTGCCACGCATCCGAGGGGCTCAAGGAGCCCATCAGACCATCGGAGAGGGACTGCAATCCCTACAACAATGGCGGTGCCTGCTCAGGTACCACCGTAGGGAATACAATGTACCTTTCCGTCGGCCGTTTCATGGCGATTAAACTGCCATGAAAAGGCTGGCAGAAAGTGACTTTGGGGGCCCCAAGTGGGCCTCCCTTCCCCCCGGCCCTCTGCTATGGGCCATGGGGGGGCACCATAGCATCCCTGTACCATGTGGCAGGCACCACATTATGCCTGCCACATAGTGCAAACTCACCTCGTAGCATTGAGGCTTGTGCTGCAGCACAAGCCTCAATGCTACAAGGCATGTTTTCATCTGCCACCACAGTGGTCGGATTGTAATTGGCATGGCAGAACCGCCCACTCCCTGTCAAGCCGGTCCCGTTCCTGACAGGATGGTGGGCAGATGCTCGGCCGACCACCATCATAATCAGGCCCTAAGTTTGACTCCAAACATATGTTCAAATTAGTCATCAATCATAACTCATGAATAACATATTCTTACATTTGGAAAAAGGCCCTAATTTGCAAATCATTTTCTGAGGATTTACAAAGCTTTATTCTTTAAGCAAGCCTTGTGAGAGCCATTAGCATTGGCATTTGGCAAGTTACAGTTGCTGGTGATAGTAGACAATTTGCAGGTAGCTATCTGTGTGGAAGTGCTGCAAGAGCACAGAAAAAGGGAAACCAGAGCCAAGCATTAGTATGTTGATTAAAGGATTACTAAAAATACCCTGTTCCTAGAGCCTTCAGTGAGTGCTGAGAAATTTATTCTGATCTGAAGCAACAGCATAGTGACGATTTAGAAGTCTACGTCCAATAGTTGCAACATTCAGGATTTAGACACATCATGGCTCTGATTCACAAAGTTGAAGTTAAACCTTTGTGTAACTTTACTGTTTCATTGGTATTTACAAACTAAGGGCCTTACTCTGAGTATGGCAGTGTTAGGACCACCATACCTTGGTGGCGGTCCAACCACTGCCATCGCTGCGGGTCTGTCTACCGTATTTTGAATGTGGCAGCAGGAGTGCCATATGACTACAGCCTCCTCCAGGATCCAGGATCCCATGATGATGGTGCAGCGGAAAGGGTAAGGAATATGCTGTGGTGCCGCTGCAGCACCGCCAAGCATATTCCGAGTAACAATTCCATTCGCCCATTTCATGATGGTGAACTCACCATGAAAAGGATGGCAGAGATGCAACTAAGGGGGCCCTACTGCCACTTCTGAGTCTGTGGGTGCATGCGAGGGCACAACATGGAATTGCACCTCCATTCCTGCACGGTGTGGCATGCACAACCTGGTGCATGCCACAGCCTGCAGGAACGTGCTGCAGGCACTGTCAGAGGGGCTTTCTGCTGTTAATGCTCTCCTAAGAGCGTAGCATAGCTGCCACCACCCAGTATCGCCTGCCCACCCTGTATTCAATGCTGAATCAGCGGGCGGACGCAGCACAGGCTTTGTGGTCCTCCTGCCAGTGCAGTGGTGGCAGTCCTGCAGAAGGAAAACTCGTAATAGGGACCCAAGAATTTAATATTACTAATAGTAATTTTACAACTGCAGAAACTCGGCATTGTGGTGGAGAATACTCATATAAAAAATAGCCCTGTCCTATCTTTTGATGTGTGGAGTTATCTGCCCCAAATGCAGAGCCTCTGCAGTCATAAAATTACTATTAGTAAAATTAAACATGTAGTTTGTGAATACCAGAAAAAAAGTAAACTTACCCAAAAGTGTATATTTACCTTTGTGAATCAGGCACATAGTCTTAATCTGAGGACACCGGGTAACTAAGACTGCTAAAAACTGCCCTTTAGGAATTTCATCAGCCCCCTTGCAAACATAATTTTAAGTAATCCAGTTTTCATGAACGATAAACTCTGTAACAATCTCTTATTTAGATTGTGCACCCATGCTGTAAGTGTTCTGGAAAGAGATGAGTCACCCTCACTGCCACCTAGATTTAGGTGTTGAGCTAATGCAGTTCTAATTGCTAGTGTTCACTCTGCATCTTTGCATGCCATTCAAATGTTCACACCTGAGTAAGAAGGTGGAGTGATGCATTTTCCTCTAAAAGGGTATAGTTAATCATTGTGAAACTGTCACTAGATGTGGTTGATAAAACAGACTAATATGTTTTGAAATATCCACCTGAATTCATTATAGTTTTATTTTTTTTATTTTTTATGGGAATGCTTTTGTGAAATGCCGAAGTTGACAAATGTAAATCAGCTAAAAATGTAGTGCATGATAAAGATGCTGGTTGGACCGACTCCATTGCTGGAGTGTGGCAAAATGTGCACAGTGCAGTCAATGGGGATACATACTGCTGAAGGACTTACCTGGATTCCGACGCCCACAGGATCATTGTCCGAGGTGGAGAGGGGACCTAGAGGAAAGGATCCATGGTGGAGACTGCTGGAGAGAAGCAGATTGGGGTGAGTATGAACCCCAAATCCTTCGTTTCTAATTACTCGAGGCAGATGGTCGGTCTGCCACGGTCGGGTCATCAGAAACCCATATTGTTATCCGGATGGTAGTCGGAGATCTCTGTACAGCTTTATGGATGTAGTTTGTCTCCAACCATCATCTTGGTAGTTGGAAGAAAGCTGTTGGAGTCTGCGGTCTTTCAGCCGTCGGTTTGAGTACACGATGCATGCATCGAAATCCGGCAATTGAACTGACCACTTCTGAGAGGACCTTCGACGGTCTGACTGAAATCGTAATCAGCCCCTTAGTTAGGTCTCACTGTGACAGTGCGTATGCCAGTGCAAGTGCTCTCACTTCTTAGAAACTTTATTTTCTACCAGGAGGCTGGAACCCGCCATTGCTTGCCATACATGGGCTTCATTGCCATTCCCTTTTGCTACCTCCTAATTGGACAACACAAGCTGGCTTCCCTTCCTATTCTTTCCTCTGGAGCAGGAATCAGGTACTGATTGCTTCATATTCATTAGAGCCTTTCTATAGCTGGCACTGTGGTTGAGGTACTATTTTACATTCCATATGGTAAAGACATCCTTGTTGCTTATTCCCTCCCACACTTACCCCCTTGTCTATGTTGCTTCTTCCCTTTCTTCTTTCTTCCCACCTCCCACCCTCCTCTTGTAAATGTTGCCTCTTCTCTCACCCTCATCCCATCCATTTTATGTGAAGCCCCCCTACAGCACTCTACCAGCAATAGGAATAAAATGCCATGATGCGCCAGTGCTGGCTGTGTCACAAAACTTATTTTAGCTTACCGTTACCTTGCTATATTGCTTTTTTAAATAACTTTTAGCCATACTGCACTGCAGTCACACTGCTCTACAATAGACTAAAAGACATTGGAAAAGCAAATAGCTCTCACATAGGCGAGACCTATTGGCTTTTCCGGTGCTTGTTTTTACCACTTTCAAGGAATAGAGACTCTCACGGGGGTATTGGTGCCTCTTGGTGTTGTACGGGCACTAACTCTACCATGCAACTTCACAACTCAAAGGGATATCTCTAACAAGACATAATGCCCTGTTCAGATAAAAATAGAATTGTAGGTTACAGTTCATTTTCACATTTGCTAGCTATTGTATCACATCTGAAAGTCCCTAGAGCTTTAATATACGAGGCATGTGGTGCCTCACCACAAAAACGTAAAGATGTTACTCAATAGGACACCAAAATCCTTCAACCCCTTAACCTCTGTGTGCAGCTTACAAATTCTTTTACCACTGAGCTGCTTTTTATCTCTCTATATCTATCATTCAAACTGTTCTCTAAGAACTCATCTTACAGGACATGCCTTTGTTTACTTAATCCCATACTATATTCAGTTCTTGTATATATGAGAAATATATGTTTTGTCATTTTTTGTTAAGCAAGCTTTATCCGTATACTCAATCATCTTGTGTAAAAAGTGCTAATGTCTTAAGCACATCAATACTTCTGCTATGTAAAGACAAATATTTAGCATTTTAGAGAAAGCCTATAAGTTTTGTTCATTTCCTTGTATGTTGAGGAAACAATTGCAATTGTAACATTCATCTAGCAAGTTCAAATAGAAGCTACAATATGTTAAAATACAGAATCTCCGATGCTAAATTTTCCAGAAAATATATAAAATAAATTACTCACAGTGCCAGTCACAGAAGATTATTATAACAGGTCAATCCATTATTCCATAAATAAAGAAAAAATACAGATTTTAAATTGACAGTGTAATGAGATGCAGTCTGTTTCTAAGATCTTTATGAGTTGTTAGTTTCTTCCTGTGTAAGATCTAAGAATATTATGCCCAACCATAAAATATATCTCACATGCAGCTTGAACTGTAATACGTTTATGATATTAAAAACATTTATTCATACTTTTCGTAAGCTGTCGTTCAACCATGACCAAAATATTAGCAGATGGACCGCCCTACATGCTAGCAATACAAATACAGTTTGTCGTTCCCAATGTCCCTACAACTCAAATATGTGTGGCCACATTAATCTGAAACATGAATACCTGTTCCTTAACTTTGAATTCAGACTGCTTATCCAGTAAATTTGATGATGCAAAAGCCTAAGCCTCAAGTGAAGAAGTACAATAAAATTATATAATTATCACAGCAGACGTAACTGCTTAACTGACACAATATCGTGGTAAACAATATCGTTGACAAAAATGTTGTGTCAAAAATAGCATTTACCATAATATTGTGATCCAATACTTATAATGATAAGTCCAAAAATATCGAGAAAAAATATTGTTGACAGTAATATTGTTAAAAAATAGACAACAATATAGATTTCTTAATATAGAGTTTCAAGTAGTAAATGTTAAATATTTTATTCTATCATTTTAATATGATATATTAGCGTAGTTTGGTGAAAATGAAAAGCCCATGGCAGGTCCACAGAGTTGTTGATCTATATCAACAACTCTGTGGAACTGCCATGGGCTTTTCATTTTCACCAAACTTCGCTAATTTAACAATGGGCTGGTGGGAAAAAGAGATCGCATGGGGACAGAAAATCAACAAGTGCTTGACAAAATCGTAGCCTGGCTGAGATATATTGACGATTTATTTATAATCTGGAACGGCAAAAAAGATGAGTTCATAGAATATTTTAACAAATTGAACCAAAATGAGATCAGCCTGTCCTTCACATGTTCAACCAGCTGCACAAGGGTGATCCTCCTAGATACATCAGTGTACATTGATCAAGGACAAATTCATACAACATTGTTCATAAAGAAAACAGCAACCAACTGTATTCTACACAGTGCAAGCTTCCACCCCAAGCCTTTACGTAACAGTATTCCATATGGGGAACTTGTGAGAATATGATGAAACTGTTCTAAGGACCATGACGCTAAAAACAAAATACTAGAAAGTGCACATTCAAAAATATTGGCACATATTAGTTCAAGCTCAAGACATCGGGGCAATCATTGGTGCACAACCACAAGTGACATACAGAAAGGTCCCCTCTTTACAGGACACAATAGTCCAAAGCCATTATCAAGAAACACCTGAAAGAAATTGGCTAGAAGAAAAACAGCTGGGCTTGGCATCCCCAGCAAAATGTTAACCGCTTGCTGAGGGAGTTCCTTGTATTGGGCAGGTTATCAGGGATTGGCATTAACTGGGGGAAATCTCAGTTCTTTCCATTGACGGCAGTGGTCTCTAGGTTTGCTCTTGACTTCCCGCTGGAGTGGTGTGATGGTGAACTTCGTTATCTAGGTATACAACTGGCAGGGGACAGGGACAGCGTGCTGTGACTCAACTATGGCAAAGCTGTCACGCAACTATCAGATGACATTACGCGATGGATTGCTTTGCCTCTTTCTCTTGCGGGAAGGGCATCTCTGATTAGGATACGGTTCTTATATTTCTTCATGAATATACACTACCACCCTGGATCTTATTTCTCTGCACAGAATTGATTAGATTATTGTGGGGAGGCAGGCAACCGAGGCTTCAGTGGTCTATGCTCACAAAACCATATGCTCAGGGCGGGTTTGATGTCCAAGACTTTGAGTTATATTTTATGTGTGCGCAAGCACATTATGCATACTATTGGATCAACCCTCCCCCGCAGCATGCCGCAGGTGGCGGCGGAGGACTGGCTCGCAGATCCTACTCTGTTGAATGGGGCCATATATTCGCGTGCCCGCTCCCGCACGGAACCACCTACAACAGTCACGAGAACGGTCGATGCATGGCGCCGACTTGCGGCCATGCTTGGCTCTCCATTTCTGTATTCATCGTGGCTTCCGCTGTCTTACCACCCTTGCATGCCACTGCTACAGGAAAAGGGATTTCAGAAACTATGCAAGCGGATCCAGGTAACTCAATGGGGTGACCCCTTTCATAATGGAGTCTTCCGCTCCTTGGATCAGTTATTTCAAGGGATCCAACCTTCCTCATTGGATGTGTTCCTTTACATACGGCTCAGACAGGGAATTCGAACCATTATACCAGACTTCCCGTAAGAGCCAGTTAATTTTTTCCCACTGCACCAAATGCTGGGGTCCACGGATGGGCGGCACCTAGTCTCCAGGATGTATAAAAGCGTATGCGCACAGCAAAGGGGAGTTAGCACCCACGCATCTGTGCACTGGAGTGCAGAGTTAGGGGGGGAGGTGACAGATGAACAGTGAGAATACTGCTGTCTCCAAACATCACGCATTTCCGCCAGCTGTAGACTGCGCGTAATACACTTTAAGTACTTGCATTGCATGTATTACACCCCCGCTAAAAAATATAGGTATAAACTGGCAGATAATGATAATTGTGAGCGATGTAGATGACCGGAGGCTGGCTTCATGCACTTGGCATGAGAGTGTCCAAAGATACAGGAGTTCTGGGGGCAGATTTTTGAGGCGCTTAAGACAATGACGAGTTTCACGCTGGGGAGGGACCCCTTGATAGCTCTGTTGGGGTATACTGCACAAATGCCCAAGGCCCATCGCAAGTTTCTTGATGTGGCGTTCCTTCTAGCCAAGCGCAGGGTGGTGTGCCGGTGGGGACGGGGACGTGCTCCGAAGTTCAAAGATTGGCTGGCAGATCTACTATATTGTCAGGCGCAATTGGCTGTGTATGCTGAATTACAGCCCAGAGCTTCTAGACCTAAGGATATATGGGGACCACTACAAGCGTACCTTCTCCTGCAAGAGTCTGATGGGGTGGATCCGTTGCCACAGGGACCTGAACAATGTTTGTCAACCATGGCGTAATACTTCGTGGGCTCTGATGCAGGGTCTCCCTTCATTATTGCTACTTGATATTGAGTAGATTTGTGGGGGGAATGGGGGGAGGGGCGGGACTGGGGTCTGAGATGTGGTGAAATTTAGAAACGTGTTTTACTGTACTCCTCCAGATGCAAGGGTGGTGGGCCCTCTGGTACTCGTATGATCCTATGATGGACAAGTGTGGACTGGGGCGGGTTACTCCTGATATCACTACCGGGGTTGCAACAGGAAAAGCGAGTATAGAATGACTGATGGCTATAAGTTGCAGGTGCTGACTGAACATGCTGTGTTCATTTTGGATATTTGGCGGTGTAATGACTTCTTGTTTTATGCTGAAAACCAATAAATAAAAGTAAAAAAAAAAAAAAAATGATAAACAGCTGGGCTTTAAAAATGTAATAATTGCAAAGCCTGTAAAATTGGGACAAACACAAAGGAATCAAGGATATGGAAGGCAGAACTATTAAAATCAATCAAAGAATTACCTGTACAACCCGATTTGTGGTGTATGTCATCCAATGTGGATTAAAATATATTGGAAGCACTATCTGTATGCTTAAAAAACGGATCTTGGAACACATTCGTGCTATAAAAAACTAGGATTTGAATTATGCAACAGTAAGACATATAGGGACATGTTAGAAAAATGACTGGAGACGAATGGAGTTCTTTGGATTGGACACTGTTCCACAAAGTGAAAGAGCTGGTGACTGACAGAAAGAAAAAACTGAGACAACTGGAATCGCGATACATTATCAGGCTACACACGAAGACCCCTAAAGGCCTTAACAACGATGAAGAACTACATGAGCACTTATGAAAATGCAGACTGTGATGTTCTTCTATGGAATTAATAACAGCCTCTTTTCAAAATATTTGTGCACAATCAATCAATAATTTCCCTAGTGTAATCCTGTTAATGACAACATGATCGACTGCTAAGTATTATCCATGTATATATTACTGTCATTAATACTGATGTTCGAGGAACTAAAAACACAAGGTATAGTCTTGATTTGATTGATTTGATTTGATTTATTTGATTTGATTTATAGATTTGTAAAGCACACGTATGCCCGAAGGCGTCTTGGCGCTGGAATTGGCAGAAACGCTGAAGTGTGGCAGGTCCTGGTGATTCTAATACAATATATGAACAAATCAGTTGGCGAATAACCATGTTTTCAGCAGTCTTCTAAATGACATGAGCGACGTGCTGCTCTTTATCGGGATCAGTAAGTGGTTCCAGGTCTTCGCTGTCCCTAATATGAAGCTTCTGTCCCCCCAGCGAAACTGCTTGTGCCTGGGTATTAACAGTAGTTGTGAGTGGGCTGACCTTAAATTTCTGGCTCGCATATACCTTTTGAGATGTGTCCTCAAATACAGTGGTCCTTTACCCTGTAGGGCCTTATATGCAAGGCATTGTGATTTAAATGTAATTCTTTTTTCCACTGGGAGCCAGTGGAGGTCTCTCAATCTATGGGAGACTGATTCATATTCGGGAATGTCCAGTATTAATCTAGCTGCTGCATTCTGCATTCGCTGCAGTTTCAATAAAAACTGGGACTGTAACCCCACGTATAGGGCATTGCCATAGTCCAGTCTGGAAAGGGCCAAGGTTGTGACCAGCCTTTGTAATGCATCCGGGGGAATAAAAGGGCAGATCTTTCTGATAATTTTTAAAATACCCCACAAGGTGGAGGCAAGGTTAATAATTTGACACTCAAATGTCAATCTATCATCAAATACAACCCCTAGGTTCCTAACCTTGGGGACAGGGATTGGGCATTCGCCCAGATCAGCCGGCCATCTTGGAGACCAAAAGGAGGCATTGGACCCTAGTAACAGAACTTCTGTTTTTTCGCCGTTCAATATAAGGCAGTTAGTCTGTATCCATGTATTTATCTGTGACATGCAGATGTTGAAACAATCGGCTGTCTCTTCAACATTATTTGAGACTGATACCACCACCTGGGTATCATCGGCATAGGAGACCACCGAGAAACCACATTGCCTGATGATCGCTGCCAGAGGAGCCACGTATATATTAAAAAGTGTGGGGCTCAAGTAGGAGCCCTGAGGCACCCCACATGGCAGATTGAAAGATTTAGATGCTGATCCATCCACTTCTACCACACACGTTCTGTCCGTTATATAGGATGAAAGTAGAGTAAGGGCGGTATCTTGGAATCCCAGCTCTGCTAGTCTACCAATTAAAATGTCATGTCTTTACAACACTGTGTTGAACAATGGATAAATAATTAATTACCGGTTGTTACCTTGACACTTTTGCGGTTTGAGCATAATGCAACTTGCATTACAAGATCTCAACATTGGACCTTGTGTACTAAACACAAACTAGGGAACAATGATAATATTCATCTTATAAACAGTAACAATACCAACTGACTCCTTGTTATTGGTTTGTGTATGCAAGCCGATCCCTTACTAACAATGGTGAATTAGTCTGTCTTCTATATTAAGGACTGTATTATTGTCAAAAACTACATCTTCCAGAAGGCTACATTGTGGGCTGAGCTGGGAGTGGTATAAAACAGAATGAATGGTAATGTCCCCCAGCCGTGAGCAAGGCCCTGCGTGGCCGAAACGCATTGGTGTGATGGACTAGCTCTGTTTGTCAAATAAAATATCAGAAGAAAGAATCCTCAGTGTGGCGTATCCTTGTTTCTAAATATATATATATACATATGCTCCGCTCCCAAAACTTCTGCTTTCACCAGTTTAGGAAGAATGAGCCACATCAAAGGAGTTGCTTCAAGTAGTTTTACTTCACAGACGCAGGGAGCAGAGGTTTTGGAAATGGGAGCATTAGTAACAGAGGTGATGCCCGTCGCAGGAGCACCAGTCCAGGAACTGGGCGTTTCCAGCATCTTTGCGTGTCTGGCTAGATATGTATTTTTAATATATATAAATATTGTGGTGTAGGCACTGGGGAAAGAGCAGCAGCTGGTCTGCTGATAGAGATGCTCAGCAGTGACGAAGTCCGCCATCGACCAAGCCAGAGTAAAGGAACGAGCAGAACAAAGGCTGACTATGTCAGGGCACAATTGTATGCACGGGCGGGTCATTATACCGCGCTCGCAATTTTGGACTTGCTTATTCCTTTTTGGCGAAAAGATCATCGCACTGGGCATTTTGAGAGGAATCTTGATTGACAAATTGGGAGAGGAAAAGTACTGACTTTTGGGAACTTTCTCTGTCCTCTCTCGATAGCTATATCTGACAGCCAATGAGATCCCTCCATACAGATATTTAAACACCACCCCGCTAAAATCCTCACATTTGGACTATCCAGCTGAAAACCGGCATTGATAAAGGCATCTGCCGAAACACGTCTGCCAGGAGCTGTTACATGAGGACAACGCGTTTGTTTGTTTTTTAAAGTGTGAATGGAGGCATTTAAACTTACTGCAGAGCATCTCCAGCATGTGTCTGACCCGTTTTTTAAGGTAAAAGCGGGACTGGTGTTGTACATATGGCGGAAGTCGGCTCCGCGTTCAGACACGCCTCTTGATTTGGAGCTCCACGCGTTACCGACAAACTTTGTGGCTGAGTGCACGGACTGCACAGCGTGGCGCCCCCCCAGCCTGGATTGTGGTGTAGGCACTGGGGAAAGAGCAGCAGCTGGTCTGCTGATAGAGATGCTCAGCAGTGACGAAGTCCGCCATCGACCAAGCCAGAGTAAAGGAACGAGCAGAACAAAGGCTGACTATGTCAGGGCACAATTGTATGCACGGGCGGGTTATTATACCGCGCTCGCAATTTTGGACTTGCTTATTCCTTTTGGCGAAAAGATCGCCGCACTGGGCATTTTGAGAGGAATCTTGATTGACATATTGGGAGAGGAAAAGTACTGACTTTTGGGAACTTTCTCTGTCCTCTCTCGATAGCTACATCTGACAGCCAATGAGATCCCTCCATACAGATATTTAAACACCACCCCGCTAAAATCCTCACTTTTGGACTATCCAGCTGAAAACCGGCATTGATAAAGGCATCCGCAGAAACGCGTCTGCCAGGAGCTGTTACATGAGGACAACGCGTTTGTTTGTTTTTTAAAGTGTGAATGGAGGCATTTAAACTTACTGCAGAGCATCTCCAGCATGTGTCTGACCCGTTTTTTGAGGTAAAAGCGGGACTGGTGTTATATTTATATATATATATATATTCACTGAAAAAACCATAGGTTTCAGGGGCGTTATAGTTAGCTGGACTTTTCACTCGTACAAAACCATTGAAATTCCCCCATTATAGTTAGTTCAGCTAACTATACCTCACGCGCCCGCATTGCACTGCTGATGACGTCACATATTACATCACTCATGACATGGTCAGTGACATCACTCATGACATGGTCAGTGACATCACTCATGACCTCACTGATGACATCACTGATGACATCATCCAGTGAATGTGTGTTTTTCTGAAAATTAAATATGTTTTATATATGTATATCTCAAGGTCGATGGAAGAATAAACGGGTATATAAGTGTCTAAATGGATGATTTTTTTTTCAAAAATTGATTGTATAACTGACTGATTAAGTGTATCTTAGTGAATACATGGCTTAGTGAGTAATGTTTAAATATGTAAATATCTGTATCAGTCTCTCACTTTGTGTATAAGTGGCCGCATACGTTGGTGAGTAGCTACATGAGTGTCTATATAGGTTATTAGTTGGTTTTTTGAGTATCAGTATGAGTGTCTGTATGGTTCGGTGGGGGGTATTGCATAGTGCATAGATCCATGAATGAGTGACTCAATGTTTGTATGTGTTGAAGACAGCAAGTGTGCAGGACTGTATGGGTGGATGAGTGTGTGTATGGGTGTGTTAATGAGTGAATGACTGTCTCAATAGTGTCTTTATGAGTAACTACATATGTTTTAAACTAGTATATGTGACTATTGGTGTATATAAGTGAGTATATGTGAGAGTGAGAGATTGGAAGAGTTCCTGTATGAATAAATATGTGTTTCGATAAGTGATTGTTTAAAAGACTAAGTATGTATAAGTTTCTGTAGAAGAAAGTGTGGTGGTGTGTGTATAACTGTATATGCAAGTAAATGCATGTTTGATTCTTTATTAGCATGAGTGACTGTGTGTGAGTAACTCTATGGATGAGTGGTGTTGTGTAACAGGTGAATGAGAGGATTTGTATGTGGATCTTAGATTTACTGAATAGGTTGTTGTAACTGGTATTGGTATGTCCATTGTTTTGAAAATTTTAGTTTCTATTTTTGAATGTGTGTATCAGAGGTTATATTAGGGTGAGAGGAGGTCTGCCACTCTATCACAAGGATGATGTCATCAGTGATATCATTGGAGATGTCATCAGTGATGTCATGAGTGATGTCACTGACCATGTCATGAGTGATGTAATATGTGACGTCATCAGCAGTGCATTGCGGGCGCGCAAGTTATAGTTAGCTGAACTAACTATAACGGGGTAATTTCAATGTTTTTTTAAGAGTGACAAGTCCAGCTAACTCTAACGCCACTGAAATCTATGGTTTTTTCAGTGAATTTCTAAGGTTTTTAAATGCTATTTCCTAACTATAACATGCCTGAAACCTATGGTTTTTCCAGTGAATTTCAAAGGTTTTTTAAATGCTAATTTCTAACTATGCCTACAGAGATAGGACATGTGAAGAAAGAAGAAAAAAAGCACAGAAAGAAAAAAAGGAAATGCAGAAAGAAGCAACAGAAGTCCTCAAAGACGAAGAAAAGTGCAGGAAGAAGGATAACGTGCAGAAAGAACAAACAGAAGAGCAGAAAGTAGCCTTATTGCAAAATCATCCTGTACCCTTAACTTTTTCAGATGGATAATGGTGGTAATTGAGTCTGACTAACCAGTCCTAGAGCCAGTGCTATGTTAAAAGACACTTAGAATACAGTGAAAACACCTACATACACTAGGGAACACTATGCGTTGGGATCCCCCTGTGAATAGCATGACCTCCTCTGTGTGCCCCTAGTATATAATAGGGCAGGGGGATTAAAACTACCTCTTAAAACGCACCACAGGGCGTGTTTGCGCACGTCACCTCAGGCCCCGTCCCCTCCCTTCCCCACTGTGTAAACACACCCTGTGACCATTTTAAGTTGGGAGATTAAGTCCCCTTGAATCCTGAGGGTCCCTAGGGTCGAACTAGCCCACTAGGTACCTCCAGTAAGCGCCACAGAGCTGCGTTGCAGAGAGATGTAAAAAGGGGCATGGCCTAGACCACCTCTCTGTAACGCAGCACAATGGCACTTACTGGAAGCACCTGGTGGGCTAGTTGGCCCCAGGGTCCCTCAGGATTGAAGGTGAATTATTTCTCCAACTTAAAACGCGCCACAGGGCGTGTTTGCACATGTCACCTCAGGCCCCGTCCCCTCCCTTCACCACTGTGTAAACACGCCCTGTGGCCGTTTTTAGTTGGCAGATTAAGTTCATTTGAATCCTGAGGGTCCCTAGGGTCCAACTAGCCCACTAGGTACCTCCAGTAAGCTCCACAGAGCTGCGTTGCAGAGAGGTGTAAAAGGTGGCATGGCCTGGACCACCTCTCTGCAACGCAGCGCAGTGGCACTTACTGGAAGCACCTGGTGGGCTAGTTAGCCCCCAGGGGCCCTCAGGATTGAAGGGGAATTATTTCCCCAACTTAAAATGTGCCATAGGGCGTGTTTGCACACGTCACCTCAGGCCGCGTCCCCTCCCTTCCCCACTGTGTAAACACGCCCAGTGGCCGTTTTAAGTTGGGAGATTAAGTCCCCTTGAATCCTGAGGGTCCCTACGGGCAAAATAGCCCACTAGGTACGTCCAGTAAGCGCCATTGCAGAGAGGTGTAAAAAGGGGCATGGCCTGCACCACCTCTCTGCAAATCAGCGCAGTGGTGCTTACTGAAAGCACCTGGTGGGCTAGTTGGCCCCAGGGTCCCTCAGGATTGAAAGGGAATTATTTCCCCAACTTAAAACGCACCACAGTGTGTGTTTGCACACGTCACCTCAGGCCCCGCCCCCTACCTTCACCACTGTGTAAACGCGCCCTCTGGCCGTTCTAAGTAGAGAGATTAAGTCCCCTTGAATCCTTAGGGTCAAACTAGCCCACTAGTTATTTCCAGTAGGAGAGGTGTAAAAAGGGGCGTGGCCTCAGAACACCTCTCTGCAACGCAGCTCCCGGGCGCATACTGGAGATACCTGTTTTTGCTAGTTGGCCCTCAGGGACCTCAGTATTGAAGGGGAATTAATTCCCCAACTTACAACTCGCCAGGGGGCGCATTTGCAGAGTGCTGCAAGGAGGGGGCGTGGCCTCCGGCGTGATGCCGGTCTTTTATTTATTTTTATTTTTTAAGAAGGGGGGCTGTGTGGCCCCCCTTCTTTTTCTAATTTATTGGCCCCAGGGACCCCAACCCCCGGGGCATGGCCTTTAAAAAAAACAAAATCTTTAGGAGGGGTGCTGCGTTGCCCCCCTACTCAGGCCACTTATGGCCCCGGGGACCCCATCCCCCAGGGCCGGCCTTTGTTGTTTATTATTTTTTTTTATATATATATATAGAAACACCTAGGACATGCTGGACAAACCGTACGTACCTATCACCATGACGATTTGCGTGATATTAATTAAAAGGCGACTATGCATAAAATGAATCCACGTGGAATGTATTTACACCGCTAGTGAAGCTCTGACGTGTCTGACGCCCTACCGTGCCTAATCCCTGCGCCCCCGCCGGTGGGTGCTCTCCAAGTAGACACCCTTGTCGTTTATTTATACAAACAAGGGTATCTATTGATGGGCACATTTAATACACACGCACACCAAGCCATTCAAAGGGGATTCGACAAAAATTCGAGCAAAACTATGCAAGAAACCCCCCTCACGGTTAATAAAACACACATCCACCGCTGGATGTGTAATACTTTTTATTTAACTCTCTGGAAAGGAGACAAACCTCACTTGAGAGTCACAGCGTGCTCCTGGCTGAGCCCCATGCTGTGTTACACCCACCAGTGCCCGCCGAGTGCCACACACCTCTGTGTTGTATTCCACCAGCTAGTGCGTATGCTATGACACGCTATGACACTCTCTAGCCCATGTGCACTGTAACACCACCCCGTGAATATGTCATTCCACATTTGCCTTTGCACGGGTTATATTGCCCTATCTAACGTTCCTTCCTCGATGCCTATGTTATAACGCACAGCGCTATGCTATACATATTACAATCTGGGATCCATATCTTTGTCACAGTGCATATGCAACATTACACTCCCCAGCACATATTTTATATTACAACTTTAGAGACTAGTTAGGTTACACAACACTGCCCTGTGCATATTACACTCCAAGGTGCATATCGCATAGCACGCGCTAGTGCCTGTGCTATCTTGCGCTCTCCAATGAATCTGCATATTATATTTCACGCCCCGGTTCATCTTATATCACACTTTCTGGTGCATAGTTTATACCATACACTATATCTAGTTTTCATTTTCAATCGTGCTCTCAGGACTATATTCTATATAACACTGCGTTCACCTACCCTTTTGCACGGGCATTACATTTTGCGATGGGGGTGGAGGGTCAGGGGGTGTTTCTGCCAAGTGAGCCCGGAGTCATAGTCTCAAACGTACTCTTCTTCCTGAATAAAAGTGAGATTATGCTGCATACTTGTTCATATTTTAAGTAGTTAGCACAGACACACATTTTAAAAACAATAAAGTTCCTAATACCCGCCTTCTCTGAACAGTTAGCTTGCTGCCCCATCCACCTCCTCCCTATCCTCTGTTGTCTGAATCCATGGACTAGCCTCCTCCCTCCTGCCATGCATGGTCTGATGTGCTGCCACTGCCCTCAATTTAGCATGATGTACCAGTCCACTTCTCCTGCCCTCCATTGTCCAATTCTATGCCCCATCATTGACCTCCTGCTTAGCCTCTGTGCTTAGCTTGCTGCCCCTATTCTCCTTCCCCCTGCCCTCCGATGTCTTTGTGCATGCCCCTGCTCCATTCTTTTTGCCCACCATGGTCCATGGACCTGCCACTCCTATCTACTCTGAGTGTTCTGTTGAGCTGCCACTCCCCTCCCACCTGCCTAGCATTGTCAGATGATTGTAACCTGTCCCTGCCACCTCCACCCTGCCTGTCCACATTCCATGCCCCTATCCCCTTCCTCCTTTCCTCCATGGTCCATTTTACTGCCACACCCTTCTGCCCTCCCTGGTCTGTTGTGGTGCAACTGCTCCTCCTGCCTGCCCCGTGTGGTCTGTTGTGAGGCCCCTTCCCCTGAACTCTCTTGTCTGTGCCCAGGTCCTGACCCTCCCTTCTATCCTCCATGGTCCTTTGTGCATGCCCCTGCACCCTCCTTCTTGCCCATCATAGCCATTGTGCTGCCACTAACCCTCCCGCTTGCCATGCATGGTCTTCTGTGCTGCCACAGAACCTCCCACCTTCCCTGTGTGGTCAGCTAGCTGCCCCTGACCCCCTCCCACCTTCCCCCCATGGTCTGTGTGTATGCCATCATAGTCTCACTGTTGCTCTCCATGGTGTGTCTTGCTTCTAGTGCCCATCCTGCCTGACCTCCATGGTCATCTTGCTGTTCCTGCCCTGCCCCCTTGCCCCCACCCCTCTGTTTCCATGTGCAGACCCCTATTCCCTCCCTCCTGGCTTGTCTGTTCCATTGTAATGCCCTGATCCGGCACTCCTGCCCTTTATGGTCTGTTATGCTGCCTCTTTCTCTCCTATCTGTCCATTATGGTCAGCTAGCTACCATTGCCTCTTTCCCCTCTGTTCTCTGTTGTCCATGTGCATGGTCCTGTCCCCTCCCTATTGCTTTCTATGGATTGTTGTGCTGCACTCCCATCCCACATGCCCTGTTTGGTGTATTGTGCTGCTGCAAACCCTGATGCCTGCCCTGTAGGGTCAGTTTGGTGCACCTCTCCATGTTCTATTATCCAAGTCCATATCCCTACCCCAATTCCTCCTGCCTTCCATGATCCAATGTAAAATACTTGTGAACATTTTGAACTTGGTAAGAGGGAGATTTTGAATAAAAAAATGGGGTATTGATTTTCCCCTTTGAGTTACATTGAAAAAGAGGCGATTGTAGACAGGAGACAGATCAAATAAGCCCATTTGAGCTTAAAAACATTGGATGTTTCCTGGCTGAATCCGGTCTATTGGCATGTATGGTTGTACTACCACTGCCTCTTCCTTCTGCCCACAATGATCTATTATATTGCCACAGCCTCTCTTGCCAGTCCTTTATTGTTGGTTTGTTGCCCCTGCCCCCCTTTCCACTGCCCTCCATAGTCTGTTGTGCTGCCACTGCCCTTCCTGCCTGCCCAGTGTGGTCAAATTGTTGCCTCTGCACCCTCCTACCTGCCTTCAATTTTCAGAGTCTGTGCCCCTGGCCTCTGCCTCTCAACATTATCCTAATGAACAACTAGATTGCTAACATTCTATATTTATTACAAAAGTGTGGAACGCCTGACGTCATCTTTATGCAATCAAAACTGTAATACCTAGAGCATTTCCATTACATATATGAGAGGGTCTTATTTGCATCAAAATGGTTAGTGCTCTAAAAAACTAAAATGAGGACATAATTTCAGAGTTTTCAAATAGCGACAAAGCACTTTTAAATTATTTGTTATCTTTATGTTTTTTTATCTAGTTGACCACTTGATTAAATGTTGCACTTAGGGGAATGGATGTGGTGTTACTTCCAGAGATGCAGACATTGCAACTGGGGAACCAGGTTGGAGTTTCTGCTTCAGCTCGACATTCTGTGATTCTGGTCAAATCACTTAATCTCCCCATGTCTACAACCAAAATGAATTTGTTCTTGTGTGATGTAACCAATGCTCATGTAAAGCACTCCAATCCCTGACAAGTCTGCACTATATAAAACTGCAAAAACACAAAAAAATTAAAAGTGTTTTGCACACTTCTGTCATTGGGCTACATGTGGACCACATCTGGGTGATATTTGTGCTGCATTTGGGTTATTTTGTCTCTGGGGGCAATCTTTTGAGATTTATTTGTTATGAACTTTCCTAATTTCCTCAATTACTGCAGTCTCCTCAGTAAGAAATGCTTTCAGTTTTTTACTTTGATTCCATCAAGAAGGTATTCAGATATGTCACACATTTGTCATAAATTCTGAATGTTAGCACTCTAGTTGCTCATTAGATCACTGTAGTAAAGCTACTGCTCACCACAGAAATCTGCTGCTGGTATTAAAAGTGCATGTTACAGTCTGCATGTCAGAATTTTTTAATGAAATAGAAGAGGATTTGAGAAGTCACTCAAAATGTGCCCTAATTTTTCTTTCTTCAGCACTAATCATTATTTCTATGGCAAACTGAACCCCCTCATTGTGTTCCTTTTTAAATTAAATGTTTTAAGTGTTAACAGTTTATTCCAATCAAGATGGCTTCAGGTGTGCCATACGTTTGTCATAAGTAAGATAGTAAGCGCTCTAGTTGTTCTTAAGAACACTCTGGGACATTCTGTCATTGGGCTATACTTGGACTACATCTGGGTAATATTTGTGCTACATTTGGGCTCTTTTGTCTCTGGTGGCCATCTTGGGAGACTTATTTGTAATGAAGTTTCCTAATTTCCTCATTTACTACAGTCTCCTCAGTAGGAAATACTTTCAGTTTTTTACTTTGATTCCATCAAGAAGGCATTCAGATGTGTCACACATTTGCCATAAATTCAGAATGTTTGATCCGACCCATATTGGGGGACATACGTTGGATGGTCTTTTTTCCAGCCATCCTGATCTTTTATATCTAGGAACTGAAGCTATTCCGTGGACCGACCATCGGGCGGTGTTTTTCAGTGTTGGAGTTAAGGTGAAACCTGGAGGGGGTCCATATAGACCAGCTAAAATTACGTTCAGGAGGTGGAGCAAAATCAATCGCTCTTCCCTTCTTGAGACTTTGGGCTCTCCTCCCCTACCCTTGACACTGACAATGACATAGCAGCTGCGCAGTTTACCGACTGGATCGCGATCGCTGTCAATCAAGCTGCCCCTCTGCAGGCAGCCACTCAGAATAGACGTCCCTCGGCTGCCCCTTGGTACGGCCCAGAGTTGAAACGACTTAAGGTTGAATGTAGGCGGCAGGAACGTCTGTGGAGAGTAAGTTATGACAGGATCTGTAAGCAGGCCTATGGTCTGGCACTGACTAATTACAAACTCGCCATTCAGAATGCTAAGAGGGAGTACTTCTCTCGGAAAATCTTGGAGGCAGGCAACTCATCCAAGGAACTGTTTAAAACAGTATCGTTCTTGGCGCTTCCCCAGCAGGCGACTCAGTTTACACCGGATCAGCTGTTCTGTGATCATCTAGCCGGCTTTTTTAAAAACAAGGTTACCGACATCTATGCTGATCTACTTAATACTGTAGGTCCCCCGTCCCCCCCTCAGGAGATATCCAGCTGCAGTCTGTCAACTATCCCTCTTTTGTCCTGCACTCAGGTCGAGACCTTCCTGGGCTCCATAAAATCAGGTGCCACTTCAGACCCTTGTCCGCCTCACGTTCTGCTTCTGGTTGCTGATAAGATCTTACCTACCCTTACGGCTCTGATCAATTAAGTACTGGCCGCTGGACACTTCCCTAGTAAGTGGAAAACGGCCAGTGTGAAACCCCTTTTGAAAAAATCCTCACTTGATCCTGCAAAATTTTCTAGTTACCGCCCCATCTCTGGCCTTTCTTTAGTGGCAAAAATAGCTGAGAAGGCTATAAACCAGCATATGATGCAATACCTTGATAAGAACGATATACTGGATAGCTCCCAGCATGGCTTCCGTCCGAGACATTCTACGGAATCGGCTCCTATTACCACAGCTGAGGGGATCAGGGATGCGGTGGACGCTGGGGGAAGAGCGGTGCTCGTCCACCTAGATCTGTCCGCCGCATTCGATACCGTCAATCATGAGGTACTGCTTCAGCGACTGAAGGGAGTTGGCATTGTGGACCGTGTGTGGGCCCTTTTGGCGTCCTTCTTGGAAAATCGGACACAATGCCTACAATGGTCAGGGTTACGTTCGACCAACTTTTCCCTCCCGTGCGGGGTTCCACAGGGGTCAGCGTTGTCTCCGACTCTTTTTAATATTTATGTTAGACCTCTGGCTAGTCTGGTCCGTCGCCACGGCTTCACGCTTGTATCCTATGCGGATGATTCGCAGTTAGTAATCTCAACTGTCGATCAACCCGATCAAACTGCTGTTAAGTTTCATGCCTGCCTGATTGACGTGATGGACTGGATGCGCCGGAGTTTTCTAAAAATAAATACAGAAAAGACGGAAGTGATGGAGTTTGGGAAGGGTCCCTCTATCTGGAACTCCCTCTGGTGGCCAGCGGCGGCTGGCCAATGTCCCCTTCCAACCACGAAGGTTAGGAACCTGGGTGTGATTTGGGATGGAAAACTGAATATGTCTGCCCAGATTAACTCCCTAACATCATCCTGCTTTTATTTGTTAAAAACGCTTCAGAAAATTCTCCCCTACATCCCTCAGATGCTCCAGAAGACTGTGATGGCGGCTTTGTTTATGTCCAAATTGGACTATTGCAATGCCATGTTCTTAGGGATAGACAAGTTTCAGGTGGGAAAGATCCAGTCCCTACAGAACGCGGCTGTTCGGGTCATCCTTAATCTACTGAGGGGCTGCCCTACCTCTGAAGGGAGGAAATCCCTGCACTGGCTCCCGGTCCAGCAGAGGATAGAGTTTAAGGCCCTCTGTCTGGTTCACCGGGCTCTTTTTGGGGGTGGCGCTAACGATGGAAGACAGAGATTTAAACCCTATCTCCCGTCTCGGGCCCTTCGGTCTGCCCATCAGGGTCTTATCTGTATTTCCAGGTTTAAACTGGCCAGATGGGGTGGTCGCTCATTTGGTAGACGTGCAGCTAGCCTGTGGAACCATCAGCCTCTGGAACTACGGCTTCAACCAGATTATGTTCTTTTCAGGAAATTGTTAAAACATCACCTATTCAAAACCCAACTGTAATCTTATCTGCTTTCCTTGCCTCTCTACACACACCACAGCGCCAAGACACCTCCGGTATTAGAGCGCTTTAAAAATTTCTTTATACTTATACTTATACTTATACTTAGCACTCAAGTTGCTCATTAGATCACTGTAGTAAAGCTACTGCTCACGAGGGAAGTCTGCTGCTGGTATTGAAAGTGCATGTTACAGTCTGCATGTCAGAATTTTTTAAAGAAATAGAAGAGGATTTGAGAAGTCACTCAAAATGTGCCCTAATTTTTCTTTCTTCAGCACTAATCATTATTTCTATGGCAAACTGAACCCCCTCATTGTGTTCCTTTTTAAATTAAATGTTTTAAGTGTTAACAGTTTATTCCAATCATGATGGCTTCAGGTGTGCCATACGTTTGTCATAAGTAAGACAGTAAGCGCTCTAGTTGTTCTTAAGAACACTCTGGGACATTCTGTCATTGGGCTATACTTGGACTACATCTGGGTAATATTTGTGCTACATTTGGGCTCTTTTGTCTCTGGTGGCCATCTTGGGAGACTTATTTGTTATGAAGTTTCCTAATTTCCTCATTTACTACAGTCTCCTCAGTAGGAAATACTTTCAGTTTTTTACTTTGATTCCATCAAGAAGGCATTCAGATGTGTCACACATTTGTCATAGAATTCTGAATGTTAGCACTCTAGTTGCTCATTAGATCACTGTAGTAAAGCTACTGCTCACCACAGAAGTCTGCTGCTGGTATTAAAAGTGCATGTTACAGTCTGCATGTCAGAATTTTTTAATGAAATAGAAGAGGATTTGAGAAGTCACTCAAAATGTGCCCTAATTTTTCTTTCTTCAGCACTAATCATACCACTTTATTCCAATCAAGATGGCTTCAGGTGTGCAATACGTTTGTCATAAGTAGGACTGTTAGCGTCCAAGTTGTACTTTGGAACACACTGGGAAGCTGCAGTAAAACACAAAGGAATCAACTGACAGTCTCTGCCCTTGTCAGATGTACATGTTTTACTGAGAATGTCTGACTTCATTCTCACATGACTGAGAAAGATAATGTGAATTTACAGAAAATATGCTCTCAGTTTAGCTTATAGATCACCTAGCAAACCTCTGTGGGAAAAGCATGAGAAAACAGTTTTTTCTCAAACATGATTCATGATATCACAGCAGAAGGTTTTTTCACATGGTAAAATCACCTTAGAACACACCACAATTCCTAAAATGAGTATGGTACCATCAACAAATGATTTATTAATGTAACTAAAGTATTAAACCTTCTATTAACTGCAATGCTTTTTAATGAGGTGCTATCATGTATATTGGTGCCAAGATGGCTGCCAACACTTCTTAGATGAAGTGCTGGCAGCCAATCAGATCTCACGATGAGATGTGTGGTTAGGCTCCGCCCAGATATTTATGTGATTTTACTTTTGATTTTCTCAGGAACTACTGAACAAATTTACACCATTTAACCAAAAGGCACGACTCTGAACAAAGGGCTACCTTTTTGCCAGATTTGGTGTAATTCCGTTCAGCAGTCCGGGCTGTAGCTGCGATTAAAGGTTCCAATGGAAAATTGCATGGGGAAAACATGTTTTTGGACTCCCCTTTTTTCTCGGCCCCCGCTTGACGAATCACCCCGAGACTTTCAGGATAGGAGCGGACCGGAGCGCCCCACCAATTTTGAACATTTCGCGAAGATTCGTCAACCGGCGCCAAAGTTGTTCCAAATAGAATGTTGCAGATTTCCTATGGATAATAGGTCCTAACTATAACCCCCTACTGGCGAAGTGAAGTCATCAGTGATGTCACTGACCATGTCATGAATGATGTAATATGTGACGTCATCAGCAGTGCATTACGGGGGCGCGAGTTATAGTTAGCTGAACTAACTATAACGGTGGAATTTCTATGGTTTTGTATGAGTGAAATGTCCAACTAACTATAACGTCCCTGAAACCTATGGTTTTTTCAGTGAATTTCTAAGTTTTTTTAATGCTAATTTCTAACTATAACGTGCCTGAAACCTATGGTTTTTTCAGTGAATTTCTAAGGTTTTTTAAATGCTAATTTCTAACTATAACATGCCTGAAACCTATGTTTTTTTCAGTGAATTTCAAAGGTTTTTTAAATGCTAATTTATAACTATAATGTGCCTGAAACCTATGGTTTTTTCAGTGAATTTCAAAGGTTTTTTAAATGCTTATTTCTATGTATAACGTGCCTGAAACCTATGGTTTTTTCAGTGAATTTCTAAGGTTTTTTAAATGCTAATTTCTAACTATAACATGCCTGAAACCTATGTTTTTTTCAGTGAATTTCAAAGGTTTTTTAAATGCTAATTTATAACTATAATGTGCCTGAAACCTATGGTTTTTTCAGTGAATTTCAAAGGTTTTTTAAATGCTTATTTCTATGTATAACGTGCCTGAAACCTATTATTTTTTCAGTGAATTTCACTGTTTTCTTTAATGCTAACTTCTAATTATAATGTTCATTTAACCTATAGTTTTTTCCGACACCCAAGAGGGACACAACACCCACTGCCACAACCCTCAGGACCTCCCCCCGTACACCCCCTCTCCCTACTACCACCAAGGCAGTGCAGAACAGGACAGCAAACCCTCCAAAAACGGCATGGTCCCTCAGCCATATAATAGCTCAATGTTGGGAAATGTGGCAATCGTTTTTTCAGTAAATTTGAATGTTTTTTTTAAATAGTAATTTCTAACTTTAATGTTCCTGAGACCTATTTTTTTTGTGAATTTCAAAGGTTATTTAAATACTAATTTCTATTTATAATGTTCATAAAACCTATGTTTTTCTCAGTAATTTTGAAAAAAAAATGTGATATTTTGTAACTTTAATATCCTAAAAATAGTTTTTGTAATTTTTTTCATTTGTTATTTAAACTTCTTTTTTAAATATTAAACATTTACATACAGTATGAAAGGAAGCCCAGCACAGAGCCACATCTGAAAACCAACACATATCATAGACCTACTGATCAAGCAGCTCCGACACCCAAGAACGCCACAACTCCCACCACCACACTCAGGACCCCCCCTACCACCGAGGCAGCGCAGAACAAGACAGCAAACTTTCCGAAAACGACATGGCCCCTCAGCCACACAATAGCTGAATATTGGGACAGGTGTGAACAAACTATATGTGAAGGAAGCAATTCACCCATGAATAACAATGCACACAATGCAAAGTGTAGCGGTGATGTGCTGGACATATCTTAGTATGATGAACACACACCTCTCCATCTGCACAAATACTACTGGTGCTTGTAGTGTTGTGGACATTGGACCCAACCATGTTACGTCAAACACTAGGGAAGATCTCAGTCATGTAGCTGTGCCGTCCCCGCTTGTAAGCATAAGCGTAACCGGAGTGGGCTGCTTCGACCTATGCCACTTCAGCGTAGGAGTGTGAATAAATAGGCCGGGGCTCTTGGCGTGGTTCACTTGTGAACTGTGAAGACCAACGACTGTGCCAGAGTGGCGGGCCTCACCCTGCCACGAGGCTGCTGCCATGACCGCGGGTCTCCTCGACACAGGCCCCCTGCAAACCCAGTGGCACAGCAGTGCAGACTTATGTCTGTACAGACTAGTGCCCTTGATCTACACTGCGGACTCTAGTTGGCCGGAGCATGCACCCTAGTCCAAGTAGGGACCACCGCTTCCGACAGGGTAACTCGGCGCAGAGCAGGAAGGCTTAACTTCAGAGGCAATGTGTAAAGTATTTGTGCAACACACACCAACAGTAACACAGTAAAACACGCACAAAAGGGACACCACACTGGTTTTTATATAAAAATAAAAGAATCTTTATCTAAAATTGTGCGAGATTCAAAAGCAGGTAAATCCAGTTTCCAGGCAAGATCAACAATCAGATAAATCCAGTTTCATATAAATGAAGTAAAGTTATCTTTATCCAGAGATTGTGCCCGGTTCAGAAATAGTAAGAATTCACCATCTGTAATCTACAGGCGTCAGTCAGATGTCCTTTGGTGTGGTTGATACACAGTTCCTAGTGGGGACTGAATCTAGCTAGTAATCAAACAATTCCTCTAACCTCAGGCGGCGGTATGCCCAGTTCGAAGCGCAAGGGATGCCAGATAAGAGTGTTATGAAGGCGTGTCACTTTCGCCCTGGCAAACGATGCCTTGGCCAGGAATGCGCGTGGCCTTTATCCTGTGAAAGGTGCTCCCTCGGCCACCACCAAACTCTTACCAAGGCCAACCATAAAGGAAGTATGCCCCTGTGAGCACTTTACGACAGAAGCAGGCCACGCTTTGAACCGCAGGTTTGCAAAGAAGAAGATGGTTGTGTTTCCAACGGACGGGAAAACGGCCTCGCGCAGGTCCAGCCCCAGCAATTATACCTTGGCAATTGCTCCAGCCACAACAAGCTCTGTTTAAACAGACCCCGCACTCCGGTTGCGGCTCTATGCAGTCCCCGGTCTGCAGTCAGTCAGTTTCGGTCCCCGGTAGGCCACTTCCCAGCTGACAGTATCCTTACACAGTCCCCGGCCCTCACACCACCGCCCGGCTAGCCTGCAACCCACCTGAGACGCCAACGCACACAGCGGCCTAGCACACACCACTACGTGTTACCTTGGGTTGGGGCGAGGCAGGCACCGGTGGGGAGCTCCTCCACCGTGCCGCTGCACCAGGAACTGAGTGCCCAGAGGATGAAGGAGTGGGAAAGTCCTTACGGTGTTCAGCACGGCCTTGCTTGGGATGCCCCTCGATGCCGGGCAACCGGGCACCGGGGCTAATCCCATCGCGGCTTTACCTCTGACGTCAGCGGTGACGTGGGCTGGGTTCCCGAGGCTCCCGGCTCGCAGCGGTATTATCAAAGAAGTTTTAAAAGCGGTCCTGGTGCACTTTAAGCCCGGGCTGTGGCGGTGACTTCAGGAGCACTTCAATTGAGTTTGCCCACTTGGGCCCACAGCGGTGATGGGCACAGTGTTCCCGATGCCCCAAGAAAGTGCAGACACTCCCGCTGAGCTCCACGGGGGTGATTTGAATCAGTCACACAGTACGGGCCGGCGGCAGTGATTCCATGGACACCCAGCGCTCCCTTGCCACAGCGCTTCTCCCTCACAGTGCCGCACAGTTCCATTGGGGTCCCCAGGCGGTGGCGGTGATTTCCATCGCTGCAGAGTGATTTATAAAAGGAGTACAGGTCATTATTGTCCTTCTTGTTCCGTTCTGCAGCAGAGCAGTTCCACAACGCTGCAGGGACAGTCCTGGGTGTTTTTACTGTCCTGGTGATCCCAGTGCCCAGGGGATCAGTCCTTCCTATGGAGACACTCTGGAGATGTTTTACAGGTCCTCTCTTAGCAGGGCAAGATCAGCAGGCAGGAGGGCAGCGCAGCAAGCTGGGGCAGCAGTTCCTTGGAGCAGTCAGTCCCAACAAAGGTGGCAATCCTCTTGGCGCAGCAGTCTTCACTCCAGCAGAGTTCCCTTGTGGTCCAGCAGTGTAACAAAGATGTGAGGCCAGGACCCTCCCTTATATATCCTATAGTCCAGTTACTAGAAGGGAGCAGAAGTCTCTGGAAGGGTCCGGGGGCGGGGGCTTCTGGAAGAGTCCAAGGAGTTATGGGATATTCCCTGTCTTCCCTGACCTGGCTGTCACAGTGACAAAAGACAGGGCCGTTAAGGCTACAGTGGGTAGCCGGTCACATCCCATCCAAGGGGAGAAGGTGTGAATCACCACTCCCACCTCCCAAACCAGGCAGGCTATCAGTATGCAGAGGGGAGGGGGGAGTCTACAGTGACCAGACTAAGTGTAGGCAGGAAAAGGTCCACTTTCTAAAAGTGGGATTTCTAAAGTAGCAGGGCCCAAACCCCATATATCATTGGAAAGGGTTCCCTGCCCCGAGTCCAACAAGACCAAACATGACAGACTTATTAGGTCCCTGTCAGAAATGATCCCATAAGGGGGGTTCCCAATGTTAGCCTATGGAGGGTTAAGCCTTACTGCAGTAGCAGGGCTCGTGGCAGATATGCCAGCGTCACAATGTTTTAGGGAGAGCACTTGCTCCTCAGCACTGTTTAGCAGTGGTGAGGCGCCCAGAGGCCTAAGTACAACAAAAAGGTACGGTGAAAATGGGAGGCACAAGGGTAAAAATGTAGGGGGAGACCACCCTGGGGCTGACAGGTCCAACACGTGTCTCCCTCAGCTGAAAGTGGGGAGAACTACCCAACCTCTAGGGAGTTCTCATCACTAAGGCGTAAAAACCTAGAGAGACCGTCAGCATTGGCGTGGTCTACTCCGGGTCTGTGTTCCACCCTGAAGTCCATCCCCTGTAGGGAAATGGACCACCTCAGCAATTTGGGATTTTCGCCCCTCATTTGCATGAGCCACCTGAGGGGCCGGTGGTCCGTCTGAATCAGGAAGTGGGAGCCAAACAAGTATGGCCTCAGCTTCTTCACAGCCCAGACCACCGCAAAAGCTTCTCTCTCTATCGCACTCCACCGCTGTTCCCAGGGGAGTAGCCTCCTGGAGATGAAAGTCACTGGTTGGTCCAGGCCCTCCTCATTGAGTTGCGAAAGTACTGCCCCTATGCCATGCTCTGAGGCGTCCATTTTGACAATGAACTCTCTGGAGAAGTCAGGGGCCCTCCGCACAGGAGCTGTGCACATGGCCTGCTTTAGGGAGTCAAAGGCTTTTTGGCAAGCCTCTGTCCAGATTACTTTCCTAGGGTGCTTTTTGGAGGTTAGTTCAGTCAAGGGGGCCACAATGGTGTCATAACCCTTGGCAAATCTGCGGTAGTGCCCTGTGAGGCCCAGGAATGCCCTGACCTCAGTTTGTGTTTTGGGGGGCTCCCAGGCCAGGATGGTTTCTATCTTGGCCTGTAGGGGCTGCACCTTGCCCCCGCCCACCAAGTGTCCTAAGTAGACTACCGACCCCTGCCCTATCAGGCATTTGCTGGCTTTGATAGTCAGGCCTGCCTGCTGCAGGGCCTGAAAACAAGAAAAGGGGTTTACCCGTTTTAACCCTCTGGCACCTGGGTAAATGTACAACATGTAAAAAATATATGTAGTGCCTTGGGATGGATATGGACTTAGTTACATGTAGAAATAGTTTAGTTATTTCTATCAAAATACTTCATTTTAATCGAAAGAATCTGTATATATTTTTTTTAAAATCAATCCAGAATCCAATGAGCCACCACCCCCAAAAAAAACAATTTATAAACAAATGTATAGCGAAATAAAATGTATTTGTATGGTTTTTGTAGTGAGTTTCTCTTCACATTCTTTCAAAACATATATACATCTTAGTCTCTTGATCTCTCTTGTTAACAATATGCAATGATCTCCTTGCCCTACTAATCACACAGGATGTGTTGCAATAGTTTAAATCACATTCCTTAAATGAAAATCACTCTATTCAAGCAACATAATGGAATATTTTTTCACAAATACATTATTAAATGTTCTTTTTATCTGTTTCATCACAGTTAAATTTCATTTGAGTGTCTCCAAAATAAATGTCGACGCGTTTCAGCCCATACAGTTTTAGGCCTCTTCAGGACTAGGGCAGTCAATTGCGTAAATTCTCAATTCCACCTATAAACCAAATATACTATTTAGTGTGTATATACACGTACAACTAATAATATTTACAACTATATACATATAAACACATACTTAGGCCAAACGAAGTGAATTAACACCAGTACATTGTTGTAGTACTTTTTCTTCACTGGAGTAACGTATTGTGAGAGATTAGTAGAAGCATGCCACCGACTGTGAATCTTTAAAACCAAAATAACAACAGTGCCACAGTTAATGTGTAATGTGTCCAAAAACGGAGAAAAAGTATACCAATACTTCCTTTAAGTAACCTACTTCATTAAACCAATTCTTTCAAAATATTTATAGTCAATGTACAAACATTTACCTCAAACTCGGTCTGTCTATTATCTATCCCAAAGTTTTGATCTTAAAGGGGGACGGCTCGCACGTGTTAGTGCTTAGTCAGAGCGGTTATGTCTCTATTTCTTCCAGACATGTTCTTCTGAAAATAACGGAACACTTTGCCTTAATATATAAGCATACCAATCTATGAGTGATTACGAAAGATTATGTAGTGAACTAATCTAAAATGTACCTACTCAATCTTAATTAGAAATGAGCGTCTCTAGGACCCGGCCGTTATTGACTCACGCCGTCAGGACAGACTGAAACGACAAATAAATCAAATATACTAATTTAACTGGGAAAAGATATCCAAGTACTGGGTGTCACATAGTTATAAATCCACAAAGGGTCCTCAAAATAAATAATAGTACCTGGTATAACAGCAAAATACGGTCTTCGTGTTTCTCTACATAGGACCCAAATGCTCTGTTCTCAACTAAACCGCTCGCGTTGCTGAACTCGCGCGTGAAATTAATTATCCAATCTGCAGAACGCGTATCCGTGTGAGTACGTAACCAGTGACATCGCTTAAAAGAAGGACTATAGTGATACAATCGATGTTGAGGAAAGACTCGCATCGAAAAAAAGACTTATATCAAAAAATCATAATGAGGCAAACTACATAAAAGTAGAAGGTAAATAAACAATTCTTTAAAATTGTTCTACTCAAATGGACCTAATCACAATATTCATATTTAAATGTATCGATTCCCTAGTCAATTCCCTAGTCAACCAATGATGTCTGGGCTGACTAAATGTGGCTGTAACGAAAATAAAGGCGGGGATATAAAGACGAGTGTCAAATAGTCATACCTTATAACCCCAAATAAAACAAAACGTGAGAATACATCACTCCTTACAATCTTATTAACCATAACAATATATGACAATGAAGAATTATGTACTGAAACATTTCAGATAAGGGCCATGTATCTTCCAGAGAAAGATATACATTTGATTAATGCATATATATATATATGAATGCGATATATTGCATCAATTGCCCATGTGATAAATACTACATAGGCCAAACGACACAAATTCTTAAAAAGCGAATCCTACAACATAAATCGAGGATCAAATGTAATGTTCAAGGAGCGCCATTAGTGCATCATTACCAAACCTTTAAACACACGGAAAATGATTTAAAGTGGTCTGTGCTATGTGTAATAGGCAATGTAGGAAAAGATGAGCTACAAATTAAATTAAATAGATTAGAAGCTAGACTAATCGAAAAGTATCATACGGCCACAATGGGTCTCAACGATAAAGATGAAATTTGGGCATTATTACTATGATCTGTTTTCCAATCAAATGTATATCTTTCTCTGGAAGATACATGGCCCTTATCTGAAATGTTTCAGTACATAATTCTTCATTGTCATATATTGTTATGGTTAATAAGATTGTAAGGAGTGATGTATTCTCACGTTTTGTTTTATTTGGGGTTATAAGGTATGACTATTTGACACTCGTCTTTATATCCCCGCCTTTATTTTCGTTACAGCCACATTTAGTCAGCCCAGACATCATTGGTTGACTAGGGAATTGACTAGGGAATCGATACATTTAAATATGAATATTGTGATTAGGTCCATTTGAGTAGAACAATTTTAAAGAATTGTTTATTTACCTTCTACTTTTATGTAGTTTGCCTCATTATGATTTTTTGATATAAGTCTTTTTTTCGATGCGAGTCTTTCCTCAACATCGATTGTATCACTATAGTCCTTCTTTTAAGCGATGTCACTGGTTACGTACTCACACGGATACGCGTTCTGCAGATTGGATAATTAATTTCACGCGCGAGTTCAGCAACGCGAGCGGTTTAGTTGAGAACGGAGCATTTGGGTCCTATGTAGAGAAACACGAAGACCGTATTTTGCTGTTATACCAGGTACTATTATTTATTTTGAGGACCCTTTGTGGATTTATAACTATGTGACACCCAGTACTTGGATATCTTTTCCCAGTTAAATTAGTATATTTGATTTATTTGTCGTTTCAGTCTGTCCTGACGGCGTGAGTCAATAACGGCCGGGTCCTAGAGACGCTCATTTCTAATTAAGATTGAGTAGGTACATTTTAGATTAGTTCACTACATAATCTTTCGTAATCACTCATAGATTGGTATGCTTATATATTAAGGCAAAGTGTTCCGTTATTTTCAGAAGAACATGTCTGGAAGAAATAGAGACATAACCGCTCTGACTAAGCACTAACACGTGCGAGCCGTCCCCCTTTAAGATCAAAACTTTGGGATAGATAATAGACAGACCGAGTTTGAGGTAAATGTTTGTACATTGACTATAAATATTTTGAAAGAATTGGTTTAATGAAGTAGGTTACTTAAAGGAAGTATTGGTATACTTTTTCTCCGTTTTTGGACACATTACACATTAACTGTGGCACTGTTGTTATTTTGGTTTTAAAGATTCACAGTCGGTGGCATGCTTCTACTAATCTCTCACAATACGTTACTCCAGTGAAGAAAAAGTACTACAACAATGTACTGGTGTTAATTCACTTCGTTTGGCCTAAGTATGTGTTTATATGTATATAGTTGTAAATATTATTAGTTGTACGTGTATATACACACTAAATAGTATATTTGGTTTATAGGTGGAATTGAGAATTTACGCAATTGACTGCCCTAGTCCTGAAGAGGCCTAAAACTGTATGGGCTGAAACGCGTCGACATTTATTTTGGAGACACTCAAATGAAATTTAACTGTGATGAAACAGATAAAAAGAACATTTAATAATGTATTTGTGAAAAAATATTCCATTATGTTGCTTTAATAGAGTGATTTTCATTTAAGGAATGTGATTTAAACTATTGCAACACATCCTGTGTGATTAGTAGGGCAAGGAGATCATTGCATATTGTTAACAAGAGAGATCAAGAGACTAAGATGTATATATGTTTTGAAAGAATGTGAAGAGAAACTCACTACAAAAACCATACAAATACATTTTATTTCGCTATACATTTGTTTATAAATTGTTTTTTTTGGGGGTGGTGGCTCATTGGATTCTGGATTGATTTTAAAAAAAATATATACAGATTCTTTCGATTAAAATGAAGTATTTTGATAGAAATAACTAAACTATTTCTACATGTAACTAAGTCCATATCCATCCCAAGGCACTACATATATTTTTTACATGCTGCAGGGCCTGAAGCACTTCCTGAAGGTGACATAGATGGTCCTCCCAGCTGCTACTGAAGACAGCTATATCGTCCAGGTAGGCAGCAGAGAAGGCCTCTAAACCGGAGGGGACCCAGTTCACCAGCCTCTGGAAGGTGGCAGGAGCGTTTTTCAGTCCAAAGGGCATCACTCTAAACTGGTAGTGGCCCTCTGGGGTGGAAAAGGCGGACCTCTCCTTGGCTCCATCCGTTAGGGCGATCTGCCAGTACCCTGACGTGAGGTCAAATGTACTCAGGTATCGGGCAGCCCCCAGTCGGTCAATGAGCTCATCCGCCCTAGGGCATCAGTCTTGGTCACAGATTTAAGCCCTCTGTAATACACACAGAACCTACGTTCTGGTTTGGTGCCCGGTGGGGCAGCTTTTGGTACCAGAACCACCGGACTGGACCTAGGGCTGTTGGAAGGCTCTGTCACCCCCAACTCCAGCATCTTAGTGACTTCACTCTGGATGCTGGCCTTCACCTTGTCCGACAGCCTGTAAGACTTGGACTTGACAGGGAGGCTGTCTCCTGTGTCCACGTCATGGGTACACAGGTGGGTAATCCCAGGAATAAGGGAAAACACTGAGGAGAACTGCTCCAGGACCTGGCGGCTGTCCCTCTGTTGCTCAGGAGTCAAGGATGGGAGAGGACCACTCCCTCCACCGATCCGTCCTTCTTTTTAGAAGCAAAGAGGTCCGGGAGAGGTTCGCTTTCCTCTTCCTCGGCCCCATCAGTCACCATCAGTAAGGTGAGCTCAGACCTCTCATGGTGGGGTTTGAGGCGGTTGGCGTGTAGTACCCTGTGGGGCTGCCTGGGGGTCTTAAGGTCCACCAGGTAGGTGGCCTTACCCTTCTTCTCCAATATCTCATAAGGGCCTGCCCAGGAGTCCTGGGGGGCACTGAGCTCTCCAGGCTCCATGACCCACACCTTCTGTCCAGGCTCTAGCAACACAGGGTGAGAGTTCTGGTCGAACCATTCCTTCATCACCACCTGGCTGGCCTCTAAGTTGTCAGAAGCTTGCTTCCACAACTTAGCCATTTGGCTGCGGAAGGTCAGCATGTAGCTCACTACATCTTGGGGAAGCCTCCTTGCAGTCTTCTCCCACCCATCCTTTACTGAACTGAGAGGTCCCCTAACAGGGTGACCGCACAAAAGCTCGAAGGGGCTGAAGCCCACGCCCTTCTGCAGTACCTCTCTGTAGGAAAACAACAAACAGGGCAAGAGGATGTCCCACTTTTTCCTCAGGCCCTCAGGCAGACTCCTGATTATGCCTTTTAGGGTCTTGTTAAATCTCTCCACAAGACCAATGGTCTGTGGGTGGTAAGGGGTAGAGAACTTATAAGAAACCTCACACTCCTTCCACATGGCTTGCATGTAGGCAGACATAAAATTGGTGCCCCTGTCGGACACAACCTCTTTGTGGAAACCCACTCTGGTAAAAATCCCCATCAGGGCCCGGGTCACCGCAGGTGCAGTGATGATTCTGAGAGGAATAGCCTCTGGGTACCGGCTGGCGTGATCCACCAGAACCAGAATAAACCTGTGACCAGAAGAAGTGGGTGGATCCATAGGCCCAACAATGTTGATGCCCACCCTTTCAAAGGGGGTGCTAACGACAGGCAGTGGTTCCAGAAGAGCCTTCAGCTTGGTCCCGTTTTTTCCACTAGCTTGGCAAGTCAGACAGGTCCTGCAGAAGGTATCTGAGGAGACCCTCATCTGTGGCTAATAAAAATGTGGGACAAGCCTAGCAAAGGTCTTGTCTTGGCCCAAGTGTCCTGTCAATGGGATCTCATGAGCGAATTCCAAAAGAAAGGCCCTGTAGCATTGGGGGACCACTAAGGCCCTTGATGACCCATGCACAGGAGCTTTGGGCTCACTGTAAAGGAGGCCATCTTCCCAGTAAATGTGATACTTCCCGGAGGCATTGCCTGATGGTTGGGCTTCGGCCTGGCGCCTCATGCCCTCAAGGGTGGGGCACTCCTTCTGTGCCTGGCAAGACTCCTCCCTGGTGGGCCCTCCTTCCACCTGGCACTCTGCAGGGTTAGGTAGGTCCCCAAGGGAGCAACGTCCCCCTCCGTGGACTTCGGTGCGACCTCCTCAGGTGCCGCATCCATCTCACGGGGTGACCGCCCCGGGGCAGGCTTCCCACGCCCTCGGGCTCCTCCCTTTTTAGCAGCTGACTGGGCCATTGTTGCAGGCTCCAGCCCTGGTTAACTCCCTTTCCGGGCAGCCATGGACCGTGTGGTAGCACAGATCCACTCTGGTAACCCCAGCATCTCCATGTGCGCTTTGAGCTCTACCTCCTTCCAGGCAGTGTGCTCAAGGTCATTCCCTAACAGACAGTCCACTGGCATGGCAGGGCTCACAGCAACTCTCAAAAGGCTTGAAACCCCTCCCCACTCAAATGGAACCTGTGCTACGGGATAGTGACCCTCCCTGTTGTCAGCCATCACAACTGGGTGGAACGCATCGGGAATTATTTGCTCTGGGGACACCAGCTGACTCCTTACCATAGTCATGCTGGTACCTGTATCCCTCAGGGCCTCCACCCCGACCATTGAGGGTGAACCACTGCCTATACTTGGTAGTATTTGAGGGCACATGGACCTTAGGAACCATCTCACTGTCTCCCAGGGACACTAGGACAAGCCCTGCCCCCACACTCCCATTATCTAGGGACAGCTCCTCCCCAAACCCTACACTAGCCACCCCAGGGTTTTTACCTCCAGGTGGAGGTGGTGCTCTCTTGCGAGACTTGGGATCCCCCTTGTAGTGTGTGTCCCATTTCACACTCATAGCACCGGACAATTCTGGGCTGCTTACCTTTGTCAGGATAAGTGGGCTTTTGGTGGCCAGATTGGGGCTGGGACCCAGACCTTTCCCTTGTGAGTTGTTTTGGGGGCCTATGGAGAACTCTTTCTTTTTATCTCCCCCTCTTTCTTCTGGTTGGAACCCAGACCACCCCTTTTGGGAGTCCCCCCCCAGAACCCTTGGTGGACCCCCTGGTACTGACCCAGGTGTCTGCCTCCTCCGCAAGCTTCCTAGGATTGGTCAGCTTGCGGTCAACCAGGTGTTGGTGCAGCTCTGGAAAACATTTCTCTAGAAGGTGCTCTCTCAAGAACAAGTCATACAGCCCTTCATAGTCATGCACATTGCTGCCCCGCACTCAGCCCTCCAAAGCTTTACTTGCATAACCCAGGAAATCTACCCAGTTCTGTGTGGGAAGTTTGTGGCTATTCCTAAACCTCTGCCTATACCTCTCAGGAGTAAGACCAAACCTTTTGAGCAATGCTGCTTTCATAACAGAATAGTTTGTCTGGTCTTCCTTTTCTAGGTACAGGAGTGTGTTCCTGACTTCTGGAGGTATGCACTTGTGCAAACCACCACCCCCAGTGACTCTCTGGGACCCCATGGGCTGTTAGGGACACCTCGTAGGCCGCTAACCACTTGTCAATATTATCCCCCACCTTAAAACTGGCCATCACATCTTTAGGCATAAAGACCCTGGACTCATGAGAAGCTTCAGTAGGTATGCTGCCACCATTCTTGTTGCTGTTGGCTCCTACTTCTAGGGCTCGGATTTCCAACTCCTTCAGGCTGAGCTCATGGGCAAGTTCCTTTTCCCTCATAGCCAGTCGCTTTTCTTTGCGATCCTGCTCCATGGCCCACTTTTCTTTCTCCAGCTTGGCAAGCTCCAATCTGAACTGTCTCTCCTCTCTCCTGTCCTCCAATTCCTCTGAGGAAAGGGTCCTTACTGACACACAACTGCCTGTCCTGGTAGGTACCCTTCTACCTGTTAACAAATTGTCATTTTCCACCAAGTGCAGTAGGTCCAGATCTCCTGCAGCGTCGTGCTCTGATCCCTGGCCGTCCCCTTCTCCTTCTGGGTGGGCCGTTACCCATGCTCTCAAGGCTTTCTGAAGCTCTGCCTTCTTGGCGCTTTGCTTGAAGGGCACCCTTTTCTCCTCGCAGAATTCTTTGAGCTGAGCCACCGTGTAAGCTTCCAGGTTGGCCAGCTCAATTTCCATCTTGCAAGGTAAGACCTCAGACGTTAGTAGAGAAAACCAATGGGACTTGGCAAATAGGACTTTGAAAAAGAGCAGCCAGTCAGGGAGAATTTAAAAATAAAAATGCCAATTGGAGAGTGCAGACAAAAAGGTTTCAGTGGAGTCAGGTGTAGGGTTGTGGTGTAAACTGAGTCACTGTGTGGTGTTACACAAGCACAAGTCCTATCCCACCACTGCCACCAATGTTAGAACCGGGGTCTCTAGTTGGCCGGGGTATGCACCCTAGTCCAAGTAGGGACCATCGCTTCCGACAGGGGAGCTCGGCGCAGAGCAGGAAGGCTTAACTTCAGAGGCAATGTGTAAAGTATTTGTGCAACACACACCAACAGTAACACAGTAAAACACGCACAAAAGGGACACCACACTGGTTTTTATATAAAAATAAAATAATCTTTATTTAAAATTGTGCGAGATCCAAAAACAGGTAAATCCAGTTTCCAGGCAAGATCAACAATCAGATAAATCCAGTTTCATATAAAGGAAGTAAAGTTATCTTTATCTAGAGATTGTGCCAGGTTCAGAAATAGTGAGAATTCACCATCTGTAATCCACAGGCTTCAGTCAGATGTCCTTTGGTGTGGTTGATACACAGTTCCTAGTGGGGACTGACTTCTAGTTAGCAATCATCAGAGCAAAACAATTCCTCAAACCTCAGGCGGCGGTATGCTCAGTTCGAAGCGCAAGGGAGGCCAGGAATGAGCGTCGCCTTTATCCTGTGAAAGGTGCTCCCTAGGCGACCACCAAACTCTTCCCAAGGCCAACTACAAAGGAAGTATACCCCTGTGAGCACTTTACGGCAGAAGCAGGCCACGCTTTGAACCGCAGGGTTGCAAAGAAGAAAGATGGTTGCATTTCCAGCGGATGGGAAAATGGCCTCGCGCAGGGCCAACCCCAGCAATTATACCTTGGCAACTGCTCCAGCCACAACAAGCTCTGTCTGAGCAGACCCCACACTCCGGTTGCGGCTCTACGCAGTCCCCGGTCTGCAGTCAGTCAGTTTCGGCCCCCGGTAGGCCACATCCCAGCTGACAGTATCCTCACACAGTCCCCGGCCCTCACACCACCGCCCGGCTAACCTGCAAACCGCCAAAGGCGCCAACACACACAGTGGCCTAGTGCACACCACTACGTGTTACCTTGGGTTTGGGCAAGGCAGGCACCAGAGGGGAGCTCCTCCGTCCTCTGGGCACTCGGTTCCAGGTGCGGCGGCATGGCAGAGGAATGGGAAAGCCCTTCTGGTGTTCGGCATGGCCTTGCTTGGGACGCCCCTCTTTGCCGGGCAACCGGGCACCGGGGCCGATCCCAGCGCGGCTTTACCTCTGACATCCGACGTGGGCTGGGTTCCCGAGGCTCCTGGCTCGCAGCGGTGTTATCGGGGAAGTTTTAAAAGCGGTCCTGGTGCACTTTCCCCCGGGCTGAGCACTTCAATTGAGTTTGCCCATACAGGCCCACAGCGGTGATGGGCACAGTATTCCCGATGCCCCAAGGAAGTGCAGACACTCCCGCTCAGCGCCACGGGGTGATTTGAATCAGGCACAAAGTCCGGGCCGGCGGCGGTGATTCCACAGTTGACCAGCGCTCCCCCAACAGTGCTTCTCCCTCACAGTGCCTCACAGTTCAATTGGGGTCCCCAGGTGGTGGCGGTGATTTCCAGCGCTGCAGGGTGATTTATAAAAGGAGTACAGGTCGTTATTGTCCTTCTTGTTCTGTTCTGCAGCAGAGCAGTTCCACAACGCTGCAGGGACAGTCCTGGGTGTTTTTACTGTCCTGGTGATCCCAGTGGCTAGGGGATCAGTCCTTCCTCCTATGGAGACACTCTGGAGATGTTTTACAGGTCCTCTCTTAGCAGGGCAAGATCAGCAGGCAGGTGGGCAGCGCAACAAGCTGGGGCAGCATTTCTTTGGAGCAGTCAGTCCCAGCAAAGGTGGCAATCCTCTTGGCGCAGCAGACTTCACTCCAGCAGAGTTCCCTCGTGGTCCAGCATTGTAACAAAGAAGTGAGGCCAGGACCCTCCCTTATATACCCAACAGTCCAGTTACTAGAAGGGTGCAGAAGTCTCTGGAAGGGTCTGGGGGTAGGGGCTTCTGGAAGAGTCCAGGGAGTTCTGGGATGTTCCCTGTCTTCCCTGACCTGGCTGTCACAGTGACGAAAGACAGGGCCCTTAAGGCTACAGTGGGCAGCCGGTCACATCCCATCCAAGGGGAGAAGGTGTGAATCACCACTCCCACCTCCCAACCCAGGCAGGCTATCACTATGCAGAGGCGAGGGGGGAGTCTACAGTGCCCAAACTAAGTGTAGGCAGGAAAAGGTCCACTTTCTAAAAGTGGGATTTCTAAAGTAGTAGGGCCCAAACCCCATATATCATTGGAAAGGGTACCCTGCCCCGAGTCCAACAAGACCAAACATGACAGACTTATTAGGTCCTTGTCAGAAATTATCCCATAAGGGGGGTTCCCTCTGTTAGCCTATGGAGGGTTAAGCCTCACTGCAGTAGCAGGGCTTGTGGCAGATATGCCACTGTCACAATGTTTTAGGGAGAGCACCTGCGTCTCAGCACTGTTTAGCAGTGGTGAGGCGCCCAGAGGCCTAAGTCCAACAAAAAGATACGGTGAAAATGGGAGGCACAAGGGCAAAAATGTAGGGGGAGACCACCCTAGGGCTGACAGGTCCAACAAGTAGCGATTGCAGATAACGCAGTCCAGTACGCAAGATACATTGCTCCCAGTGTGGCCCTCTCGGACCACGCTTGATTGCAGGGTGCACACACGCTGAGTGTTTCAGGTACCACTAACTCAGTGTACCACAAGTCAACGCCACGTGGCCTTATTGAGGCAGAATTCAATAAACAAAAGACATTGGTCCGAGTGCAGCCCCCAGACCACGAATCATCGCAGGGTACGTACACGCTTAGCGCCAAAGGTACTACTAATTCAGTGCACCAGAAGTCATCGCAAGGAAGAGTGAACAGTTTTATGTCAGCAGTGAGGCATACTATCAATCGAAAATCAAATTGAGGCAGAATTCAATAGACAAAAGACATTGGTCCGAGTGCAGCCCCCCGGACCACGCATCATCGCAGGGCACGTACACGCTCAGCACCAAAGGTACTTCTAACTCACTGCACCACAAATCATCGCCACGTGGCCTTATTGAGGCAGCGTTCAATGCAAGCTGCAACACATGGTGCCGCTAACCCTGTTCAACACAAGCTGGCGACACGTGGTGCCACTAACCCTGTTCATCACAAGCCACGACACGTGGTGCCACTAACCGTGTTCAACACAAGCCGCGATACATGGTGCAACTAACCCTGTTCAACAGAAGCTGGCGACACAGGGTGCCACTAACCCTTTTCAACACAAGCCGATCCCACATGTGGAACTGTGTCCTGAGTCTTGAATGGCAGTGACCCCAACTTCGTGGCAGCGACCACAGCACCAGACTCCCTTTGATCAGTTAGGCATATTTCCAAATGCAAGGCCGGCGACACGTGGTGCCACTAACCCTGTACAACAGAAGGCGTGACACGTGGTACCACTAACCCTGTTCAACACAAGCCGATCCCACATGTGGAACTATGTCCTGAGTCCTGAATGGCAGTGACCCCAACTTCGTGGCAGCGACCACAGCACCAGACTCCCTTCAATTAGTGACGATTATTTGCAAATGGAAGGTCGGCGACACGTGGTGCCACTGAACCTAAACTACGAAGGCCGGTGGGACCACCAACCTATGCACGTGGCTGTGGGCCCTTGCTCACCGCTACCTCTGGCCTACACTGTGGACAGCAGGGCTCACAATTCAGATACAGTTGCGATTGCAGATGAGGCAGTAGGCAAGAGACATTGCTCCCAGTGCAGCCTGTACGCACCAAGCAGCAGCACAGGCTCATACACTTCGACAGTGTATTCTATACATATTTCATCTTTTCATGATACGCCTACACTGCGGTCAGTAGGGCTCACAATTAAAATTAAATCTTGATTCATTAATTACAGAGTCCACTAGGCAAGTAACTATCACAGGCCTAAAACCTACATAATATCCTTTTAGGATCTTTGCTTCAAGAACTTTTTTTATATCAGTTATAGCTTTTGTACAATCACCAAATTCATCTTCTAGTGCAAACGAATACTCAATAACAATTTACACTACGGGCAACAGAGCTCGAAGTTTGAATTTTGGACACGTGGTGCCACTAACCCTGTTCAACACAAGCCGCGACCCGTGGTGCCACTAACCCTGTTCAACACAAGCCGATCCCACATATGGAACTGTGTCCTGAGTCCTGAATGGCAGTGACCCCAACTTCGTGGCAGCGACCACAGCACCAGACTCCCTTTGATCAGTCAGGCATATTTCCATAGGCAAGGCCGGCAACACGTGGTGTCACTAACCCTGTACAACACAAGGCGCGACACGTGGTACCACTAACCCTGTTCAATACAAGCCGATCTCACATGTGGAACTGTGTCCTGAGTCCTGAATGGCAGTGACCCCAACTTCGTAGCAGCAACCACAGAACCAGACTCCCTTCAGTTTTATTTGTTGTTGTTTTGTTTGAATAAAATATTTTATATGTAAATCTATACATGACTAAGATTCTTGTCAGGGACAATTCCGGGCCCAAGAAGGTTGTTGGGGCTATGTTGGTAATGTGGGAAGAGGGTGCATTATCTGCTGATGTGGGGAAAGGCATTTTGAAAGGGGTATCTCTCACAGAAAGAACTCAGGTATGTTTTCAGAAATGCCTCGGACAGATGCCAGCTGACAGACTGAATCACAAAATGGTTTTTCAATGCTTATGTAGTGTTACTTATGAACAGTTCGCACCCAGGCTCGCAGAGGGACAACTGCGGCCTGTCCTCTTGACTCACAGATGCAGTACTATTAGCCGTCTGCTCCCAAAGGAACTGCAGCGTAGTAGCTCGCAGAGGTACAGGCACAGCAGCGTACTAGCTCGCAAAGGTACAGTGCTGCAAGCTGACGGACTGGCTTCTAACGGCATAGCTGCGGAGTGGTGATGTTGGGCAGAGGGAGCGTGAAAGGGTTATCTCGCACAGACAGAGCTCCGGTATATTAAATTGCCACCGGGAGATTTCTTTTATATTTTCACTCGATGCGAGAAAGCGCACTTTCAGGGCCAAGACTTTTCCCCCTACCAAATTTGGCGTAATTCCGTTCAGCAGTTTGACCTATAGCCTTGTCTAAAGTTTCCTATGGAAAATCCATTGAGAAAACATGTTTTCACACCCCCCACATAGCTACCTGTTGCAGGCGTACTCGCTGTTGGTGTGCAGGTCAGTGGTCTAGTTGTAAACATGTCACGGCCACTCCCTGAGGGCACGTTTGCACACACACCACACCCATCCGGCACATGCGTCACAGGCCATGTGACCACACAAATATAATGCATCGACAACGTCACATGCTTTATTGCCGGTGGTGATGGGATGGCAGACGCTCCAAGTGTCTCAATCATAAAGAGTCCATGAAAAGTTGCGCAGAGGGTTAGTCGCACCCTGAGCTGTATGGCCGTCAGGGGCCTACTACCACGTGGCGTGAACTTGACTTGCACAGGGTTAGTGCCACCCGAAGCTGATGTGGCCGCCAGGGGCCTAGCACCACGTGGTGCGGACTTGAGTTGCACAGGGTTAGTCGCACCCTAAGTTGTATGGCTGTCAGCGGCCTACCACCACATGGCGCTGACTTGCATTGCACAGGGTTAGCGGTACCAAAAGCTGATGTGGTCATGAGTGGGATCTGCTGGGCCGCGGAGCAGGTCCACATAATGTGCACCAAGCCATGGTGGCGGGACCGGACCCTGGAGCTTTCCCGGGCACATGGAGTGCCCACTGGTAGACACTCCAGTGGCAGCAGGTAATTATTTGGTCATGGATGCGCAGGGGCGGCAGTGTCTCTCTCTCTCTCTCTCTCACTTCCCTCTCTTCACTCTCTCTCTCACTCTCTTCCTTCCTTTCCTTCTATCTCTCTCACTCTCTATCCCTTCTCCCTTTCTCACTCCCTTTCTTTTTCACTCTGGATTGTTTTGCCTTCTCTCTTTCTCTGTGTCTCACTCCTTTGATATGCGCATTACACACATCCTTATTTTGTACTTTATTTTCCAGGCTGTGTGGTTGACATTGATGGACCCGACAGGTGTCTTCTGCCTTGTTGTTTTGAGTTTGTTAAATTTAGTTTATCCTCTATATGTATGTAAACGGAAAACTAAAGTTTGAAAAAAAAAACATTTCAATATAGTTTTGGTTGTTACTTAAGTGCTCTGTGACTCTTTCTCGTTCTTATTACTTTTATTTGGTGGTGTCCACCATGGTGTTAAATTTTGGGGCAGTTATCGCGGAAATACTGGTGATGTCTGCAGTTTGCACCAGCTTCTGAATAGTGTGTTAGATTTATCTCAACTTTAGTTGCATTAAAGTGCTGATAATGAGATGCAGAGTAGGCGTTCCCATGCAAAAATACACGAGGTGCACCTTTGCGATTTATTCTAAATACTAAAATCCTGTATTGAATTGCACTGTGGCAGTGGGTGTATTTACAGTGTACACAAAAAATCAATGATGAAATCTCATTGTTTTTATATTGATTGGGAATAGTGGGTCAGGTGCTGGATCTTGACGGGATACACTGCCCAGTTCGTTTATTTTTCTGTACACAAAAAAACCACATCACAACTTTCACAACGAAAAGCAAAAACTGCGATGCAAAACAAATTCCGGCGATAAGCTGCGTTAGCACCAGGTATTTTACACCTGCAGCATGCAAGGGAACACAGCCAAGAGCCACACCGGAACACCCACAGGTGCCATAGAGTCAATGAGCATGATACACAGATACCCATGAGGGCCACAACACTCATCGCAACAACTCCAGGACCGCCAACGCCCCCCGAACCCACATCTGAGCAAGTGTGTCTGTGTGGTCATTGTGTTAGCATGATGGACTCGGGCCCTGCAACATCACAGTGTGCTGTCTTCAGCGCATGTTACCATGTCAACTCAGCGTTGGCAGTGAGCCTGGACATGTAGCTATGCACGCATCCTCCTGCATGCACAAGCGCCGTGTGCTGGTCCGGCGTACACAGGTCGGCGCAGGGGTGTGCCTATCCGGCAAGGGGAATGGGGTGTCTCAGACATGTCTGTGTGCAAGAAGTGCGGTAAGTGTCTCTGTGTTCTGGTGTGGCCGCCACAAGGGCCACAGCAGTCGATGTTGTAAAGTGGCATGCACCACCTCCAAACGGCAGTTTAACGGTGTGATTGGAATGCCGCAGGACATGTGCAAATAGGCATTACAATGGTGTGCCATAGGAGTGCACGGGATACAACAGCGCAGTGCACAAAAGTGTGGGGGCTCTTGGGAGGGAAGAGCAGCTGTTTGGCAACATAACACTCAGTGAACCCGCCCATGTGCCACATGCTGGGCATCTCATCCATGATGACCAGGGTCGAAGACATTCCACAACACCCACGACCGGCCTTTGTACACATCCTGTATGAATGCAGCTGGAGAAGTTACTGTAGGGATGAAAGATTCTTTGTCTGAGCTATCTTGCGCTAACACATCTGCTGCTCCGAGAAGGAACTTGCAAGTTGCCAGCCCCCCTGAGAGATACTATAATATTTGCATCCGTCTCCCACACTATGCACTGCCCGATTTGAGAACAACGAGTACAACAGCCCACACTCAAAAGTCCTTCGTCGTAGTTAGCGTGCGTGAAATGGCCTTCACACATACTCCCACCCCAACCCTGCCCTGCACCAAGCTGTGCCATTTCATCCACAAGACTGACACACGGCAAGCCAGTGCAGCTACAAGCAGAGCCACTGACGCAATAGCAGGGCATCCCGAACACATGGTCGACTCCATTCACGTCTGCTGCATGTCCTGGGTGCACTGACTTTGGCAGTGCCGCGGATCACTTACCGGCTGAGCTTCAGCCTTGCGGACGTCACCAGCGTTCAACCTGTATTGCAATGTCACACGGGCCTATCCGAGTGGTGCATGGACGTGTACCTCTCCAACGTGTGGGTAGCTGACATGGATTACGACGGGTGTGTGCGCCCCCTGTTAGCCCACGACCAGGAGTGTCATGGTGATGCCCGTTTATGGCATATATGGATGTTTGGCATGCATGTTGGGAACTGGGCCTGGGAGTTTGCACGTGTCGTATTATGCAGTGAGCAAATTGACCCACTTCCTGATTCTGCTTCGGTGCACATTGGTTACAGTGGTTGGAGTCAGCACATCTGTCCCGGTCAGCTGATGGATTACGTCGGCAACATGTCAAATATTGTGGCAACCATCACTCATTAGAGATAGTGGCTTACGCAGCTGCACTCACATTCATGGACGAGTGACAAGGTACCTGCAACCACGACTCGATGTGCCACATTGCACGTGTCCTGTCGCATCATTGCACATTGTGCATCTGCTCACATGTCCCAAGACGACAGTTATGAGAAAGTGGCCTGATATATGCTGTCCACTAGTTCTAGTGGGCACCTTGTATCAGTCCAAACAACCCCTTATGGTGATAGGTTAAAGACAACCTTTATTGAAAGCTATCCTAGTGGTAGCTATGGAGAGCAGCCTTCAGGCTAAGTCTTGAAGGAATGTAAAGCAGCTTGTTTTACCAGTCTATAATATCTTGAATGATCAAATGAAAAGACAACCACACCAGGTATATATTCAAAATATATGTATTTGAGATAAAACACACCCCTCTAATCTCTTTATGAGAATGGAGTTCGAAGTACTTTGTTTACAAGTGAGCAAGCATCAGTAATAGCACAAATATACGTTTGGGCCCTAGGGGCGTACCAAACCATATTAAAAAAGTGGTATAAGAACCACGAATGGAATAGACACTAGGCCTATAGCCTGTAGAATCGCTGGTACCCCAAGGAACCACCCAAGGTAGTGACACAGGGGACCCACGGGGACTGTATGCAGTGTGTAAACACAGCCGCGGGTTCCTATTATCTTCTATGGGCAACGTTGAAAGATTGGGGACACTTCTAATCGAGTCTGGACCAAACCCTTTTGGACTTAAGAAGTTCTAGGGCTAGCACCCACGTGAGCACCAGAGTACTCGAGTTACCTCACCCAGGGAAGCCGGGTGCATAGGTGTTTTTTGGTATCGGGTCGTGTCGTCGATTTCAATGGAAGCCTGCAAAGAACTGCTGCTGCCGTGAAGAGGAGAATTGTCCAAAGACATCCAAGCCTGGATCTAGGATGTAAGGAACCTGAAAGCAGAGGGGACAGAGTCTGGGTCACTTGCCAGTGACCTAGGGCAGGATGGACCAATGCCCACTGATGTTGTTATGTTATGTTATGTTAAAAAAATGTATAAGAGCGCACATATACCCGGAGGTGTCTTGGCGCTAGGACAAACAGTAACCAACCTCGACCTCATCCCTAATACTGAAAGAGCCAGGTTTTTAATTGCTTTCTGAAAACAGTCAAGGAATTAGCATTCCTGAGTTGAAAGGGGAGAGAATTCCACAGTTTCGATGCACCGTAATAAAAGCTGCGGCCACCCCAATGGGCCATGTGAATTCTAGGCACAGCCAACAGTCATGCCCCCAAGGACCGGAGCTGTCTGGTAGGTTGGTACCATGCGAAAAGATCCTGCAAAAAAGATGGACCTATATGATGCAAGGCTTTAAATACGATACATATAGTTTTGAATTCAATACGCCGAGATACGGGGAGCCAATGAAGATTACGAATTTCATTGGAGACTGAGCAATGTCTGGGGATGTCAGATAGCAGGCAAGCTGCTGAGTTCTGAATCATCTGAAGTTTTCTCAGACACTGCTTCTGGGCGTTGAGGTATAGGCCGTTGCAGTAGTCCAGCTTAGATGAAATAAGAGATGAGACTACTGTTTTCCTGGTGTTATCAGGAATGTAAGGAAACATTTTCCGTATTTTTTTTATCAGGTAGTAAGAGGCAGATACCACGGCATTTATGGGATGGTGGAGAGTCAGTCTATTGTCCATTAACACACCCAAATTCTTTGCCTTAACCACTGGTTTGGGTGGAGGACCCAACTCTACAGGCCACCACAGATCGTTCCAGGGAGGCTGTATACTGCCAAAGATCAAAACTTCCGTATTATTGGAATTAAGCTTTAGGCAGTGAGCTGTCATCCATTTTTTAATTGCACTCATACAGCATCTGAACTGCGAGGCTGGGGACTGTTGAGATTTAAGTGCCGTTCATAATCTGGGTATCGTCGGCATAGGTGGTCAAATTGAAACCGAATTCCCGAATAAGGGGAGCTAGTTCAGAGACATAAATATTAAACAACGTGGGGCTCAATGAACTGCCCTGAGGGACACCACATGGAAGAATGTATGGATCTGAATTGAAGCCATCGATGGATACGGTGGATCTACGATCAGTGAGAAAGGAGGCTAAAAGTGCTCGTGCCATCTCTCCTACTCCTAATTCCTCCAAACACCTTTGCAGGAGGAGGCGATCCACCGTATCAAAAGCAGCGGAAAGGTCAAGGAGCACCAGAGCCGCCGCACCTCCTCCGTCCATAACTGCTCTGATCTCCTCAGAAGCTTTAATCAATGCCGACTCTGTGCTATGGTCCTTGCGAAAGCCAAACTGGGTATGATCCAACAGACCATTTGCATTGATAAATAGTGACAATTGATTGTTCATGATTTTGTCCACTATCTTTGCTGGCAAGGGCAATCTAGCAATGGGCCGATAGTTGATAGGATTAGCAGCGTCAAGGGTGGTTTTTTTTAAAAGAGGCAGGATTGATGTCTCCTTCCAGCTAGTCGGAAAAACACCGGAGGAGAACATCAAATTTAAAATATCGGTGAGTCTTGGGCTCACCAGATTTGCCAATTCTTTAAAAAAACTCGGTGGGCAGGGATCTAAAGGTGAGCCAGACTTAGCTTGGAGAACATGATTTCTTACTACATCTGATGAAATCGGAGAAAATGAAAATGGCAAATGATTGATAGAACCTAGGCCGCCTAAAAGTGGTAGCGAGCCAGAATCAGAAACCTCTCTAAATGCTTGGAAGATGTCTAGAACCTTAGATTTAAAAACGTCGGCGATATCGTTGCAAAATTTCTGATTAACCTGCCTACCTATGTTAGATATAGACAGCTTGTTAATCACCGCAAACAGTTCCTTGGGGGAGTTAGCGGCTGAATCAATCTGAGAGGTAAAATATTTTTTCTTTTCTGAAATAAGAAGTTTTTTATAATTTAGTAGCACTTTTTTATAGGCTGATTTCCCCGGCTCGTCATAGTTTAAACGCCAGCGTCGTTCTAGACAGCGACACCGCTGTTTTTCTAACCGAAGACATTAAGAAAACCAGGGGGCGGATGGAGTTGACCTATTAACTGAGAAAGTTTTTAAAGGGACTGAGACATCAACTGCACCCAGTATCCAGTTTGTGTAATAGGTAACCGCTAGGTCTACCTGGTCCTGAGGGGGAGGACGAAAGGTTTCTAAGAATGTATCAAGGGATAGTTGATCTACTTTATTCCAAGCTTTCCCAATAAAGGCTGGACGTTTAATGGTATCACCCTCTCCCACCCTGGAGAAAGGGAGAGTAAACTTAATTAATGAGTGATCTGACCAAGTTAAAGGAAGCGTTTCCTTGATCCTAAGGCCATGGGCTGATGAAAAAACGCCATCCAGCGTGTGCCCGGCTATGTGAGTCGGTGATTGCACCAATTGGATGAGTCCAAAAGAACTTAGGGTGTCCAACAACCCCGTAGTATCTTTGTTTTCTTGATCCTCTAAATGAAAATTAAAATCTCCAAGAATAGTAAAATCTGAATTTAAAATAACTGGCTCAAGCAGACTGTCAAAATTGGTTAAGAACGTATTACGGGTGCCTGGAGGACGATAGAGGAGAATTCCCTTGAATGTCACTTTGGGAGTCAGTGTAAACGAGAAGTGGAGGGCTTCATAGGAGAGAGTGGAGACAGAATGATGTATGGCCGAGAACTGGTCCCTAAAGATGATAGCAACTCCACCTCCCCATTTAGAGGACCTGTCCTCTCTAATGGCTCTGAATCCAATGGGAATAGCATTAATGAAATCGGGATCTGATGCAGCATCTGCCCAGGTCTCTGTTATAAATAGTAGGCCTGGGCTAAAATTTCGTTCCGTTCGCGGAAATTGCGATAATTTGACATTTTCGCGTTCCGCGGAAAGCGCGAAAATGTCAAAATTTTCGCATTCCGCAGCTTTGCGATAATTTGGTTCTTGCTCGCGCTGTAAAATAATACATTCTCGCGCGCGCGCGATCGCCTTACCTGAATCCCTGCGTTCGCCTACAAGTTTTCTTGATCCGGTCGCGTTCTCCATGAGATGTTGTATTGTTTTTAGCCATTTGCGCTGTCTCGCGACAGTTCGCTCCCGCAGTGACATCATGCGTCGCGCGATCACGTCTTTCTTCTCGCGATCATGCACCGCGAGACAACTGAAAACAAGATGGCCGCGTCCGCGAGCAACCGCATGGGTAAGTTGGCGAGCCGCAACCATGCAGAAAATCTCGCGAACATGCGGGAAAAAAACGACCGCATCTTCGCGATATTTCCGCGTGTTTGCGATAATTTTTAACATTTTCGCAATAATTTGCGGATGTGGATTTCGCAAATTCCGCCCACCCCTAATAAATAGTATATCTAATCCCAGGCACTCTATCATGTGAGCGATTTCATACTTGTGCTTACCCAATAACCTGGCATTAATAAGACCACCAAGGAGCGCAGATGGTTTCTGTGTGATGTTGTTTACTGGGTGCTTGGGAGCTTCAGGTGAGTTGATGGGTGTCTTGAATCTTCCGCCACGAGGTCCAGGAGGTGTCAACGAAGTCCACGAGCCGGATTCAAGCTGTCCCATGAAATCTGTCGAGTGCTGCGGTGTAGGCGACCAGATTGGACCCAACAAGGCTTGGCAATGGCAAGTCACTGGAATTTAGAGAAAGGACTGCTGTGCAGACCAGCAAGGTCTGTGGGATGCACCCAGTGAAGGTAAGTCAGGGCACATCTGGAGCAACCAGGAAAGACCAAGCAGAAAAGAAGTTGCCTTCGTGGGGACCTGCTAGCCAACAGGCTAGTGATCGCAAAGGAGCCTCGAGCTGTCGCACTTGAAGCTGGCCCACGGGTCACTCATGGAGTGGGAGCCAACCATATTCAGTGCAGGAGGTGCTCAAGGCTGGGGCTACTCAGAGCCCAAAGCACAACTTCGAGGATGACCAGCAAGATAGTGTTGCTGCAAAAGATCACGGTGTCCAGGGGTCACGGTTCCACGTCACCCACGATAGCCACAGGCCTCAACTTTGCTGTGGACTCAGGGTAGCCTCGGGGAAGTCTGGAAATCCACCTCTGGTGATGCAAAGACTTCGGCGTCTGGCAGGTGCTTCAGTGCTGCAGACCGGTCAGTTGCTTCTTTGTTGCCTGCCAAGCAGGGGAGTAACTCCTTGACCCCAAGGGAGATTTCTTCAGTCTTCTAGTCAGGATAGAACGTTGAAGGTCCAGGATGTATGTTGCAGAGTTTCATCCAGGGTAATCTAAAGTCCTAGGGACTGGACTCCTATACTTATAGTAAGTTTAGGGGATGGACCAACTCTAAGGCCCCACCTATGGGTGGGCCAGGAAAGAGAGGTGGTTACACCCATTTCCTTTGTCCAGTTTCGCGCCAGAGCAGGGGCAGGTAGCCCCTGCAACCGGTTTGAACTGGGCTATGCACAGGGACACCAAACGTGCCCCCAGTGCAGGACTTCAAAGCACCAGAGAGTGCTCCCGCCCAGCCCCAATACACATCAGCCTGTCTGGGGAGGTGGTCACACCTCCCTTCAACAGGAAACCTATTGTCCAGGCCTCCCCTGCCGGAGTTTCGGTCAGCAGCAGGAGGCCAGACCCGTGTCTGTGGCAGAGGCATCCATTTTTTGATGCCAGGGCTCAGGAAAGTCCTACCGGGTTTAGCCAGTGTGAACATGTCTCTCCCTCTAGAAGGGTGGAATGCTACCCCCGCCACCAGAATTGGCGGGGGTTAGTATTCCAAAGCGTTTCACACCAAACACGACATGTTTTGATGCAGCCATCCCAAAGTTAGCATTTACCGCGAGGTTATAATGCACTTAAGAGTATATGGTATGGCTGCATCACAGAACAGCCATAAGGAAGTATTTCCGAAAGCTGCAGAGGGGCTCAGCTTATGCTTGGGCACCCTCTCACACAAAACCAAGCACTCTGCCTTCAGGATTGTCAAAGCCTGCCATAGGAGGGGCTTATAGGTTTACATGTGTCTGTATATATCTGTGTATATATGTAGCCTATACCACTGTAAGGGGTGCAAGCACCCCCTTACCCAGGCTGCAGTAGCAGACCTGTGGGGCCATTTTGGAGTACTTCCCAGGGGTCGCATAATATATGCTTCAGCCCTTGTAGGCCTCTGAGGTACCTATGCCCTAGGTACATATTATACCATATACTAGGGGCTTACAAGGCACTCCAGAATCCAATTAGATATGTACCTAATGTACATGGAAACCATTTTAGAGAGGAAGCAGCTAGGCTGTGGTCCTGATTAGCAGGGCCACAGCCAGACTAAGGTCGAAAAACAGTGAAACACCAGCAAAAAGTGGGGGTACCCATGTGAAACAGATCCTACTCTCCTACACAAACGCCCCCCCCCCAAACGCAGGGACATTAAACTAACCTTGACCAGTTGAGTCTTCATGTTCTAAGTGGAAATACCTAGAGAGTCTATCTGCATTACTCCCAGGTCTATGTTCCACTGTAAAGTCCATCCCCTGTAGGGAAATGGATCACCCAAGCAGTTTGGGGTTTTCACCCTTCATTGGTTTTAGCCATTAGAGGGGCTTATGGTCTGTCTGAAAAAGGAAGTGAGTACCAAACAAGTATTGCCTCAACTTCTTCAGAGCCTAAACCACAGCAAAGGCCTCCCTTCTGCTTAAAAAGCTACTGGCTGATCCTGACCTTCTTCATTCAATTGTGACAGTACAGCCCCAACCCCCAATTCAGATGCATCAGTTTGAACAATGAACTTCTTGGAGTAGTCAGGACTCTGCAGAATGGGAGCAGTACACATGGCCTGCTTCAGGTCATCAAATGCCTTTTGATAGCTAGCTCTCCACTGAACCTTTTTGGGCATTTTCTTAGAAGTTAAGTCATTCAAGGGTGTCACTATTGATCCATACCCTTTGACAAATCTCCTATAGTACCCAGTCAGGCCTAAGAAGGCTCTCACCTGAGTGTGGGTAGTTGGAGCAACCCAGTCCATTATGTTCTGGATTTTGCTCTGTAATGGTTGAACCTGGCCTCCACCTAAAAGGTGGCCCAGGTACACAACCTGACTCTGCCCTATCTGGCACTTAGTAGCCTTGATAGTTAGGCCGGCTTTTTGCAGAGCCTCCAAAACATTCCTTAGGTGGACCAGGTGATCCTCCCAGGTGGAGCTAAAGACAGCAATATCATCTAGATATGCTGTTCTAAAGGCTTCCAGGCCTGTGAGAACTGTATTCACCAACCTTTGGAAAGTGGCAGGTGCATTTTTTAGACCAAAGGGCATTACCACAAATTGATAGTGCCCACTAGGGGTTGAAAATGATGTTTTTGGCTTTGCATCATCAGCTAATCTGATCTGCCAGTAGCCAGCTGTGAAGTCAAATGTGCTGAGGTACTTGGTTGATGCCAAAGTATCTATGAGCTCATCTGCCCTTGGTATTGGATGGGCATCAGTCCCAGTGACTGCATTGAGACCCCTGTAGTCCACACAAAACCTCATCTCTCTTTTTCCACCACTGGTGTGAGGTTTTGGCACAAGGACCACTGGACTAGCCCAAGGGCTATCTGAGGGTTCAATAACTCCCAAATGTAACATTTTCTGAACTTCTGTCCTGATACAGTCCCTGACATGGTCAGGTTGCCTATAAATCTTACTTTTAATATGCAGACTGTCCCCAGTGTCCACTTCATGAGTGCACCGGGTAGTCTGAAATGGAGTCAGTGAGAACATGTGTCTGAACTGATTGAGAACCTGTCTGTAATCAGTTTGCTGCTGGGCAGTGAGGCTGCCTGCCAAGGCTACTCCATCAACTGACCCATCATCAGAGTTCTGTGAGAGGAGGTCATGGAGTGGGTCACTCTCTTCCTCCTGTCCCTCATCAGTTTCCATGAGCAAGCTCATGTCAGCCCTGTCCACATATGGCTTCAGCCTGTTGACATGGAGAACCCTATGGGGACTCCTGGGAATTCCTAGGTCCACTAAATAAGTAACCTCTCCCTTCTGTTCAACAATAGTGTGGGGTCCACTCCACTTGTCCTGGAGAGCTGCTGGGGCCACAGGCTCCAACACCCACACTTTCTGTCCTGGCTGGTAAACAGTCAGTAAAGCCTTTTGGTCATGCCAGGCTTTTTGCAGTTCCTGGCTAGCCTCAAGGTTTTTGTTTGCCTTCTTCATGTACTCAGCCATCCTGAAGCGGAGACCAAGTACTTAGTCCACTATGTCTTGCTTTGGGGGCTTGAGAGGTAACTCCCATCCTTCCTTCACCAAACACAATGGACCCCTAACAGGGTGACCAAACAGAAGTTCAAATGGGCTGGAGCCAACCCCCTTCTGAGGCACCTCCCTGTATGCAAATAAAAGGCAGGGCAAGAGCAGGTCCCATTTTCGCCTAAGCTTCCCTGGGAGTCCTTTGATCATGCCCTTTAAGGTTTTGTTGAATCTCTCAACTAAACCATTGCATTGTGGGTGATAGGGTGTGGTGAATTTGTAATTCACTCCACACTCCTTCCACATAGCAGTTAAGAAACTTGACATAAAGTTTGCATCCCTGTCAGATACTACCTCCTTAGGAAATCCTACTCTTGAAAACACACTCAAGAGAGCTCTTGCCACTACAGGTGTTGTAGTGGTCCTTAGGGGAATTGCCTCTGGGTACCTGGTGGCATGATCCACTACCACCAGTATAAACCTGTACCCAGATGCTGTTTGAGGATCCATGGGACCAACAATGTCAATCTCAACCCTCTCAAAGTTAACCCCCACCACAGGTAGTGGTATCAGGGGGGCCTTTGTAGTGCCACCTGCTTTGCCACTGGCTTGGCAGGTTACACAGGAGCGACAACACTCCTTTGTGTCTTCAGACATGTGGGGCCAGTGAAAGTGAGGAACAATTCTGTCCCAAGTCTTGTTCTGGCCCAGGTGTCCTGCTAGGGGAATATCATGTGCTAGTGTCAATTGGAAACCCCTAAACTTCAGAGATATAACCAACCTCATGGATGCACCAGGCTTGGGGTCTCTACTCTCTGAATATAGGAGCCCATCATCCCAATAAACTTTATGGGTGCCACTAGCATTCCCAGCAGCCTCATCAGCAGCTTGCTGTCTGAGGGGTTCAAGAGAGGGGCAGGTTTTCTGCTCCTGGCTCAGATCAGACCTGGAAAGGCCCCATGTCCCCAAGAACCCAACCTGGTCAGGTTCAAGCTCCTCTGGGACAGTTCCTTCTTCAGGCTCAAGATCATCTCCCTGAGGAGACTTGTCAGTATCCTGAAACAGGTGGGAAGGCTTGGCCTTAACCCTACTGCTCCTCCTCTTGTGAGGCACCTGGTCCATTATTCCAGAATCCAGGACCTGTCCAGTGTTAGACATTTTAGCCTGTGACCTAGTCACAGCAAAGACATGTGCAGGGATGCTTAACATTTCTGCATGTGTCCTGTTCTCTACTTCAGCCCAAGCTGAAGTCTCTAGATCATTGGCAAGCAAGTACGGTACTGGTAAGTCTGCACTTACCACAACCTTCTTAAGGCCAGTTACCCCTCCCCAGGAGACGTTAACAACTGCCAGAGAATGGTCTGTTCTGACATTGCTAGCATTGGTCACTTGGTACATTTCACCAAGTATAATCTGCCCAGGATCCACAAGATCTTTTGTCACCATTGTGACACTTGCTCCTGTATCCCTGAATGCCCAAGCTTCTACTCCATTAATTAAAGGCTGCTGTCTGTATTTGCCCAGGTTACTGGGGCTCACAAAGGGGGACATATCCGTGCCCCCATCACTGACAAGCACAGCCTGAGTTGGTACTCTGACTAGGCCAGAGTCCATCTCAGAAACCAGGGTCAACCCTACTACACCCTTATTCTGTGTGTTCCCACCACCAATTGTAACTGCACTAGGGGGAGCAGGTTCCTTAGGGGCATTGGTGGGGGCTGGAGTATTTCCTTTGGCCTTGGTGCAGTCACTAGTCCAGTGAGTTTTCTGTTTACAGATTTTGCACCAAGGTTTCTTTTGGCCATTCCCTTCGTTAGCCTGTGAATCCCCACCTGAAGAAGATTTTTGGGGCCCTTGAGAAGACTTCTGGTCTTTACCCTTGTCCCCGCCCTTGTCAGAGTTTTTGGAATCTTGCTTCTTTGGGCCACCACCTTGGTTCTGTACCTTCTGCCTCACCATGGTTCTGACCCATTTGTCTGCCTTCTTTCCCAATTCTTGGGAAGAAGTCAGATCAGAGTCTACCAGGTACTGGTGCAACATCTGATTTTGACAGTTATTAAGATTCTGCTCCCTCATTATCAGATTGTACAAACCTTTGAAGTCACACACTTTACTGCCCAATAACCAACCTTCCAGAGCCTTAGCAGCACAGTCAACAAAGTCAACCCAGTCCTGATTTTGTGCTTTTTGGGTGTCTCTGAACTGTAACCTGTATTGTTCAGTGGGTAGGCCAAACCCATCTATTAGAGCACTTTTCAAGACTTTGTAGTCATCAGCATCCTCTTCTCTTACAGTGAGGAGCTTATCTCTACCTTTGTCTGCAAAGGAGAGCCATAAGATTGCTGCCCACCGACCTTGAGGGGCCTTCTGTACTTTACAGGCCCTCTCCAAGGCAGTTATCCATTTGTGGATGTCATCCCCACTCTGGGAGGAAGGGGAAAACTTACTTAGGTTTCTATGGTCATAAGACCTCTCCCTATCTCTAGGGAAATAGCTGCCACCAAGGGACTCTAGTCCCTCCTTTTTGCTAGCTCTGTAGAGCTCTGGGGCTTCCCTATCTAAGGCCATCTGCTGCTTTCTGAGGTTGAACTTGTCTTGCTCATATTTCAGCAGTCTCTCTCTCCTCTCCTGGGAGGTTTCCCTCCCTCTGTGAGAAGAAACAGAGGTTCCTATAGAGGAGTTAGACTGGATAAATCCCCTTGAGAGAGATCTGTCCCTTCTAGCCCTATGTTCAACTCTGCCAGGAGGAATGAAGGCAGGAGCATTGTTATCATACTCCTCATCCTCATCCTGGAGAGCTGTGTTCACCAGATCTTGATCATTGTCACCAGTCTGGTCAGCATTAGAGGTAGGTTCAGGGGAAGTATTACCCCCTAGGCCCACCCTCACCTGCTGTCCCACCCACACTCTCTGCCTCATCAGGTCCACTAGGCCCTGTGATATCATCCAGTTTCAGTATCTTTATGAGATGTTGGGTGGATGGACTTTTGCCTGTCTTCAGCTTCCTAATGGAACATAAGGCCCTAAGCTGAGCAAAGGTGCGATCCTCATATTTATAGGGAAGGAGCTCAGTGGTTCCTGGTAGGGACCCACTGGTTCCTGGGTGGTTAGACATTACTAATGTGGTGTGGTGTATTGCACTACCTACACTAGTGTGGCCTACTAAACTCTCTTGAGTTGTAGAAAGGGTGTGCTATCCCTTTACACAGTAGAACTTACTGTAGCTAAACTTGATATTATATGTACCTCAGGTACCTTTAGTGGTTTTCAGTTCAGCAATTCAATTGAGATTATCTGGTAAAACAATAGCAAGCTGGAATCCCACACGCTGCACACCAATGTGAGAAGGTGGCCTGATATATGCTGTCCACTAGTTATAGTGGGCACCTTGTATCAATCCAAACAACCCCTTATGGTGATAGGTTAAAGACAACCTTTATTGAAAGCTATCCTAGTGGTAGCAATGGAGAGCAGCCTTCAGGCTCAGTCTTGAAGGAATGTAAAGCAGCTTGTTTTACCAGTCTATAATCTCTTGAATGAACAAATGAAAAGACAACCACACCAGGTATATATTCAAAATATATGTATTTAAGATAAAACACACCCCTCTAATCTTTTGATGAGACTGGAGTTCGAAGTACTTTGTTTACAAGTGAGCAAGCATCAGTAATAGCACAAATACACGTTTGGGCCCTAGGGGCGTACCAAACCATATACCAAAAAAGTGGTATAAGAACAACGACTGGAATAGACACTAGGCCTTGAGCCTGTAGAATCGCTGGGACCCCAAGGAACCACCCAAGGTAGTGACACAGGGGACCCACGGGGCCTGTATGCAGTGTCTAAACACAACCGCGGGTTCCTATTATCTTCTATGGGCAATGTCGTGGTTGGAAATTTAAAGATTAGGGACACTTCTAATCAAGTCTGGACCAAACCCTTTTGTGATGCCAGGGCTCAGGAACGTCCTACTGGGTTTAGCCAGTGTGAACATGTCTCTTCCTCTAGAAGGGTGGTATGCTACCCCCGCCGCCAGAATTGGCGGGAGGGTAGTATTCCAAAGTGTTTGACACCAAACATGACATGTTTTGATGCAGCCATCCCAAAGTTAGCATTTACCACAAGGTTATAATGCACTTAAGAGTATATGGTATGAGGAACAGCCATAAGGAAGTATTTCCGAAAGCTGCAGAGGGGCTCAGCTCATGCTTGGGCACCCTCTCACACAAAACCAAGCACTCTGCCTTCAGGATTGTCAAGGCCTGCCATAGGAGTGGCTTATAGGTTTATATGTGTCTGTATATATGTGGATATAGGTAGCCTATACCACTGTAAGGGGTGCAAGCACCCCCTTACCCAGGCTGCAGTAGCAGACCTGTGGTGCCATTTTGGAGTGCTTCCCAGGGGTGGCATAATACATGCTTCAGCCCCTGGTAGGCCTCTGAGGTACCTATGCCCTAGGTACATATTATACCATATACTAGGGGCTTATAAGGCACTCCAGAATCCAATTAGATATGTACCTATTGCACATGGAAACGATTTTAGAGAGGAAGCAGCTAGACTGTGGTCCTGATTAGCAGGGCCACAGCCAGACTAAGGTCGAAAAACAGTGAAACACCAGCAAAAAGTTGGGGTACCCATGTGAAGCAGATCCTACTCTCCTACAACAGTGGACATGGCTGCATTGGCGTCGACTCATGTCCGAGGCGCAGAAGACCAACGCTGCTTGACACTGATGTGTGTTGGTGATAGACTACCCCGAGGTGAACATGGAGGTTTTCCTAAGTTCCTTGTTCAGGCATGCTGCTGCATTTGTCTGCATATCGTGGCACTACTCTTGGCCGTACTGACATGCACTTTTTTTAATAAAGTGTCCACATTTTCACTTGTCTCCAAATGTGTTGTGTCTTCATTTGTATGCCAATGTGTGTGTCACGGACTCTCTGGCTGCCTGCCATACGTGAATTGCTACCCCATCCGACTGTGGATTTGTACTAATGCGTTCTCATGTGCCTGTTTCGTAGTGACGCTTTTGGACGTTTATCCTCCACAGATGAGTGCATTTGTATCCTGTGTTCGATTGTGCGAATGTTTGTGTTTGGACAACATTGTGTTGGATATTGGTGTGCTCTGCTTCCTATGTGTGTGTTTACTGCATTGTGTGTGAGATGTCCCTTCAAGTGAGGTTTTGTTCACCCTTCTCCCTTTCAGGCAGTGTAGTTTTAACTTCTGTGCTTGTTCAGTGGTGTGATTTTGGCGGGTTGTGTGACTTGTGCTCCGTGTTGGTGTGTTTCATTTTGGCCATGGTTTGTCTGTAGTTGTGCTGTACTTAATTGTGCATGTCTACCATTGTGCCCATCTCCCCTCATCCCCCCACTTCCTGCTTGTTCCTCTTCCTGGTGCTGTTGTGTCTGTAATTTTCCTACTCCACACATAAATACATGTAAAGAAAAAATTAGAATAGTTCCTTGATTCTTTTAGATTGCAAAACTTCTCTCTATTGGTTATTTTTGAATTTTCCAAATAAACAGTTTTTTTAATATTCAAGGACACATAGAAGTCAGAAGTGCAACGTATTCTATCAACACACTTTCTAGAACATTCTACAACACGTGCAGGTTAAAAGTTCATCAATTTTTTTAAACCTAACGATATTTTTTTGCAACATTTTCTCGAACATTTAACGGCACGTGCAGGTTAAAAGTTCACGATTGTTTTAAGTTCGAACAGTGCCTTACAAATGCAAGTAGCATGTGTGGTTGAGTTGAGCAAATTTGATCCTATGATATGTACTCCACGTTTAAACAGCTTTTTCTTAACCAATCACATAGATGCTTTTCCACAGAACAAATGTGCACCCTACTTTTAAAAAACAATGCCTTTCATCACCCAATCAGTTATCGGTTTGAATGAGAAAAAAAAGTAGTTCCCCACCTTTAAACATATCTCTTATTCCATGAACGGACTGCATGAGCCACAGACATCTATCCATACTTCCCAGCCACACCTTCAAAATGCTAGTGTGGATCGTACCATATATCTATGTTTTCCGGTGCAAAAGGTATACAGAAAAGAGACAAATTGACTTAGACCAAGGTTTACAAAATTGTGGATATTAAATGGTTTGGACAGAGAGGATTGAAGCGGCATCAATTGTTGCCTTTGGTTAATATCTGTTTGCATCTCCAACACCCTGACCTCATGATTGTGTACTGTGGTGGAAACAGCCTAGGCACATTGACTGGTGTAGGTTTGGAAATGCTAATGAAAGACACCTTTCGACAATTGATGTTGCTTTTGCCTCAAACTGTCTTTGTATATTACAATATATGGCAAAGACAGAAGTGGAAATGGTCAAACCAATTTTGTCCTCAGATTGAAAAATCTAGGAAGAATGTCAACAAAGCTGTGTCTGCATACCTCAGAGACCATAGAATGGGGTTGATCTACAACAACAATATACGTTTTGATATGGCTGATATCTACAGAAGTGATGGAGTACACTTCACAGATCAGGGAAATCGAGTTTTTCTGAATAACCTGAAGTCGTGCATCCGCACTTATATGTAGCTCCAACTAATAAACCCAAGGGCTCTTTTTAGAGCCGCCTTATATTCCCAATATCGGTTTGCAGAGTGACAGCTGCGATCCGGCTAGCACAGGGAGACCTGCGGGCCGTCAGGCAGGCTCGCAGAGGGAGAGCTGCAGCCCGTCGGCTCAGCTCACACAGGGAGAGCTACGGGCCATCGTCTCGCAAACACACACCAGCGTGCTGGCTTGCAGAGGGAGAGGTCGGGTCTAACTCGCAAAGGGACACCAACGGGCCAACAGCCCTGCTAGCAGAGACACACCTATCACCTAACGGACTGGCTCAAACATGTACAGCTAGGGACACTACGGCTCGCAGACGCAGACCTGCGAACCGACGGACTGGTACCAGTGCTTTAAATGGGCTAAAATAAGTGCAGGTACTCATTAAAGTAGAGGTGTGGCAAGAATACAGGGCTAGGGGTGGGGCGAAGGGCAACATATTGTCATACATAAAGACTTCTGTACCAGGTGCAGCACATATTAACAGACATGAGAAATGTGTTTATGTCAAAATAACATATTAACTCATTACTCAAAATGAAAGTCATGATGGCACTTTCACCCGAATGGTCGCAGCGCACCTGATTGACAGTACAGGGTCTGTCTAGAAACCCTGTCCTGTTAATCACAGTGTGACACAAGCCCTCTCACCCCCCTGCAGTTTGGGTACATTCAAATGGGCGCTGCTGGAATGTTCACCAGCAACTCTGCAAAAGGCTTCTTCAGCCTAGTCAATTACAAGCTCCTCCGAAGCAGAGCGGCCTCTGCCCTGCACTGGAGGAGAAACCTAACCGGAGCCTTCGTGCCGTGGGTCAGGGTACCAGTACTCTCCCTGGCTACAGAGAAGTGTCGGTACTGACGGCAAAAAAATTCGGAAGTGCCGGTACTCAGTACTGATGAGAACCGGCCCATTTAAAGCACTGACTGGTACTGTTTCATGCTTTAGGGTAGTACAGTGGTATTTGTGTACTGTAGGGGGGTCGTGCTGGAGGTAGCGTTTTAGGGTTTAAGGTTGTGCAGAGGTGTTTGGGTAGTGTAAGAATCGTGCTGGAGGTAGTGTTTTAGAGTTTATGACAGTGCAGTGGTGTTTGGGTAGTCTTTGGGTAGTGTTGGGGATCGTACCGACAGACTGACTCACCGAGCTCCGAGCCGACGGACGGACTTCTGAAGGCATAGCCGCGACCTGGTGATATGAAGAGAGGCAGCGTGAAGGGTATATCTCAGACAGACACAGATACCAGTGTAGCCTAAAACTACGAACCCGATGGCTTCTACAGGGAGAGATGCGAGCTGATGGAGTAAATCACAAAATGGCTGCCAACACTTCCTGGTTTCAACCGTTCACAGCCAATAAGCCGCAAGCTGGTGTTTATAAAAGGAGGGTCCCAAAACGTGTTTTCTCAATGCGTTTTCCATAGGAAACTTTAGACAAGGCCACAGGTTAAACTGCTGAACGGAATTATGCCAAATTTGGCAGGGAGAAACGTCTTGGTCCAGGAAGCATGCTTTTTTTTTAAATGGTGTAACTCCGTTTAGTAGTTTTTGAAAAATATCAAATTTGACAGATATCGATATTTGGGAATTCTGACATCTGATTGGCTGAGGGGTTACGAGCACAAGCTTGCGGCTGATTGGCTGTGAACGGTTGAAACTCGGAAGTGTTGGCAGCCATTTTGTGATTCAGTCCGTCAGCTCACATTTCTTCATCTACAAGCCATCGGGTCCGTAGTTCTACCTCTGCGAGGCAACACTGAATATATACCGCAGCTCTATCTTTGTGAGATTCCCCTTTCACGGTCCCTCTCCCCACATCACCGACTCGCAGCTCGCACCCCACATCACAGGAAAACAGGACCTCGGTATGTTGTGGTGTACCAAAAACACGCCTCAGTGCACAGAAACCCCTATCCGGCTAGCTATAGTATCTTATTCGTTCTCCATACTACAGCAGAGCTACAAATGATTAGATATCCTAGAACAATGCGACTCAGGTCTTCTCAGAATTTGTGGGAACAAGACACTCTTTTGCTTAGACACTCATAATTGTTCACAATGTAAGTAACCAGAGACTTTGTATAGTTTAAAATGTTTATTTCAACTAACGAGCTCTGTAATTTAGTACACGTGCTAAGGTGTGGAAAGAAATGCATGTAAACAATACAATCAGCATAGTTTCAATTGCATAAAGTACGAATGGGGAAAGTATATTATAATGTCATTAAGCCATATAGCTCTTACCACCCTCCCCATGCTACGAGCTATGTTTTTTATATCAGTGGAAGACCTCTGGGCTTGGACAGCAGAACCCCGACCTCAAGTCTTATATGATAGGCTTTACATCTTTGGACAAGCACAGCTCTTCCTCGGGAAAGATTGTTCTCCAAGTGTGTGTAATTTGCATCATGTGCAATATTAAAAGCACTTGAAATTTCAGAAGCGGAGGTCTGTTCCATGTTATGTCTATATGTGCATGGGACGGGCTGAAGCTGAATATCCTGCAATGTTGTTTTCTGCTCTTGAACACGGCGTACAGATGAGAACTCAGTGCACAGCAGAAATAGTGAAAGGCAGACAGCTCCTATGCGAAGCAGCGAAAATAGAAGTGTTTACGAGAACCAATGCATTTAAAGTCATGTGGAAAAAGCGGCTAAAATGGCTGTGATGCAAGGTACGAACTCATGCTAACTTAGCAACGTTCGTTGGCACCTCCTAACCTCCACAACACCCTCCCCATTGGGCGGACCTATGCACAGTGAGCAAAGTAGAACACAGAGTCCAAAAAGTCTGAGCCAAGAAGAGCAGATATCCAATATAGGAAAATGAAGTAGGCGAAGAATGTCAACAGGGTTGAAAAGAGAAAAATGTAATAATACCATGGTGAGAGAGAAAAAAAAACATGTGGCGTCGCCAAATTAATCCATCAGTGTGTAAGAGCATTGGGAGATCAGTGTCTAAAAGATTATGAACTTCTGTTCTCGTGTTGGCCACCTGCAGGACATACATCTCATGGGCAGAAGTGAGAGAAACTTCTTTCTGGGACAATAAGGCTCTTATTTGGCTCAGCTTGTTGAAGTCTGCCTTCAAGGTCAGAATGGAAGGCCACATCGAAGTATCGAAACTCCCCTGTGAGGGAGGAAACAGCACGTTTTATCAGCAAACTACACGTTGTGACACAGTCACAATGTACGGAATATACTTTAAGATGCCGCAGCATTTTTCATCATTCACGAAAAAATAACTGTCATTACACAACATTGTTTCATCTGTTGTTGATATTGTACAGGATGAAGTATCTGTGTTATATCATGGTCAGAACCAATTGCGGCTCGTTGCTATGACTTTAGAAACCAGTCCATCGGCTCGCAGCTCTGCGCCAGTGAGCCATCAGGCCTGCAGGTCTACCTCTGTGAGCCAGCCCGTTAGCTCGTAGCTGTGTCTCTGCTAGCAGTCCCGTCAGCCCGTTGCGCTTCCTCTGCGAGTCAGCCCGTTGGCTCGCAGCTTGGGCCTGCAGCTCTACATCTGCGAGCCAGCCCGTTAGCTCGTAGCTGTGTTTATGCTAGCAGGCCTGTCGGCCCGTTGCTCTCCCTCTGCGAGTCAGATCACAGCTGTCCCTCTGTGAGCCAGTACGCTGCTGTGCCTTTGCGAGCCGATGGCCCATAGCTCTCCCTCTGCGAGCTGATATATATATTCACTGAAAAAACCATAGGTTTTACAGACGTTATAGTTAGAAATTAGCATTTAAAAAACCTTTCAAATTCACTGAAAAAAACATAGGTTTTACAGACATTATAGCTAGAAATTTGCATTTAAAAAAACATTAAAATTCACTGAAAAAATCATAGGTTGCAGGGCGTTATAGTTAGCTGGACATTTCACACGTACTAAACCAGAGAAATTCCACCGTTATAGTTAGTTCAGCTAACTATAACTCCCGCCCCCGCAATGCACTGCTCATGATGTCAAATATTACATCATTCATGGCATGGTCAGTGACATCACTGATAACATCACTGATGACATCTCAAATGACATCACTGATGCATCATCCACGTGGAAATCTGATGCACCTCTTCACAGTCTAATATAACCTTTGGTACATCCACTGTAAAATACAAACAACCATTTTCGAAATTGTTAACACACCAATACCAGTTACTCACTGATCGCTAGGTCTAGACACACATCTACTCATTCATCCATACAATCACTCATACACCCAGTCACTCATAAATACAATACTATCATATGCACTCATACACCTATCCAGACAATCACACACCCACCTAGTCATGCAAAGAATCTATCACAGTCCCATTTACGCACCTATACAATTATATACACACCACTTCACTTATTCATACAGATAGTAACACATACTTACTCTTTTATATATTCACTAATATAAGTACACAATCATCCATACAGCCAATGTCAGAATCACTCACTCTCATGTATAGTTGTTTATATACACCATCACTCACATACACACACTTACCCACCCATACAGCTTTTTCCATATGCACTCTTGAACCCATACACTCAGTGAAGCCACCATTCACACATCTATGCACAGAGTCACACACCTCCCACCCAGCCACACACACACTCAGTCTCCCATACAAATACTCATGGAAACAAACAATAACCCATTTAGACACTGATGTACCTACTAACCAACCCATGTAGAAGTTTACAGAACAACAGACAGACTGATACAGACATTCACACAGTTTAGTCACTAACCGATGCATTCAGTAAGACATGTTTAATCACTCACTTATACAATCAATCACACAGCTGCTAAATTGTCCAGCCAGACACTTATACACCCACTCATTCTTCAAAAGACCTTGGCATATATATAAAACATATTTCAACTTTACAGAAACACACAGTCACTGGATGATGTCATCAGTGATGTCATCAGTGATGTCATTTGAGATGTCATCAGTGATGTCACTGACCATGCCATGAATGATGTAATATGTGACGTGATGAGCAGTGCATTGAGGGGGCGCAAGTTATAGTTAGCTGAACTAACTATAACGGTGGAATTTCTCCGGGTTAGTACATGTGAAATGTCCAGCTAACTATAACACCCCTGCAACCTATGTTTTTTTTTAGTGAATATATATATATATATATATATTCACTGAAAAAACCATAGGTTTCACACATGTTATAGTTAGCGGAAATTTTACTGATAAAAAACCAATGAAATTCCCCCGTTATAGTTAGTGCAGGCAACTATAACTCACGCGACCGCAATCCTCTGCTGATGCTAATACTGTATTTAGACACTTATTTGCCCATGTCTTCTTCCATACATTTTTAGCTATACATATATTACAAATATTTTTTTTTCATAAAGACACATATGTCATCAGCAGAAGATTGCGGTCGCGTGAGTTATAGTTGCCTGCACTAACTATAACGGGGGAATTTCATTGGTTTTTTATCAGTAAAATTTCCGCTAACTATAACATGTGTGAAACCTATGGTTTTTTCAGTGAATTTGCAAGGTTTTTTAAATGCTAATTCCTAACTATAACGTGTGTGAAACCTATGGTTTTTTCAGTGAATTTGTACGGTTTTTTAAATGCTAAGTTACTTTACGCCATTCGTGGCGTGCGCGCCCACTTAACGCAGTTCGTTCCGTGCGCGCACGGTGCGCTTCGCGCACCGTGCGCGCACAGTGAGAAAGCAAGAAAGCACGTCAACAAATCTGTTTCTGCTTTCCTCCGTGACTATGGTATGGGTGCCATTTACCACAACAACTTGCGTTATGACATGCAAGACATTTATAGAGGAGATGGTGTGCACTTCAATGATGAAGGGAACAGAGTCTTCCTCTTGAACCTTAGACTCTGCATCGGTACTTACTTGTAGGTACCACTAAAAAATCATTTCATAAACACAACGGCTCTTTTTAGAGCCCCCTAATATCTAAACACTTAAATCTGATTTTCATTTTTTTTTTTTTTTTTTTCCTACCGTACGCTTACCGTAAGCTTACCGTACGCGTACCCCGTGATTTTTTTTAAAATCAATAAATGTTTTCTTTGTACTTTTCTGTCCTTCTTTGACCCCCTTACAAATGTTAGGGGGTCTGTAACTCTCCTCATTGCCCCCTTTCCTTGTTTTCACTCTTTTTTTTCAGAGTGAAATACACAAAATGGCGGCCGCCGCTTCCTGGTTTCGGCCGATTCGAATGTTTACTAAGATCTAAGAGCCAATCAGAATCGCGCTCGCGCACGCCACCGTACGCTTACCGTAAGCGTACGGTAAGCGTACCGTAAGCGGGCTCAGATATATATATTGATTTAAAGGCTATTTTCTCAGAATCTACTGAACAGATTTACACCAAACCTACAAAAGGCACTTCCTTGACCTAGGGACTACCTCTCTGCCAAATTTTGAGTAATTCTGTTCAGCCGTTCGGGCTGTAGCTCGTTCTAAAGGTCCTATGGAAAAATGCATGGGAAAAACGCGTTTTGGGACCCCCCTTTTATCTCAGCCCCCGCTTGACGGATCCCCCCGACACTTTCAGGGTAGGAGCGGAGCGTAGCGCCCCACCTATTTTGAGAAATTCGCGAGGATTCGTCGACCGGCGCCAAAGTTATTCAAAATAGAATGTTGAGGTTTTCCAATGGAAACGTGGTCCTAACTATAACTACCTACTGGCGACCGCCAGTAGGTAATGTATGTGTATATATATATATATATATATATATATATATGTCAGCTCAAAGGGTGTCCTTTCTTAGGAAGCACTCGGACCAAAGTTAAACCCGGAGGTTTTTTAATGGTACAGGCAGAATCCTCCTGTTGAGATAAACAGCCGATCCGTCACCTAACGCGTTTCGAAATATTCTTTCTTCATCAGAGGTATGGCGGAGTTAGGTGTACAATGCAGTGTTTCCAGTCTTTTATCATGCGCAATGACACGCCCCATTGGGCTGTCCTGATGGAACTGCGCCGTGCATGCTGGGCTTTGAAGTTGTTAGTCGGCATCGCTGATGTAACTCTGCATGAGCCCCGGCACGAAGGTCTGTCTTAATCCATGTTAATGGCCCCACATTGCCAGCGCGATGAATATCGTTCTGGCGTGGCCCCCTGCAATCCTCGGGGTGGTGCATTACTCGTGGCAGGACGGCCACGTATAAATGTCAGCTCAAAGGGTGTCCTTTCTTAGGAAGCACTCGGACTAAAGTTAAACCCGGAGGTTTTTTAATGGTACAGGCAGAATCCTCCTGTCGAGATAAACAGCCGATCCGTCACCTAACGCGTTTCGAACTATTCTTTCTTCATCAGAGGTATGGCGGACTTAGGTGTACAATGCAGTGTTTCCAGTCTTTTATCATGCGCAATGACACACCCCATTGGGCTGTCCTGATGGAACAGCGCCGTGCATGCTGGGCTTTGAAGTTGTTAGTCGGCATCGCTGATGTAACTCTGCATGAGCCCCGGCACGAAGGTCTGTCTTAATCCATGTTAATGGCCCCACATTTCCAGCGCGATGAATATCGTTCTGGCGTGGCCCCCTGCAATCCTCGGGGTGGTGCATTCCTCGTGGCAGGACGGACACTTATAAATGTCAGCTCAAAGGGTGTCCTTTCTTAGGAAGCACTCGGACCAAAGTTAAACCCGGAAGTTTTTTAATGGTACAGGCAGAATCCTCCTGTCGAGATAAACAGCCGATCCGTCACCTAACGCGTTTCGAAATATTCTTTCTTCATCAGAGGTATGGCGGAGTTAGGTGTACAATGCAGTGTTTCCAGTCTTTTATCATGCGCAATGACACGCCCCATTGGGCTGTCCTGATGGAACTGCGCCGTGCATGCTGGGCTTTGAAGTTGTTAGTCGGCATCGCTGATGTAACTCTGCATGAGCCCCGGCACGAAGGTCTGTCTTAATCCATATATATATATATTATCTACTGGCGGTCGCCAGTAGATAGTTATAGTTAGGACCTATTTTCCACAGGAAATCCGCAACATTCTATTCCCAATAAGTCTGGCGCTGGTTGACGAATCCTCGCGAAATTTTCCAAACTTTTGGCCAGCTCCGCTCCTAGCCTGAAAGTTTCGTGGTGGTTTGTCAAGCGGGGGCCGAGAAAAAAGGGGGGTCCCAAAACGCGTTTTCCCCATGCAATTTCGCATAGGATCTGTTGTCGCAGCTACAGCCCGAACTTCTGAACGGAATGACACCAAATTTGGCAAAGAGGTAGTCCTCAGTTCAGACTCGTGCCTTTTGCATAAATGGTGTGAATCCGTTCAGTAGTTCCTGAGAAAATTAGAGTTAAAAGTACATAAATATCTATGGCCGGGGAGGATCCGCAGACCCTACCCGCACCGTGAGCGCACCCTCCCGAACTGAGCGCGCACCCTCCCGATCGCGCGCTGAATGCTAATTGGCTGTCGAGTGTCTGTCTACATTCAAAACCAGGAACTGTTGGTGGCCATTTTCTGCCTCGGTAGAAGCGAGGCTGAAGAAGCAAGGGGAATAAGTGTGTAAAACATATAAAGGGGACAGAGTGGAAATACTGTGACCCTCTAGAGGTGCTTAGGGGGTGCTAGAAGGACCCCCTGGGGGCCCCCTTTTTTTTTTTTTTAAACGGCGAAATGCGCGCATGGTGCGCGCATCCTATCACGTTGGGTGCACGGATTCTCTCGCGTTGGGTGCGCGGATCCACGGAATTTAAAAAAAAAAAAGACAAGAAATCATTGGTTGTATGACTACTTTCTACACTGACTTTTAAGACTAGTTTAGAGTTTGTCTTCAATTAATATTCACATGAAATACATATATATGTTTTTTTAAATGTTAAATACTTCGCGGTATCCGCGCACCTACCGCATCATAGACGCAGATGACGCATCGCGGAAGCGCGTAAACGTCGCGTTACGAACATCGAACGTGTCACGTATAGGCTGGGAGTCGCGTACCGGTCGCATTGCGATCGTGCACTAAACACGTACTCAACGCATACCGTGCGCGGCTGCTTCTGCATAGGGATCAAGAAGCATAGGGTGCGCAGATCCAAAAACATTGAAAAAAAATATGTTAAATAAAGTTTTGAACATATAGTTAAAGAAATATTTTTAAAAATATTAAAAAAATATGTTTGAAAAACCCAATACAAACAAATAATATTTTTTATTTTTTTTAAAGAATTAATTAAATAAATACATTTTAAAAATGGTGATAAAAAAGAATTTCAAAAAAACATAATTAATGAAATTGACACACTGAAATTGAAAAATTTAGGAATCCTATGAAAATCATTAAACATGATATATTTAGAGATAAGTTATAGATAGGAATTAGCATTTGAAAAACCTTTGAAATTCACTGAAAAATATATAAAAAATAAAAAAATATATGGGTTATTGATTGGTTGTCTGAGTATCTGTATGGGTGCCTGAGTGTTTTTGTGGGTAGGGTGTGTGTGACTCTATGCATAGATGTGTGAGTGGGTGATTCTATGGGTGCATCTGTGATGAACTGTATGGTTGAGTGAGTGTATGTATGGGTGTGTTAGGGATTGAATGCATATCTCAGTGGTACATGTGTGATTAACTACATATGTGAAAGGCAGTATATATGCGTGTAAGAGTATATAAGTGGGTATATGTGAGAGTGTGTGATTGTGAGAGTGGCTGTATGGATGAGTATGTGCTTGTATCAATGACTGTATAAGATTGTAAGAATGTGGTACTATTTTTATGAGTAAGTGAACTTGAGTATGTATAACTGCATAGGTGAGTAAATGGGAGTGTGATTAATTAGTTGCATGATTGACTAGGTGTGAGAGTACCTCTATGGATGATTGGTGGTATGTGAGTGTCTATGTAGGTGTATAAATGCATATGATAGTCTTGTACAGAGTGACTGTAAGTATGAGTGACTGTACAGGTGAGTGAGTGGAGGTGCATGTAGACCTAAGAGTTAATGAGTGGGTATGTAGTTATTGGTATTGGAGTATCTATGGTTTTGAGAATGGACGTCTGAAATTTTGAGTTGGTGTATCAACGGTTAAATTAGGGTGTGAGAAGATGCAGTAATTTATCACATGGATGATGTCATCAGTGATGTCATTTGAGATGTCATCAGTGATGTCATCAGTGATGTCACTGACCATGTCATGAGTGATGTAATATGTGACGTCATCAGCAGTGCATTGCGGGGGCGTGAGTTACAGTTAGCTGAACTAACTATAACAGGGGAATTTCTAGGGATTTGTACGGGAGAAATGTCCAGCTAACTATAACACCCCTGAAACCTATGGTTTTTTCAGTGAATATATATATATATAAAAACCATACTTACAAAATAAAAATATTTGAATAAGATAAAACATATTTTTTCATATATGCAATAAATAAAATATTTAAAAAATCAAGAATAAAAAAAGTACATTTAAAAATAAAAACAAATATTAAAAAAATAATGAAAATAAACAAATTAATGCTATTGACTCCATTTAGCCAACATTATTAAAACTAGTGGAGTCTAAGATATTAAGTAAACTAGTCCATTCGTAGTTTATGCAATGTTAGGGCAAGTGTTGGGTTTTGGGGGGTAACATTTTCTATTCCCAATACATTCTGTTTAACAGTAGGGAAAGCACTGCATTTTGGAGGGGTGAAATCTATTATTTCCACTCCAAAGATCACAACAGTAGGGAAAGTGTTGGACTTTGAAGGGGTGGAATTTACTATTCCCACTCCAGTCTGTGCACTAGTAGGGTAACTTTGGATTTTAAAGGGGTGAAATGTACTATTCTCACTCCAGTCAGTGCAACAATAGGGTAAGTGATGGACTTTGGAGGGGTAAAATGTACTCTTTCCCCTCCAGTCTGTGAAACAGGAGGGAAAGCGTTTTATTTCGGAGTGAAGATATTTACTATTTTCACTCCAAGGAGCACAACAATAAAGAAAGTATTTTATTTTGTAAGGGTGACGTTTACTACTCCTTTTCCAAATAGCAAAACAGTAGGGAAAGTGTCAAATTGCAAAGAGGTTACTTTTACTACTCCTACTGGGGTCTAAACAAAAGTAGGGAAAGCGATTCACTTCAAACACATTACATATATAAGTAACAACATGAATGTAGGAAAATATAAAACTCTTGATCTAAAAATTATTACTTAACATATATGTATGTGTGCATATATGTATATATATATATAACATAATTTACATAATAAATATCAATTATATAATTAAGTAACATGTATGTAATAATTCATAATTTTTAATAACTAATTAGGTTCCACCCTATCCCCTGTAAACTGAACAACCCACTACAACACTATAAATTACTATAAAAAAATAATTAAAATTCTAAATTCTTCAAAGTTCCAAGCTATAGTTTAAAATGAATTACCTTTATATAAACAGTAGTAGTACAACAAATTCATATATCAACTAAAACACAACCAAATAATTAATAAAACACAATATTAAAAACATTTATAATATTTAAAACAATATCAGCAACCTAAAAACGATATTCTTGTCAACAACATTTGTGTAGCACTGTATTTATTTTCTGCCATTTCTGCCTCCTGATAATATATTTAATTGGTATTTTGTCCAACCACCAATATTGTAATGTTTTTAAGCTCCAAAGTAAAGATTGTAATGCATTATCTATCTATCTATCTATCTATCTATCTATCTATCTATCTATCTATCTATCTATCTATCTATCTATCTATCTATCTATCTATCTATCTATCTATCTATCTATCTATCTATCTATCTATCTATCTATCTATCTATCTATCTATCTATCTATCTATCTATCTATCTATCTATCTATCTATCTATCTATCTATCCTACTAATTGAAAACCAAAAAACACTGAAATTAACCAGTTATACATAACTGACCTAAGTATACCTTGACTCACAATAGATGCCACGTTATCACTGATGTCATATGTGACGTCATAAGGAGTGCATCACAGTGGTGCAAGTCATACTTAGGTCTGTTACGTATAACTGGTGCAGTTCAGTGTTTGTTAGGTTTAAAATGTTAGTTCTTTTACTTTTAGAAGTCCTACGTATAACCCCACTTCAACCATTGATTTTCAGTGAGTTTCTTTGATTTCTTTAAAATAAATTAGGTTCTTCAAAAGATATATCTGTTGGCAACCCCCTGCAGGTGGACAATGCATCACAGATCCATTCCCCATGTTAGCCTTTTTTTTACCTTTCCTGCTGGTGTACACGGTGGCCACGCTCACTCCCACATAGTCCCACGAGACTGTGACAACTCCTCCAAATAATATGTTTTTACATTTGGTCGACCATACTTCAGGGAGCACTTTGGATTTTCTCCTACTGAATAAAAATATCTCAGAACACTTTCCTCTCTCTTCATTCGTGATGTTCCTTATATGATTAAAAAACTGGGGGTTGTGTAATTAGTTAGCATGGAGGAGTCTCAGTTGTTATTGGAATTAACCAGACAAATCGCTCCACCATCTAGGAATGGCAATGAACCAACACCCAAAGAATCCAGAAAGAGCTTTCAATCTATCAATCGTTTCCATGCCTGGGCCGGGTGAGGTTTCCCATGTTTGGTCAAATATATCCAAAGTGCTCCCTGGAATATGGTCAAGCCTATCCTGTTTTTTAGGGACTCAGTGATGAAGCATGACACCAACAGGGTGTGTGAGGATCTAACAAACAAATAAAAAACTCTGTGGATGTGTTGCGGTCAAGCCTCATACCTTGTACAATAGGATATCTTTTAGTGGGACATGTTTAGATAGGAGGACGTATCCTAGTTTTTCCTCTCATCCCCTTCCTAGCATTAGATTGACTTGCTGGTCCCACAATGCTATAATTTGTTGTGGATATTCCTGCCCTGTCTTTTTTTTTTTATATTATTTTTCAGGACTTGGAGACCGACTCCCAAAGTCCGGTAATGGTAACTGCAACATTTCTCTTCATGTTGCAGCCAGCCAATCACAGCTTTCGATACTGCAGGACCGATTTTGGTCCAGGAGGAGGACCCAATCAGAAAGTATATTTTGTCATATCTTACTGCAAGACGTCATCAAAAATATAAACTAAAACATATAATTTTAAACTAACAAAACCACTGAAATTCACCACCTACATTTATCTCAAGCTACTATAACTCATACCCGAAAGTAATTTGTCATATGTGCCACTTCCTGCATAGAGATTTGTGTGGGTAATTAAGCCCACCATTGTGTGGTCTCCTTCCAATGATTATCTCAATTGTTTTTGCATTTCTAATCATGCTTTTTATGTCAAATGCTTTTTACTTAATCATGCAAACTCATCACATATATATTCTGACATATTTCCCCTGATAAGTCCTATCATCTGATGCATGGGTTCGTGTATATATCCTTACATAACATTCATTCAATATTACACAGGTAAGTATCCCACCAATTACTCACTACTATTTAAACCTTCTGGTTCACATGCTTTAAATGTTATAATATAGTGTGATCCATTTTTTTGAGTTCATGTACATGATCCCCTTTTCTCTGCTATTTTGAGATTCTGTCTAGGCTGAAGAATGACAACTGAGAACATTCCCCCTGATGGAACAGTTGAAAGTGTCACAGGATATTTTTGATCTTTGGTCACAATTGCCTGATTATGATTTAATATCTTCTTTTTGAAAGGGAATATTGCACCTCCAATATATTGGTTTATTCCCATAGGCATTTTATGTAATACATTGTGTTGTGTAGTCTGATTTACAGGTCAAACATCTAGAAATTTTACATCGCTTATTATTGTAGAAAGTGAGAAACTGCAGTCTGTCAGGGCCATGTGTGCATGCTTTGAAACTCATACATGTAAAAAAAACTTGTTGGTTACTTTCCTAACAATGGGGGATATTTACAGGAATTGTCACTCCCCAGTTTTGATTAGGGGTGGGCGGAATTTGCGAAATCCACTTTCGCAAATTATCGCGAAAATGTTAAAAATTATCGCCAACACGCGGAAATATCGCGAAGATGCGGAAGTTTTTTTCCCGCATGTTCGCGAGATTTTCTGCATGGTTGCGGCTCGCCAACTTACCCATGTGGTTGCTCGCGGGCGCGGCCATCTTGTTTTCAGTTGTCTCGCGGTGCATGATCGCGAGAAGAAAGAAGTGATCGCGCGACGCATGACGTCACTGCGGGCGAGAACTGTCGCGAGACAGCGCAAATGGCTAAAAACAATACATCTCATGGAGAACGCGACCGGATCAAGAAAACTTGTCGGCGAACGCAGGGATTCAGGTAAGGCGATCGCGCGCGCGCGAGAATGTATTATTTTACAGCACGAGCAAGAAACAAATTATCGCCAAGCTGCGGAATGCGGAAATTTTGACATTTTCGCGCTTTCCGCGGAACGCGAAAATGTCAAATTATCGCAATTTCCGCGAACGGAACGAAATTTTAGCCGAGGCCTAGTTTTGATGCTGCATAGCGACATTTTGTTTACCGCTGCCATATGCCAATTCTTAATACCATGCTAGTATTCTACTTACAATATGGTGTTAGGGGAACAGCTACCAGACAAAAAAAGCGACTTCAATGTGAGTGTGAAGTTGGTAAAAAAATGCACACTTGGCATGAAAAAAGTGACGGCCGGCCAGTCTGTGGCAAGAAAAATAGCGCTAGGTGGCCGAACATCACATTTTTGCATCTAGCATGAAAAAAAAACATACAAAGATGCTGCTAAGGAGGAAAAAAAGCCAGGAACAAGCTCAGCACAGGACAGCAACCCCGCAACCCCACAAACAGCCAGGATGACCAGCCAGAGTCCAAGGCGAAGAGGAAATGCAGATTCTGTCAGGAGGAGAATGAGATCCTGATTGAGAAGTGGACAGAGCATCAACACCAGCTCTTTGTCATCTCCAAGGTGTCCCTGGTGACCAAAAAGGGCATATGGCAGTCCATAGTGAACAAGGTGAAGTGAGTAGCTGAAGTCAGGAGGACAGTGACAGACTGCAAGAAGCACAGGCATGATGTCAAGCACAAAACTAAGCAGAAACTGGCAACCAATCAACAGGCAGCATTGCAGACCGGATGCTGTAGTCCAGTACCCCAGGAAGAGCTTGGTCCCTTGGAGGAGTCAGTGGTTGGAGAAGAGGTACAGGACAGTGCTTACTATGACCAACTACATCAGCAACAGAGTAAATCCCAACAAGGGCCTTGGGGGGGTATGTCATGTTGTCCAGTCCAGGCACCTATGCCTCAGTGCTCTCGCACACTGTGTGCAGGTCAAACTGTAGCCACTTAGGTACTCTATACATAGAATCAATAACAACTGAACAGTCATATTTGTTTAGAACAAATGTTTGTATAGGGCAAGTCTCACAGTAAGGCTATATTAACACACATAGTAATAGCAGCCATGTGCATTGTTGTCAAGATACTGCACATTCCAGTTGTAACTAAATGTGCTGGGGCATATACAGCGGAGGCAAGCCAATACTGGAATCTCTGCACTTTAGTTCAATAGGCACCTTGTAAGGGCTACATAGCTGATTGTGTGCCAGCAGAACGGAAAGAACAGGGATGCTTTCTAATCACCTACACACAGCGCAAACCTTCACTTGCCTATTCACACAGCTTGGGCCAGCATAATCCTTTCTTGCACAGATGTCTTTTAATGATACACCTCTATCACACCTGGGCCAATGCACATCAAGCAAGGCTGCCCATACATAGCATACATATGGTATCTCACAGGATAAAGTTCACACCTGAGGGATAGAGGATCTGTGAGCCATGGCTAGTACCTACATATGGGGACATGGACATTGTCACTTCAAAAATCAGCTAGAGGATCTACTTGGTACACAGCTATCATTCTGTGCGTACCCATACCACACATTGTTCAGCTGCCATGGCGGGGTCCACCTGAACACCTCTCTACTACACAGAAAAGACTTGGTGTGGGGATAAATGCAACCTACGTATACTCGTGAAACATGGCCCATATGTAAAGTCAAAAAGGGCAGGATGTAAATGCATACATATTAGTTGTGCCAACATGCATACCTTCACAAATGCATGGAAGGGTCTTATACAGTAGAGTAAGTATCATCCCTGTCCACACATCCCATCACTGTTGCATAACGTTCAGCTGTACACCAATGCAGCCATCCTTGCACCCTGGCTCAAAATGGTCTGTGTTGCTGCTTGCCTGTCTTCATCATTGCCAGTGCAGGGAAAAACACAAGGGGGGGCAAACTCATTCTGAGTATGGTGCTGTCCTGTGTATGTTCAATGATGCTGGGTTGCATAGAAAAGGGCCTGCTGTGCTGTGTTTTGTTTACTATTTGTGAAAAGGTCCCTTGGTGGGTACATCTCACTAATCCAAAAAACTCTATCATCTATGGTGCTGCATGACACTTGTCACCCTGTAACAGCTTGCAATATCAGCCTGTTGAAGGTAGCCACACACGATATAAGTAGTGTAGGTACAGGATAATCCACTTATTATTATGGTCCCATCACTGTAAAGAAGTAAGACGGTTGCCAGGACCTTTTTCTGAAATGGCCAGAACGGTCAATGCACACATACAAGTATGTGGAAGAAATCTATGAGATGTCTGATCCCTGTGAGGGCTTGCAATGTTCAATACTCCGTCCATCATCCCCTTTGGTTTTGCTTTGATCCCTGCAGATGACCAACTCTGCACATGATGAAATAGGATGCGCGCCAGTGAATCCTTTCTTACTACTAGTATAGACCTCATCCACTCAGTGTTTGCATACGTTGGCAATGGTCATAATCGAGAACTCCTGACGTAGCATTTATGGACAGTGCTACCTGCCATCCACAGCCTAGTGTAACAGATGCCCCATGTATCACAGGAGAATGGAAAGCGTCATGTCATGAACTTTGAATTTCAAATGCTTAAAACATGTCAACATGTAGCAGACAGCAACAATAGTATTGACACTTTCCACTGCAGAGGATGAACCCTTCCCACCTGGTCAGCACCCTGACCCATGCACATCACTGATGATGGTGATGATGAGGAAAACCTACCAACCATTGACCGCAACACCCTCCAAAAACCCCTGGACTCCACTGGATCACCATCTCTGGATCCAGGGAGGGTCAGCAGCATTGTTGTGTCTCCACATACCCCGACAAACAACCAACAGGCACCACCTACCACCACAGCTACACCCCTGGACCCCGAGTACCCACAGTTCACATTACAACATACTGCGGTAGAAGTCCAGTGGGAGTTGGCAGATAAGGTGTGGGCAGGGATGGAGACCATGGCAGCCACAGTAGAAGGGGTCCATGGGTGCCTCAGTCCTAATAGCTGCCTATGCTGCCATCAGAGGAACCTACTCTCCACTACGTGGCCTCCAGCATTCACTGGCTGACATCGCTAGTGTCATGAGGCAGAGGCTTCGACAACTGCCCTGCCAAAGTGGCACCAGCAAACTTTTCAAAGAGCTGGGGGCAATCCAAAATATCTTGGAGAACATGGAGTGGAAACAGGACTTTTACATGCTGCTATAGCTGCCTACCACCGCAACATTGCTGCTGTGTTGAAAAATCAGCAGATCCTCCTCGCTGCAGTGATGCCTCATGTGTTGGCACAGATGAATGCTGCTGCAGCCACAGCATCCACATCTTACGCTCCTGATGTGGTGTGTGTGTCTCCCTCACCTAGTGCTTGTACAACACCACCCTCATGAGAGACACCGCACACATCAGAGGAGGACAATGTGGATGGTACACCTTTTCAAAGAAAAAGTATGTGGTAGCATTCATCTGTGTCAAATGTCCAGTTTCTGCTTAGCCCTGTTTTCACCAACATGCCTGGGCACATCTGCTATCACTGTCCTCATCTTGAATTTGGCCCGTTCACCTTGAACATTTGTGGACTGCCAATGTGGCCTATCCTTCCCAATGACACTGAAGTTATCCTCCTGACTGATAATTTCCAATTCCTCAACATGTCCCATCCTTTGGGGTTGTCATCCTGTCATCTGTCCCCATGTGACCTAATGAGATTTGCCCATGTAAATAAATGCACCTTTGACAGCTAGATGTATGTTGTCTGTCACCATGAATCAAGACAAGTATGACCAATAGATAATCTGTGTAGCCACTACATCAAATACTGAGAAAAGTGATATAATTGTGTCTGCGGACTCTGGGACAATAATAGACAATGAGAGTTCAAATAATGTTGGAAGCACCTATTGTGTTATTTGCATTGAGTGCATAGTCAAGGTGGCCACAATAATGTGCAACTGGTAACATGCAGTCAATGTGAAGGGTATTATTTATCATTCAATCTACAAGATTCATGTCCAACCTGGTAACTAGTGAAAAATACACCATTGGGGTTCAAGTACACGTAGCAAGTGCAAGAGGTAATGAGGCAGCGATCAGTCACCATGTCAACTATATATGCAGAAGTCATAGGGCACAGCATTCCTCCAAGACATATTGCATTAGAAACACACATTTAGCTTGTAATGGACACAATATTTTGCAGTCGAACATCATGCGATGAGAAAAGCCACATATCTTGGTCAACACTACGCATGTCAGATTATGTAAATTAATGGGCAGTATAACAGGACCCTGTCCCTACATCAGGAAACCTCTCACACATGTTGTGCAACACTTCAAGCTAGGATACCTAAAAGTATCCAGATTCAGCTGAGCTCAATAGATCACAGATAATTACACTGCTATGTACAAAAGTATTTTTTTAAACAAAATCTATGCCTATCTAACCTATGCTAAAGAGCTATCCTAACCTATACTATACTTCCTTATCCCATTCAACCTTAACACTACCCTAACTTAGCTTATCTTAAGCTAAACACTTAACATGACATTTCAAACATCAACCTCCCACCCTGCTTAAGGCACTTCTGAACCAGGACAAATATAACTATACCTAAACATATACTACCTAAACATTTAACCTGAACAAAGATATTTTTTTAGTATTTTCAATTTTTTTGTACATGAAACACACATCATCCCAACACCAACCTACCCACCCAAAGTAGTCTCATATCACTCATAAAAACCCATACTTATGAAACCCCTATGTACAATAACTTAACTCCGTAATAAACCTACGCTAACCTAAACTATCCTATCCACTTCATTAACAACAAGGGTGCCTCTTCAACAGGTGATAATCAGTGGATGGGAAATGGTGTACAATACCATTTGCCCTGCTTTTTTAATGTCCTGTAGCAGGGACAGCGACTGGTCCACATTATTTTCCACCTCTGTCAACCTTAATTTAATGTCCAAAAGCTCCCTTCTCGTCTCCTGTTCAAAATTGCCCTGCACTCCTGTGGGCCGTTGTGTGGGTTGCACTGTCACTGATGGTCGACCCGGTATGTCCCTGGAGTCAGTGCCTGGGATGGTCCTGCGGTCACGGCCGGTGCAGGTAAGAGCAGTGGGGCAGTGGGGCGGGGGCAGGGCAATGGGAAGTCGACAGATGACGGTATAGGGAAAATAAAATAATAAGTAAAACCACTTACCTTGTGCTTGCTGCATCAGCACGTTGTCGTTGCGAAGAGCGCAAGATAAGTGTTTTTCTCTTTTTTTACACTTTATTTTCTCTATTTCATCATCTGCTGACTCCCCCCACCCCACTGCACCGCTCTTCTCTGCACCAGCCACAACTATGGTCCTGCTTTGACAGGTCTTGGGCTGTTCACACTAGCTAGCCTGGTTATTGGGACTCCCCTGGGGAATACAGGCCACTGGATCTTTACCTTTTCGGCCAGAAACTGATGTCCCATGACCCTGTATGATCTGGCAACCCTTTGTAAGTGCTGGTAGTGCACCTTCCTCTTCTGGAAATGTTGCATTTGCTCTGGTGTCATGTTGGCTATGGAAACAGTTAACATCAAATCTCAGTCATAGGCTGACTCAGTACACATAACAACATAAGGAATATGTACAGTAACAATTACAGCTATGTCACTTGCCTCATCAGCCAACATACATCTTGCAGCCTTGATTGAAACACACATAGCTATATCAAGCATATCAGATGTATATGGGTCTATTAGCAAAGGTAACCTTGTAAAAACTGTGGTATACCAACACCATAGGCAGAAGTTATGATGACCATCTCCATAGAGGAGGCATATTTACAAGTGGTTATTGCCACCAGAACGTCATATTTATTGATGTTCTGGTGGCAAAAACCCCCTCGTCTTATTTACAAAGCAGCATTAAGTCACTTAATGTGGTTTAACGTCGCCTTTTAACTAATGCCCCTATTCATGCAGCACTTAGAGTGAAATGGACAGGCGGCAATGGGTGTTGCAGAAGATGTTCCACTGCAGCACTCATTGTTTTTTGACAATGCCCCCTATTTACAAGTCTGGCATACATATGGATCCGCACCAGAAATAAGACCAGGGAAAACCTGGTCTTAAACTGGCATAATGAGGAGAAATTATGAATTTCTCCTCGATTTTACTGTTTCTATGTGTGCTCCATTATACAGCACACAATGAAAGAGCAAATCACCAGTATTGATTGTTCATGTGCAGGTAGGTGTCCCTTCCTGCACATATACAATAATTTCCTGCAATGCAGGCACTCTTGCACTATGGTGCACTATAGCACCAGCGCTAGGGGAAACACAGGGGGGGTTATTGCACATACGGTGCATCCCTGCACTTTCAGAATGTCGGAGCACTGTGTTACCAATTTTGGTGTAACTCAGCGCTCTGCCATTCTGTTATGACGATGCCCCAGGCTATGTATAGGGACATATTTGAGTCTGTACCCATGGATTGGTAAACATGCTTACCATGTCTGTGAATTCGTATAGCTTGGTCATCCTGCAATGGGCGTCATGCCACAGGCTTATTACACTATCAGATGTGTCATGTCTTGACAGCACATTACTTGAGTAACAATATCTTGGACTACATGGAACAAACAGCCATTTCAGGATGCATGTCTCCCTTAACAGTTAACCCAGTAAGCATGAAATGTAATAATGAATGCAGGAAATGCACACCATCTCAGAAAGTGGCATGTAAACAACTCAATTTTTGACATGATGGCACTCTACGGTGGACCATACTAACCCTGTTTACATGCAGACAAGTTTTTAACATGTGCAGATGACATACATACATTGGCAATCACACCCTATTCTGGATGACATGTTCTACAATTTCCACATACATTGGCATTGTCGGACAGTTTGAAAAAGATACACCTCACACACAACTTTCATCTTGTCATTTCAAGATAGTCAACTTTTAATCATCATTACTAGTCAACTCTTGGCCACATCTATCCATTACCTATTCTACCTCTTCAAGAAGTAAATTGGTGAGTAGGTAGCAAAATGAGTCGGGCAATTCCATACACATCTGACATCACACTCACTCCTTGCAACACACTTATTACACAGATAAAGACACCCACCTGTAAAGTTGGGTTTGCCGAATTTGGCCATCTCGTCATCAGTATAAGGGAGGTCCATCTACAAGGCATCACATGTACAGTACATCTTCAAACTGTATTACACATACATGAGATGAAAGTACACCACAGTACATATGCTACACTGTTGGCGGTGTGGCCCATCAAGTTGTAAGTGTTCGGAAAACACGTTTACGTACCTAGATTACACACATATTTTGGAATGACTTAGCCATACATACATGTGAAACTATTACACATGCACCTGTTGGCAATTTAGCACACCCTTGTGCAGATAGGCATCTCATTCAACCCACACACATGTAGTTGACTTGGATGATGCTGTGCACCTACAGAATTCACATACATACGCTGGTAATGGTTTATTGAGGCCCTCTTTATGCAAACACCATTAAATAATTAGCCTACATATATTTGTAATCATATGTACTGGTTCACATATCAACTTGTGTAGCCTAAATATCAGTGCTGTTGAGGGTATGTTATCGTATAACTTATTTCCACACATCCTTAAGGCTTGTACAACAGATAACTACTAGGGATTAGAAAAACAGAGTAAGCCATGGCAGACATTAAAGATGCCAGCCAAATAAGAGGTGGTATGCCAAGGATCATCAAAGGCACCTCACTATGTTGCCCCTTCACAAGACACTCACTCAGCCACAGGATACTTTGGCATTTTGTAAGATGGTAAAAGACAGCTGTGCAAGAGCTTTGCATGACACTCTGTTTATGTAAGAAATTGGTACTGTAATGCACATTTCAAACTGGAAATGACACATGCCTGTAGCAAAACTACCTCTGTAGCACCAGCCATTTAATCACATAAAGGGGCATAAGTGAGAGAGAGTTTCTGAGCATGTTGTATCGCCTTAATTGGTAAAGCTGTTGTAAACTCAAGTATGTGCCTTATGTACAAGATTGTAGTCACCTCTGTGTTACCTCTAGTGCAGGCCCAAATGTATCAGTGTAGTGCCAGAGCAGGAACCATAGTGCTATTTCGCTAGGGTGCCTGCACTGCAGGATCAATTGTTCATGTGCAGGAAGGGACAACGTTCTGCACATAATCAATTTGTGCAGGGAACTTGCTATATATATGTGTGCAAAATGAAACAGGAGTAAACCTGTTATCCCAGTTGAGACCGGGTAAGTAATATAACAATAGAACAATGACTCAACTGGTATATCAAACAGGGGACTGTTCATAAATTGTATCAATCACAAAGCACAGGAAAGGGACAATGGAGACCAAGGGAAGGTGAAAAGGTTGTTATTTGCATATAGAAGCACGAATTTACAACTAAATTGCGGTAACCATAACAACCAATTGTGCACTGGAAGTATTGCAGTGAGTAAACGGCACAGTGACACAAGTGATTATGAAACAACGTGAGGCGGTGCGGAAACTATACACAGTGGGGGTCAAACGAAAGTATTACAATAAACGGGTAAAATGTCATTGTTTGTAAAGAGACCATTTGATTGCCGCAAATGGCGTTGTGGAGTCTACAGCGTTTCAACCTGTATAACTAAAGGTCATCATCAGGATGATGGTTACATAATTCTTGAAATGTGCTCTATAGAGTTGGGAAGAAAACGGGGAATAATCAATTGGAAGAAAGGCCCAGAGAAGAAAAAATTGGAAGAGAGCTCTAGCTAGGTGGTGTATACCTGAGGTCACTATGGGGAGCGAGCGTCCATGGAATGCGCTCTGTTTGTCTAGGATGCTTCACTAGTAGGGAACAGCGTTCAGGGCTTAGAAGAGGTCTGTGCGAAGGGGGAAGGGGACAGGAATGGAAATTACTGTCAGGGGAACAGTGATATGCCAGAAAGGGGAGGGCGACCAGCAGGCTAGAAACACAGCGGTCTTACCATGTGGAGAAAAAGTCAATGGAGGGCGGCGAGTATTAGGCCGGGCTGTAATGAAAGGGAACCGAGATCAATCGTGGGCAATGGGTGAAGGGTGGGTGTAGAGCTATTGAGCACGGGCGTTGCAGCATCGTAAGTATACCTGGAAGGTGAATTAACAGGGCTGCTGGAGTGAATCCAAGGCGAGGGAGGGTCAGCCGAGTTGTGTCCAATGTGCCGGCATAAATCCGGGGGAGAATGAGTAAAGCGCCACGAACGCTAAGCTCAGCGGTTCCGGTGTAAGCAGGAGCCAGCAGAGAAATCATGTGAGGGAGCTGGGAGCAAGTTATGCGGGATTCTCCCGGAATGGAGGCTGGAGAGTGGGGACTGCCAGGCAGGTGCCCCGGGTGAACTATTGGGAGAAAATACGGCAATAGAAAGATGGCCGTAAGCAGAGACACCGAGGTTTGGTGACATAAATAACAATTTCAAGTATCGACGATCACATTTACAAATCATGAGCATTATCAGGGGAATAAAAATAAAATTACAAGCATTACATAATGTGTAGAAACTGCTGGGTATAACCCGAGGAAAAATAAAATTACAAAGCATTACGTAACGTATGGACAATGTTGGGTATAACCCAAGGGCAAGTAATGTACAGATAGGGTTTTCAAGTCATGGGAGAAATTTATACAAAGGGAGCAACTATGGTATAAGGTCTGACTAGGGGGCTCAAAATTAGCAGACCTAATATGTGAATACAAAGGCATTACTAGTGTGGTTGTTAACATGTACAAGTATGAATGAAGCATAATTATTGTTAGCGATCATGGATTAAAACCTATAAATCTATTGAGCATCAATAGACAGGGAGGTCAATTGGAGACACACTATCAGCAGAGAGCCAATATATGCTCGAAAGGTAGGCATAAAATTGATGACATAAAAATTGTATGCACGATAAGGGATAGGATACAGAATATCATGCCAGAGGAGAATCGGAGTTCTACATTGTGGTGATTACTGTATTCCATTCATCGAGCGAATTGAGACCTTGGACAACAGAATTGCAGCGTGTTATCCATCTACACTCGCAATTGTTTAGTAGTAGCTGGAGATTTCGGCCACGGACAGGTAGTAGAGGGCGATCTATGACCTGCCATGTCATATACGTCTCAGAGTGGTTGTGTTCTTTGAAACTAGCGGAACAGTAGTAACATTACATCTAATGCGGCTCTTGTGTTGGGAAATACGTTGCTTGACCATCTGGGTGGTTTGCCCTATGTAAAGTAAGTTACACGGGCAACGGATCGCATAGATGACATTATTGGTGCGGCAATTGGAGAATTGTTTTAGTTGGTAGGTGCGGTCAGTGGTGAAAAATACCTTGGTGTTACTTGTGAGGTCACACACGTTACAACTCTGGCATTTGAAGTGACCTATGATGAGTGGGAGTCCCTATAGGGATGTCACTGATAGGTCACTCTTTTCTTTGGGTGGCCATGTGATTGCATGGACCAGTTTGTCCGACAAGTTACCACCTCTTTTGTAGGAAAATAAGGGGGGTTCCTTGAAGTAGGGTCAGCGCCGCCTCACGTTGTTTCATAATCACTTGTGTCACTGCGCCATTTACGCACTGCAACACTTCCAGTGCACAATTGGTTGTTATGGTTACCGCAATTTAGTTGTAAAGTTGTAAATTTGTGCTTCTATATGCAAATAACAACCTTTTCACCTTACCTTGGTCTCCCTTGTCCCTTTCCTGTGCTTTGTGATTGATCCAATTTATCAACAGTCCCCTGTTTGATATACCAGTTGAGTCACGTTCTATTGTTATATATATATATGTGTGCAGCAGTAAGCAGCACAAGTGGAAATAAAAAAATATGTGGGGAAATATTACATTATTCATGGTAATGCCTGCTTCAGACCAGGTATTTGATGTTGGATTTTTTTTTCACAGCACCATACAAGGGGTGGGGGGGCAGCATCATACAGCATTGTGAGTTGTGGTGGAACACCCCCTGCAACACACATTACACGCCTATTTCACACAAAGTGCTGTATGAGTAAGGGCCTTATTTACAAGCTGGTATTAAGCCACGTTAAGTGGTGTAATGCCCCCTTGTAAATAGGGTGAAGGACTGAACGCCACCAGAACATCTGAAAACATTATGTACTGATGACATTGACTCCTTGTAAATGTGCCCCTAAGTTTCAGTCCATGCATGGCAATGCATGTCAACTACATGCTTACCAGGAACGCATTTCACTTACCTAAGGTAATAGTGAGAATAGTGATGGTCATACTGTAACACATAAACCACTTGTTCCTAATTGTGTTAATGCACTATAGCCATGGTGTGTGTCAATAATTTCTTCTGCACAAGAACATTTAGTACAAAACATCATTGTGACCCCTATTTCATGGTCCCTAACAGTTCAAACGTAACATGAGACACATCACATTACAGTAACAAATATGTACTTAAGTGTAGGTCCACCAACTGTAATGATGACATACTTTAGCAGGTCTGACTCCTTGACCACAAGATCATGCCAGCAATCCTTGTGTTTTAGGTCTCCCTGTCCACACCATGTACTCACAGGATCTGCTGCTGGATGTTCTCCCATCTGCTTTTCTGAACCTTCACATGGTATCCCTGGATCACTCATCCCCCAGCTCCCAGCACTTGGGGCAGGTAGTGCACCACCAGCCACGGAAAAGTGACCAACTCCCTGGAGTTCATTGTCCTAGAGTGCTTTGGGCCTGGCATTATCCTACCCATTTATTAGTAATCTAATCTAACTTAACCCCTAACAACCCCTACAAACTACCCCAAAAGGCAAACACCCAGGTTGTAACAGTACACTTGACAATAAACTACACAAAATGCACATGCAATGGGACGAAATACACACAACTGGGAGAGCAGACACAACACATCAACTCCACAAGCTCCAGACTACACTCTCCTGCTCCACACACATCACCACTCCCAAGCACAGCCAGATAAACTGTGAGTAAATGTGAAACTGAAAGTAACTCTCTGCACATTCTGGGATCTTGGATTAGGGCTGTAGTTATTTTAGCAGAACACTTTTGTACTTGTTGTGAACATTGGGTGAGATGTATGTCTATGATCTGTGATGTGATGCTGCATTATTGAGGGTAACTATTGAAGTGTTTATATATGGCAATGGGTCTCAATCTCACAGAAGAGTGACATTTCTTCTCTCCTCTTGCCCATGGGAATGACTTGTCGTACACAAACATCAGGCAGGAAATGCTTTGCTTACGCATTGTCTATTTGTGCCTAATCATTAAGATTTGTAGCTACCTGAGTGTATTTGCAAAATTGGATGGGCACATAGGTCCTCTTGTTGCTTTTCTGCCACCGTACATCGATGAGTGTGAAAAAGACTGAGCTAACCTGCATCCAAAGTGAAGTGGTGGTAAGTGCAAACTTTGTTATACAGCACATCCATGGGGTTCTACGTTCAATTCATGACATAATGGTGTGTATTGGCAAAGCCACCATTGCACCATAGTGCACATGTGCCATCTTATTGTCCAGACATAACGCTATGTTTTGATTAACAGATTCTGAAACCATTGTCATGGTGTCAGTGCCTCTCCCTCTAACAATGTGTCCTACAGATTACTGGTCAAAATCATATTGGAAATAGAAATGAGCGCCAAACATATGTGGGCCACACTGGCTTTGTAAGTGTCAACATGGGGGACTTGTTAACTATATGTTGCTCTTTTGCCATTTTATATATGAAAAGTATATGGGGCCACAGCAACAATGCATGCACAGTGGAATTCAACACAAGACCAGTTTGACAATATTTTCCACCATTATTGAGTGCTTTGTGGTCTATCGTGTGTTTGAGATGTACTTACCAACAAGCAGGCCATTCCCATGGGTCCCATCCTGGAAACGCTAATTGATGGCAGATTTCCAGAAGATATGGGAGTCATGCGCACTGCCACTTTGCAAGTACATTTATGAAAAAGCCCAGATGGTCCATAATTGTCTGCACATTCATTGAATAGGTGTGCTTCCTGTTGCGGTATTTGTGTGCTGTTTCCACAGGAGGCACAAGTTGTACAAGTGTGCAGTCCATTGCCCCCAACACATGCGGGAATCTGTCTTTGGGGGCCTGTAACAGGCCCCCTTCACCCAGAGGCATCCGGTTGGCGCCCAAGGAACCCCACTATCAAACCATGCACAATGTGGCAGTCACCATGAGGTGCCTGCCACAGGGTGTAAGGTTTTCTCCAACCACCCATTTTTTCAATGGGAGCCTGTGTTCTCATTCAGATTTCGGAACGGATTCAGTCAAAAGGTTTCCGAACAACATCGTAATTGGCCCGTATGACTCCAAGTAATGCCGGTATCAATGGGGTGGCTGGTGCTTCGGATTTAAATACTCATCTGTACCACGTTGATTTGCCGATAACGGACAGGGTGAGCTCTTGTATGGTGGTACATGGATGTGGGTTTGAGAAAACTTGCACATATTTAGAAACTCATACACCACCAAAGAAAATACTTCGACAACCTGTTCCCAGTGATCAAAGTGGGTTTATTGACATAATTGGCAGTGGACCCAATGCGTTTTGGTGTGCTCATGGATGGGTGGTATTTTGCAATGCTGTCATAAATATCATGTGGTCCAGAAACAGTGAAGATTGGTAGAGTCTTTCTTCTAATGTGAGAAATATCCAACAAACCAAATTAGATAATTAAGCAACAATGGCACGCATGTATTGTATAACAATTACAAAAATAATAACCTAATTTTATGGAATTAAGGGTCAGATGTGCCAAACATTTTACCTGTCGTAAATGGCCCGGTGAGACCAGTAAAATGCATTTTGCCATGTACAAAAGGCAAAATGTGACTCGGTAACATGTTACCGAATCACATTTTGCTTTTGCGATTCAGTATTAGTAAGGGGCATGTTTAGGGTGTTCTTTCTTAATACCAGATAGCACTGGTATGTATGAATGTTTTGCAATGGTAATTTGGTTGCAAAACATTTACTCTTATCAGCAACTTCAGGTTTGTGGTAATCCATTCGCAATGGACCTCTTCCCCTTTGTGAATGTATGAGACAACTTTTTTTAAGAGCAGGCAGCAGTCCCATGGACCAATGCCTACATTAAAAAAATGAAAAGGTAGCTTTTCATATTTATTTTTGAAATGCATCCCGTTTTCCTATAAGGAAAACAGGCTGCATCACAAAACCCAAAAAATTGCTTTATTTAAAAACCCCAGCAGGCCACCATCCTTGTAATTGTAGCCAGTCACATAGGGTTGTAAATTGAGACTTGCCTCATGAATATTGATGAGGTAGATCCATTTGCGACCCACTGCAAATCGCTAACAGTGTCAAACACTACATGCTAAAATTGGCTATTAGGTCATCGCAAACACATAATTTCGTACATCTGACCCTATGGCACTGGACAGTTAAGTCCAGTGATAGACGTCTTCTTGTCAGTATAATTACATTAGCCCCATTAGGCACAATATTGTACATTTGAGGTTGGCAAACAGTATGTGACAACACTAAATTATTTTGGCCAAGTGATATAATTCCATAAAAATGGATGATTATTTTTGTAATTGTTGCATAATTATTTATTTTGGTTTGTCAAATGTTTCTCATATCGGTGTCTTGTGTGCATTGCTAAGCATAACTTGTTAATTTCAGTAACTTACACATTCTACAAATTTTTTATGATATAATTAATTTTCAACACCCATTGCACATAGTCAGCCCTTTAGCTTTTGCCACTCATAAGTACCACCCCTTATTTTCACCACTACTGCAGTGCACCAAGAGGGTTGGTCAAATGTCCTGGCCTGCAGCCAGTGCCCAACCTGCCATGGATGGCCAACACCTACTGTACATGGCCTTGAACCCAGCCTTCAGCCCCATGTGGGTTTTTAAAAGGGGAGCTTGAATGTTATTGACAGTTGTATATAATCCAGTCTTAAAATATGACTGCACTTTACTTCAGCTTTTACTAAACTGACATGTGGTTCCTGTTCTTGGTAAGTGCTCTCTCATAACAAAATCCTTCCAAAACCCTTTGCAGGTAAAAATCCAAAATGAATGAGGAAGAAATTCTCTCCTCCTTTCAGATCTACCCATAACTTACTTGTTCCACATAGTCTATTGCAAAGATATGCCTGCAGCCCTTGGTGGCAGTCCCCCATGACATCCTACAAAACAGAGGAGATAGCAAGTCTAGAGTGGCTGTCTTCGTGATAGGAGCTGCGAAACCGCAGAGTTATAAATGAACAACTGAAGCAAGCCCATGGCCGGGCATCACCGCTTCCTTTAAATACTGTTATTTAGAATTTATAGCCTTTGGCAGACATCTGGCTTGCGCAGAGCTAATAAGAGATGTAAATTCTCCCAGGCCTTTACGTTCTTCTTAATACACTATGGGGTATATGCACAAGATTGTGTGCTAAACAACACCAAAAAATGCTAACGCATCTTTACACATAGCAGCCCATCGCCTGAAAATAACCCCGTGTTAACGTGGAATTCACAACATGGTGGTATCATGCAATAGTCCACCAAAAACGCTGCCAATGTCCGCGATACAACCACCCCGACGGAGAATAAAACACAAACCACAACACCAGAAAACTTACGATGAGCCCATTCGCGATGAGGAAAGCAGGGATAAGCACCGCCAGGACCTCGAAACACACTGCAGGCGGGAATAAGCACAACAAAAGCCTGAAAAAGTAAGACAGACCAAACAGAAAACAATAGCCATCCACAATGGAGGCAACCTGAGCCAACAGACAACCCCACCAAACCCATTGGCAACAAAACATTGTACATGGCAGGCCAACTTGGACAAGATGAATGCAGCCTGAGAGTGGAGGAGGACAATAGCAGAAAACCAGAACTCCAGCAATGATGCGAAAGGCACAAACAAGCAGAAACATGCCAACAACAAGAAGGCAGCAATGCACACGGGAGGTGGAAGTCCAACGCCACACCAGGAGCTGGATGACATGGAGGAAATGGTGACCACCACATCAGTCTGGAGATGGTGGCAGGACTCGGGGACCGGAAACTGCACCAAACAACAACAACATGGAGAGGAACCAGCAGGGACAGGGACTAGGGGAGATTGGCACAATGGCACACTTGCACAACTAAGCACAGCACAACTGCAGACAAACCATGCCCAAGAGTAACAACACCAGCCAGAAGCACAAGTCACACAACCCGGCAATGTCACACCACTGAACAAGCACCGAAGTGAAGACAACACCGCCTGAAAGGGAGAAGGGTGAGCCAAATCAGAGCTGAAGGGACATCTCACACACAATGCAGCACACACACATAGGAAGCTGAGCATCCCAACATCCAACACAATGTGGTAAAAACACCAACTTGTGCACAACCACACAGAGGACACAAGTGCACCCGCCTGTGGCCGGTAAATGGCCATACACATCTGGCAAAGCACGAAACAGGGACATGATAATGCACAAGTACAAACACACAGTCCTGATGGGGTAGCAATGCACGTATGGCAGGGAGCCAGAGAGTCCGTGACACACACATTGGCATACAAATCAAGACACAACACAGTTGGATACAAGTGAAAGTACGGAAACTTTATCAACAAGTGCGAGTCAGTACAGCCAAGAGAAGTGCCATGATATGCAGACAAATGCAGCAGCTTGTCTGAATGAGGAACGTAGGAAATCGCCCATGTCTAACTCGAGGGAGTCCCTCACCAACACAAGTCAGTGCCAACCCGCGTTGGTTGTCCGCGCCTGGAACATGAGTCCTGGCCAATGCAGCCATGTCCACTGTCGTCTAGGGACATGTGACCATATCCACAACATGCAACCATGTGTCGTGACTAGTGCAATGCTCACATCTAGTTCTGGCTGCAGGTACCTTGTCATTCATCCATGAACGCGAGTGCAGCTGCGTAGGCCAACATCTCCAATGAGCGATCGTCATCCACCACATCTGACATTTCGTCGACGTAATTCATCAGCTGACCCGGACAGATGTGCTGACTCCAACCACTGAACCCAATGTGCACCAAAGCCCCATCGGATAGTGGCTCGATGTGCTCACTACACATGACGACTCGTGCAATCTCCCAGGTCCAGTTTACAGCCTGCATGCCAAACAACCATGCATGCCATAAGCGGTCATCCTGGTGACACTCCTGGGCCAACAGGGGGCACACACACACGTCGTAATCCAGGCCAGCTACCGTTACATTGGAAAGGCAGACATCCATGGACCACTCGATATGCACGAGCGACAATGCAACACAGGCTACACGCAGGTGACGTACGCAAGGCGGAAGCTCAGCCGGTAACTGATCCACAGCACTGCCAATGGCAGTGCCCCCAGTACATGCAGCAGACGTGCACGGTACAGCTCTACATAACTGGAGTAGACCATGTGTCCAGGATGGTCTGCCATTGCATCGGTGGCTCTGCTTGAAGCGGCACTGGCTTGCCCTGAGACAGTTCTGCGGATGAAATGGCACATCTCGGTGCAATGAGCAGTGTCGGTGTGCAACGGGCGCAGGCCTTGGGTGGGATGGGAGTACATGTGAAGGCCATTTCACGCACGCAAACTATGACCAAGGACTACTGCATGTGTCTCACGTCGGGCAGTGAGTAGTGTGGGAGTTGCAAGCAAATGCTATCGCATCTGTCTGGGGGTGCTGGGCACATGCAAGTTCCTGCTCGGAGCTGCAGATGTGCTACCGCCTGATAGTACAGACAAAGGACCTTTCATCCCTACAGTAACTTCACCAGCTGCATGCATACAGGAGACGTACAGAGGCCGGTCATGGGTGTGGTGGGACGTCTGCGACCCTGGGAATCATGGATGATATGCCCAGCACGATACACATGAGGTGAATCACTGTGTGTCACGTTGCTACACAGCTGCTCCTCCCTGCCAAGGGCACCCACACTTGTTTGCGCTGCACGGTTGTATCACGTGCACTCCTATGGGACACCATTCTAATGCCTGTCCGTGCATGTCCAGCGCCATGCCAACAACACCACGACGCTGGCCTTTGAAGGCGTGCGCCCACTTGGGTGTAGGTCAATGGTCCGGACAGGGCTGAGTCAGGAGTCATGCCCATGGCTGGCTGGGATTGCACTGCTAATGAGGCCATGCAACAGACTCATTCATCCGCAAGACTGATACACATCACATCTGGCATGAATGTGCCAAGACCCCGAGCGTTCTTGCGCTCCTACATGTCCTCGTACTTGCGGTCCCGCCCTCCTGATACATGCCACATTTCAACATCGTGTACTGTGGCCCTGGTGGTGACAACACTCCAAAACAGAGACACACTTACCACATTTCCTGCACCGAGCCAGGTCCGGACCACGCCCTGCCCCCCCTGCCGAACCAGCACACGCAGCCTTTGCATGCAGGGGGGCAGGTGCGGGGCTACATGTCCAGGGTCACTGCCAACGCCGAGGTGACATGGCAAAGTCCGCAGAAGACAGCACATTGTGATGTTGCAGGGACCGTGCCCATCAAGCTGACACAATGAACACACGGACACACTTGCTCAGATGGTGTGAATGGCTACAGGCATGTGCGCATGGCCGCATTTATTCTCAGGCACACTTACAGAGTGACACCTGTGTTGGATGTGTGTGGGGTATGTGCACACCAGCCGGGAAGGGCTGCCTGGTGCAGTCAGAAATTGACAACAGTGTACATAGTAAAGGACACAACCATTCAACCATAAAGGCCCCATGATTTGTGCTGCACAGAGTTAGTAGCCCCGGATGCACAGCGTCCTACATGGGCCTGCCACCATGGGCCGCTGACTTGCGGTGCACTGGGGCAGGGTCACGGGTGCAGAGCAGGTTTACAGGATGACAAGGGCCGTTGTCCCGCAGTGTCTGGATCAACAGTGGAAGGTGTACCCCCAGGGCAGGATGCGGAGGGCAGGCCCACGCTGATACAGTCACTATGTTGGAGATGAATGGAACAGACACATGTCGGACACCAAGTCCGGTCCAGCCAGTAGAAGATGCAGAAAACCACAAGGCCATGTGCTCTGACGCCACCTCCAACCAGATGGAGCCCATGACTCATTGCGCACAGTTAGTGGCACCAGTGCAGTTAGGGGATGCCACCTGCGATGAGGCATGTCCAATGGTGTGGATTCCTCCACATCTTACCCAATACACAGTTCCACATGTGTGACCTACTGGAACACGGTGTAGGCCTGAGGCAGCGGTCAGCACGGACCATTCACCGAGTGTCGCCGGCATAGGTTGGATGGCCCCACCGTCCTGCGTATTTCAGGTTCAGTGGCACCACGGGGCACAGACTTGCGATGAACAGGGTTGATGACACCAGGTCAGTTGTTGTTATTGTTCGGTCACCTCCGTGACTGTGACCCGGCTTTCGCATGGACTGAGCCGCATCTTCCTCTTACTCCTCTCTGTGCGACCACTGGTGTGGAGTCTGCCATTCGTGATTCACGGCTAGGTGCTGGATGTGGGACCTAATGGTCCGCAGGGTAGTCCTGGTCCCTCATCCACGTGTCGCCGGCTGGAATTGAACAGGGTTGTGGCACCACGTGTCGCCGGCTGGCGTTGAACAGGGTTAGTGGCACCACGTGTCGCCGGCTGGCGTTGAACAGGGTTAGTGGCACCATGTGTCGCTGGCTGGTGTTGACCAGGTTAGTAGCACCACGTGTCGCAAGATGCCCATATGGAACTATGCCTCACTGATCTGGGTCTGGTACTGTGGCCACTGCCCTGGCTTTGGGGTCACTGCCATTCAGGACTCAGGACACAGTTTCACATATGAGACCTACTGGGTCTAAGAGGATGCCGGTGTAGTATGTGAATGAGGAAGGGGTAATGTGGGCCAGTGTCGGGGGGCCAGCGATGGTCTGCGGAGGCTGCAGAGGTCACGGAACTGGTGCTTGGAGCTTGCACCGGCACGTAGTGGACCCTTCTTGACACACACCGGTGTCGGCAGGTGATCAGTGTCACTTGGCTGCGCAGGGTCAGGCATGACGGGTTCAGGGTCCAGTGGGCCGGGGTACGACAGGCGCACGGGATTGCAGGCAACTCTACTCACGAGGATGGCGGCGGCCTTGTGGTGTGGTGAGAGGCGCCACCCTGGCAGAGACGCTGGGCTTTCCGGAAGAGGACCACGCCCAGGACTATGTCCTTTTTATTCACACCCCTGTGCTGGCCTGGTGTACGCCGGGCCATCCCACTCCACTCACGCTTACGGGGGGGACATAACAGGCAACATTTCCGCGAACTCCCCCACTGGCCATGGTGACATGGTTGCGTCCACTGTCCACTGCACTCCATACACCAAGGTGTATGTTGCCATGGATATGGGTGTGTTCAGCATACTGCGGTCTGTCCAGCACATCTCCGCCACTCTTGGCATTGTGTGCTTTCCCAGTCATGGTTTTCCTGCCTCATTCACACAAGCCTGGTTGCCACCTCTCCCCACATTTAGCTAGTGTGTGGCTGAGGTGCCATGCCATTGATGGCTCCTGTTCACAGCTTGCCCAGGTTACCATTGTGAGTTGTTCTGTCGTGTCTGGTGGGTGCGCATGTTGTTTTGCATGTTGGTTTTGATTTTGTGATGTTTGCATTGCCAGAGTTGTGAGTTGCATGGTTGTGGAGTTGAGGTAAGTGGGGTGTTCATTTGGAACTTGCCAAGGGGCTGTGCATTTCCCTTGGTGCCATCCTGGGGACGCTGGTTGCTGATGGACTGTTGGAGAATGGAGAAATCGTGCACACTGGCTGGGTATTTGGAGGCGACAGTGGTGGAGGTTCCACGGTGTTCGGTTGTTGCCTGCACATTGATGTGAGACGTGTGCTTTCTGTTGTGGTGATTGTGTGCTGTGTCGGCAGGGAGCACAGGTATGACATGTGTGCTGTGGATTGCCCCAACACGTGCCTGCATCCAGCTATGGCGTATGGGCCTTGCTTGGTGTCCAGCGGATCCTGCGCATAGTGTTGGACGTATAGGGACTGGGGTACCAGGCCTATGGTGATGTCCAGGACAGGTGTGAGGGACTTGGATGTGGCTGGCTGTGTGACTCCTTTGACTCTGGCGGGTGTTGGTTGGGGGGTACCAGGGGCCAACAGGTGCAGCTCAGGCAGCAGCTTTGTTTGGGGTGGGATGTTGGTTGTCTGCTGTGTTAGTGCCATCGGCCTGTTGGGTGTTGTTGGTCAGAATGCGTACAATGGTTGTCCTTTTGAGCCTGTAGTGGGCAATGACATTGTCAGGTGTTGGGTCTGTGTGGCTGGTGCATTTCCTGGGCGTCCGCTGTCTTTGTCTGCACTGCCTCTGTGGTAGTCCGGCGGGGGGGGGGGGTGTTCCGGGTGGGGGTTGGGATCCTGGGGTGGCGGTGGTGGTGGGTGTTGTGGCCCTCTTGGGTGTCTGGCCCACGTGACCGGTGGCTCCATGGCATCTGTTGCCCTTCTGATATGGCTGTGGACTGTGCTCCCTTATGTGGTGCAGGCTATGGTCCGACTTTGCACCAGGTCAGAGCAGGTGTTATTTTCCTGCTGCTAACGCGCCTTATCGCCTGTTTTGTGTTCTTATCGCAGTTCTGGCTGGTCATTGTGAATATTGTGGAGTGGTGTTGTCACTGCTTTGGGCACAGCAACACCTATTCTGCATCTCATTAGCGATAGTTGCGGGGGTCTTCTGTTGTGATGTTTTTTCCGACTGCTATCGCAGGTAAACTGGTGCTGTGGACTGTTAACACCAGCTTGTGAATGGGGCAATACATTTTTCGCAACTTTGGCTGCGATAAAGTGCTGTTAACTCGGTGATAGCTCCTTGTGAATATCCCCCTATGTATGTATGTCGAGGTGTAGGAAGAAGAGCATGTATGTAGACACCCTGGCAGTGCCTTCTTCCTCTTCTGTTGTCCTGCTTTAATGTATATATGTCCTGTTCCCCAGACATCAATGAAAAATCTCTGCTTTGAGAGAAGGCGACCCTTTCCCAATAACACAGAACAGAGGAGGTATCAATGGTATAGCTCCTATTCAAAAGTCAGGAGGGGTTAGGAAGGAGTCTGTCATCCTAATTATGTTATTTTGTTTTCTTGGCCTTGGTGATTTGAATCAAATGAGCCGTGAAAGGTCCTGCTACAGTGGACTACTTAGTAGGTGGATGTTGACCACTTTTTCTAGCTGGGTTTAAAGAGGGGAGTTTCCTTCTGAAATTTGTACTGCCAAGTTAGAGTGACAGTAGAGTGTGACACTGAACACCTGCCCACAAACACATGATAAACATCTGACATAACAAAGAACCACAATAGTGATGGAAAATGTAGAACATTAGGATGCTTTGCCAACCATTGCCCAAGAGTCTTGACTTGGAGTCCCTTTCAACTACCTCAGTCTGTCTCCTGGTCTACTCAATTACTCACAAGATGATTGACAGCTGTATCCCCTCCACCCTTTTCCCTACTTCTGTGACTTTCACTCAGGCTCCACATTATTTCCCTCGTTCCCTTCCACCACAACATCAGGTCTCTCTCCTGACATGGCTTTAGTAGTAAGGCATGAAGGTAGATAACTCTCCATATGGTAAAGTGAGAATGGGGACTTGAATTGCAGCTGTCCATATTGTGCAGAGGAGTGGGGGACAATGCTCATTGTATGGGCTTTTTCTGCATTGTGGGGGTGTGCAGATTGCACAGATAGAGCCCACACAGCCCTTGTTTTGAGTGTGAATGCAGCTTGCATGGATTTTCCTGTTTTTTTCTCACATAGTGTACCATGCAATGCCAGTCCCTTTTCGTTGCCTCATCTGCCACCCTGCTTTCTGCTTTAGATCGTAAGACTTCAGTAGTATGGAGTGAGCTTCAATGACCCCACCCTCTGCTGTGGGGTGGAAGGTAGGCATTGTACAGCTACTGAAGACAGAGGATAGATGGAGAAAATAAAATGTAATATTTACTACTGCCTGGTGTGTGCTTCTCAGGGTACAGCTTTGTATTGAGAAGTTACATTTGCATGGCTTCGGTTCTTCTTGCAATGTCTGTCTGTGTGTGGGTGTGTCTGTGTTCAGAATGTGAGTAAAGAAAACATCATTTACATTTGTTTTATATGGGAAGAACACCCACAGCAGCTACTTGACTTACCCATACCATTTCTCTTGCATTCCCCCATGAATTTCCTTCACTAATATATGTCATTTTTGCTAGGCTCTCTGTTCTGACTCTCACTTTCATCAACGGACTGCAATGTTATTGGGGAAGAGTGAATGAGTGAGTGAGATTAAAAAAGTCTCTGTATGCATGTGTTACACTTGGCTGCTGTTCTTTCTCGCTGACAGTCTGCAAACCCTGATGTTGCTCCATGTTGTTCAATCCCCAATGAGGTGCTTCCGGAAGTACTTTGAGTCTTGTACTGTGTCAACTTTCGAGGCCCTGCACTACTTTCTGTCCCTGCGCCCTAAGCTGCCACCCACCATTTCACTGTGTGATACATTATGGAAATTGTCAATGTGAATCATCTGACATTGATACTCTGTGCTGCCTCCAGCCCCCATGCTTCTCGTCACTCTCATGCCACTACACTGCTTTCCAATCTGTGTATCATAACTTCATCCCCCCTGGACTCTGTGCTCTTCAGATGACACTGCTTTTGACTATCCTCTGGCTTCCCTTGGAGACTGTGCTGATTTTGCACACGTTTCCCTTTCTGGTTGTGCCAAATATTCTTGCTTTTGGTCACCAAGATACACTAACATACAACACAGGTACACATGCGGCAGCAGCAAGGCAAGCTTCACCATAGAAGTCTGCATTCACTACTGCTCCCTTGTGCTAACTCGTCAATGGTACTCAACTGGCAAACATGTTTTCAATGTACAAAAGTCAAAACAATTGCAATGCCAATGTTTGATGTCCGCCATCTCTATGAGCTCCCTTTCCACGAAAAATGCTGTACAAAGAACAATGGGGCATATCAGCAACAACCGGCACTTAGCGCTAGGATAATTATCGCCGGGTAACGTGGATTTTTATCGCTGAGATAGCGTGCTATTAGCACTGCTTATCTCAAAAGCGATAAAAATCCTCACGCTAACTGCCTAACGTGAGATTATCGCTGGAAACCCAGAGATAATCTCACGCAATGTGGCGTTAGCTTGATGATAAGGACTCACAAACTTAGCCATGATATCCACCTTCCATAGGATATCATGGCTAAGTCAGTCCTGAAGCAGGCGTAAGGAAAATAGCGATAACAGGGGTTATCGCTACTTTTCCTGCCGCTATGCTTCATAGGGTGGGGCTTGATCATAGGAGAAATGTCGCTTAGCGACATTTCTCCAGTCATGTCAGGTCAGGAACGCCCACTTTGCATCTCATTAGAGATGCAAAGCTTGGCGTTAGGAATTCCTACTCTAACGCAAGTTTTCACGCGTTAGTGTGAGCTTGCTAATTAGGCAATAAAATTATCGCCGCTTTCCGCCCGAAAACGGCCTCAAAAGCGGCGATATTTCTATCGCCTCGCCTTGGTGATATGCCCCAATATGTTTCCGAAAAGTAATTTGCACCAAAATTGTAATCTCATATGCATGTAGATTTATTGACAATAACTAACACCTATTACAGTTTAGATTTGTAATGGATCTATTTATCGTAGCCGTAATGGATCCTAATTCTAATAAATGTCGAGTGTCAATCATTCGTGGGGGTCTTGAGACTATGCTTTGTGACTAAATCATTATACAAATCTAATTTTAGGGATGCAATAATCCTGTTGAACAAAATTATTAAATAACGACCAAAATTCGTCCCACCCATGTGTCTGATATTATCCTATGTATCCATCATTTTGATTCAAAGTATGAATTCTCTTCAAGCCATTTCTTAGATTGGGGCAAACCATCCTCCCAGCATTTGTATAGATGAATCAATATCCACTCCAGTTACAATTCAAGTATGATGCCAGGTCACCCGTCACTTCATCCATTTTTCTGACCCAAAAGACACAGTGAGTTTGCACAGCAGATCCAATTATAGTTAACAGGTCATCAAAATCTAATTCTAAGATTAACTTCCAAGCATCAGATGTCTCAACAATGTGCCAGTCTTTTTTAATGACATTAAATCGAGGTTATATTTGCATGCATTGATGGTAGACCTAAAAATAAACGTGAGTGGTAGGACCTCACCTTCCAGTGAGGAAATGATGCAAAAAATGTAAGGACCTACAGTATGAGGATAAGTGGGCTAATACTTATTCTAGACTGCAATATATAAACGAGTTCTATGTATGCACTCAGTAGGCACACCAAAAGATCTTTCATTTAGACAATGTACTTGTACATGATTCATGTGAACTAGAAGTTAATTCTCCCTCTTCTGCTAATATTATAATTCGTAACACATAGGATATTCTATAATTCCTCTATGATAGAGAGTTCTTTAAACCCCTCCTCACAATGAAATAAGTTTATATTGAAACTTCTTGTGTTTATAAAGATGTCATATGGGGGTCGATCTGGGACCATTATCTCTTCAGACTGGCTTTGAATACTGTGAATGTTACTGTCCTGCGGTGGTAGATAACTTGGTTACTCAGTGTTCAAGGCATAGAATGTAATTTGGTTTTTCAATTTTCATTGCAAGAGAAACAATATGCTGGGAAAACCGAGAATAAAGTGTGCTTGTGGCATAAATTTAAGCCATTTATGAGTCCAATCCCCAATGGCCGAGAATAGTGTCAGTGTTTGACCATCAATTACGAATAATTATTTGCAGCATCTGTAAAAAATTCGGAAATAATCCCCAGTCGTCCTCCTGTTCTACTGATTTACAATTTACTTTAGTTTGAAACATTGCATTCCTTGTTTTATCTACTCTTCAAAGGCAGTTTGAAATTTAATTTTAAGGATGGCCTAATTTTTTCACACCATGTAGATCAGATTGTGCACAAGTTACTACTATTGTTTTGACTACCATGAAAGCTCCGGATTAGTTGTCTATTTATGGCATTTATTCGCGTTCCTAATAGTAAAGGTTAATGTAGCTTCACTTTCTGTAATCTTTTTATTTCACTTTTTCATAATTTTTTGCTTTCTGATGCAATTTCAACGGTTGCTTCCGATTTGGCCAATCAGCTCGTGGGTTCAAGTTCATGACCAATGTCTGATGAAACACACAGCAATTCCCCGCCCTCACTTCTTTCTATTTATGACCCAGTTGTAACAATCTCAAAGCACTTCCTCTAATAAGGATAACATACTGCTCTCCCTAAGCATTACTAATGTAACACTGTGATTACAAACTTCAGCTGCACTATGGTTTCATTTCTATAGAGACGCGGAACATTGTTACTAATTAATACATTTACCATCAAAGTGGAAAGGTCAGCGTGATTCATGTTGAGACAATCTCTCTGAATGCAAAGCATCTTTACCTGTTTAAACTTTACCTGGGGTCAAGTAATTTGATCTTGGTTGCGACATCCTATATATTGCACGCCAGGTCACATTCATTCCAATTGCTGTTCGAGAATCGTGCTTAATGACTCCTTCACTACTCTTACTGTGCCCTTCATCACAAAAGGCTGGTAAACAACATTGAGACTTATTACAAAAAATCATAACCCAGACAAATAGTACACATAGGCCATTTAAGGTAGGTCATTTTCCACATAGATTATCGACAAAATTCAAGGTCAGTATTAGATTTGGGACACGTAGCTTCGTGAGACGTTTAAGATTCAAGGGGGGAAGTCTCAACACCTTGCTTCCGTCATTGCATTGATTGCCATGGTGTGATCTTTATGAGACCCTCAAAACCTAATTGTAGCTGATGGGGTTTCTTCAAGTGTTTTATTTTTTCGTCCTTCCAAATTTGGTCACATTATTTCCGGTATCTTTAGCATCACACTTTTGCCCCTTCATAGGCACGATTAAACTTTGACTAAAATAAAATAATTTGACATTAGGGTAATAATTTCTGACTTTTGGGATTGTTAGTATGTATTCACTCACAAATGTAGGCTCAATGTATAAAGAGTCATCTCTAAAAAAGTGGTTGCAAATTGTGCACTAGGAATCTGCGCCCTGTTTCTCATGTTGGGATATGATCCTTGTACTAATTAGCCGTGTCGAAAAATCATCAGTCTCTGAATGCCCTGCGTAATTAATATTAATTAGGCAGGTTGTTATTTGAGACTCCTGCGATTGGCTATATAGACAGGGATGGTGGCCTGCAAGAAACAGCAGACCACCATTCCTGCATTGGCCTTCTCAAATGGGATTTTTTTTAAATCAGCCTTTCTGTCAAGATGCACTAACATTGTTTTTGGAATCAACCTGGTGTGATGCACTCTTCTGCCTCTCAATGCCTCCATCAATGACTGCATACACGTTAGCAGAAACACGGAAAGGGAAATGGAATATGAGAGAAAACAGAAGTACTTGACTTCACCAATTTGAGTCCTCACATCTGCTTCACACCGATGTCTGCAGGATGTAGTAGATATCTAAAAGCAAAGTGGTGTCTTTAGTCACATTTCATGTAGAATTTCAATCTTAATTGCAATAGATTACTGATATTTCCTAGCAAGATATCTGTGTAACCAATTTTCTGTACTTGATTGGGAACTTGTAGTCCCTGAAAACCAAATGTGTGCTTACCCGACTGGCAGTTGGACTCCAAGCCCCATTACCCATAACTGCTCCCCACAAGAGCAGAGGTATGAAGCAAGGAGAACCCTCCCATCTGCTTCTGTGCTATTTAGCATATCTTCACTCTGCAGTGCGAAACGCTTACCGGACCGGCAGGGGAACGTCAGGCCCTATAATCCATCAATGTTGCCAAGAAAAAGGAGGGGCAGGCAAGAAGACCCCCTCCTGCATCTGCGTTATGTAGCGCGACTTCACTCCTGCAGGACGAGACAATTGCCACCCCTCTTTGTTCTGTGTCTCACATTTCCTTGGGCTCAGCTTCAGGTACTGTATGAGGCAATGTTTCCAAAGAATTCCTTATTCTCGTTGGTTGTCGCTTTATTGACTTGCTGACTTATTGATAAAGCAAAGGGGTAGAGATTTTGATTGTTGAGAATCCACTGGACGCTGGTGTAGTTCTATTATTGTTCTTTGTGAATGTTGTGTTCCACTCAACTTTTTCAGACCTTGGGTCAGATCTGCGGGGCATTGGGAGATATACTAGAGCAGAATGGGGAAATGTGAGGCCGAAAATGTAGATATTGGAACCAGTAAAGCAAAAAAATCCCCCTAAACCTGCTGCTGAAAATTGTAAGCTAAATAAAGTGGATAGCCAAATGGAGAAAGTGGTAACAATACTCAAACCTTCCACTGTTAGAGAAAACACCAGTTTTGACGATTCCTTCCCACTCAGAGGCAGCCAGTACCTTAGTTCTCCCTAACCATGAAACCAACTTCTTGACCCCAGCAACATACATTGAACCTTCCATATTATGTATTAAGAGGTTTGCCCAACTAGTCATGGAGAAGTCAATCACATTGATAGGGATCACAGAGGATAGATAGAGAAGAGGCAAAGCAACAGCTCCTTGAAAACAACGTGTTAGGGGAACTGATTAAAATGATCAAAGGTTTGAAAAATGAAGTAAATAAAGTAAAAGAGATGTTGAAAAATCTTGAAACAAAAATGTGTACATTCCCAGTCATTACCAACCATCGTGTAATACCTTCCACTAATTAAGTCACCCAGACAGAGCACCAAAATACTGAACCTCCAGCACCTTCCCCCAACCCCAAAATCCTGTGGGATCCCCATTGCCAAAACTATCCCATTCTCCACTCCCAACATAGAGGTACTTATTACGACTGTATCATCCCTAGTACCCCAATCCAACAACCAAGTGAGAGCAGTGGTATACCTAGTCTGTTTAGGAGTCCTGAGATTGTTGATGAGGGAGGAGATTGGCAGCATAGTAAGGAACCATGGGGCATATGGGTCAAATCAAGAAGGGAAAGGCAAATACACGCTAACCTGCTAAGAACTGCACAATTCCCTGAACTATATCAGTGTGGATAAGCATGCCCTTGCAGCATCATCAGTCTTAGGAAAGATTCCAGTGAGGATTGCCTGGAGAGGTAGCTCCATTGATCAAAGACCTTCTTGGAGATACAACAAATTTGAGCAGAAGAAAATCTATCTGACCTCCATTCCCAAGACTCCACAGCGCACTGTCAAAACCGAGGAAGCTTTAACTAACAAGGTATTCCACTGGTTAAGAGTCATTCACGAGTGCCCACCTATCACCAGAGATGATATATACAAGGCAGACTAACTAAAAAATCCCCAGGACAAACATGACATAGTTAGAGTGGTGTTCCGAAACAAAGACGTTCACAGGACTAATGACAATGAATGCTCATACAATTTCTAAGGCTCCAACATCCATAGCTATTAGGTAGAAACTACCCGATTGAGAGCACCATACAGTTAATGTTTTGGGGGAAAAGGTCCTAAGAAAAAGAGAGGCAAGGCAAGTCCTCTTCTTTGGCTAAAGTAGGTTTACTAATCCCCAAAAAGCCAAATACCCTCCTATACCTATCTAGAAGGAGTGAACCCACACTGAGTGAGGAAAGAAAATGTTCCACAAAGGTGCTACCTTTACTTATTGCTAAAATGTGGAAATGCTCCAATTGAAGCAAGAATAGCCTCCCCACTCAATCTTCAGACTCCATTGACCAACCCCATACAGAAAGGTCCAATAAATGAAGTAGTACCAATTTATGCAATCAGTCAGCAAGTAAAAACTTGCACTGGGGGAACAAGGGCAAAATAACCATAATCTGGCAAAAATATATTGATAGCCAAACTGCAACACCTACACCAATAAAGTTTCTCTCATGGAATGTTGCTGGTATAGGGTCTATGATAGTGGACTCAGAGTGGCGATCATTTATAGAAAGCCACAATATATGCATTTTTCAGGAAACCTCGTGTCTGGGACCCTTCTATCACCCAGGCTTCCCTTGCTTTCACAGGGTTGAATTACACACAGGTAAGGGAAGCCCGTCCATGGGGATTAGCAATTTGGCTCAAGATTAACCCCAGGTACAGAATGAAACCAGTTAACATTGAGTCAAATATTATCATGACTGTGGTTCATAAACTAAGAGCCACATAATTAGAGTGTATATCATGTACAACAGGGTATTGAGTTGGAACCCAGAATCCAACATGATTTTGCAGAGTGAAGCTAGTCTACATAACCCAGGAAAGGTTAACTTGATATTTACAGGGGATCGCAACACCACTTTTGAGCCCATAGCAAATAGCCCAAAAAATCTAACTATTGATCCTGGTCTGAAATGGGGTGCAAATACTAGAACTGCCGGATATCAAATGGTCTGCCAAGGCTATTCAAGTAACTGCCCAGACCCCAAATTGGGATTTAAGAGCATGAAATGGTTGATGTGTGTCAGATAGAACAGACCGAAGCAGGGACAATACACCTGGTTGTACATGTAGAATTAACTATATTTTTTAGTTTTTAGGTCTATGACATCTGTTGGATAATATAATCATTTTAGACCATAAAGACAATGAAAACAACACTCTTATGAGGATTATGACTGGCCCGCTAAATTCTCCAGTAAATGGTCCCTCACGTACTGACTCTGGGAAAAATTATATGCACAAAAAAATCTATAAAAATTAGGTAGGGGTACAAAAAACATGAAGTTCGGGAAAAGGTCTGTGAGCTGGTGGAGGGCATGCATGAGAATATCTCACTGAACAAAGGTGTAGAGGGATTATCCACGGTACTGGACTAACATAACTCTCCTATTAACAATATAATAGAGCTACTCTGTGGGAAAGTAAAGCCAAAGTCCAAAAACTCCTCTACTACTACATGGTACAATTAGGTCTCCAGGATAGCCTAAAACAACCTACTTCATGCCCTGAAAAGTAACATTAGGATAGTACTGCAGCCTTCCAGGAAAGCTTATAAATGTGCCCTGTCAGATGTCAAATGGGAATGGTAGAACTTAATTTGGAAAAACTTGATTATTGCTGCTAATTCCAACAATAAGTTGTTTTGGAATATGGTCTCCCCGGTTTGACCAAAGCTCCCAAAGAGCTTGAATACTCTGGTCAACCACATCACTGGGTATACCACTTTAGCAGCTTATATAAACTACATAGTGACATTGACACAGTGACAGTGATTGTGGAGAATGATATCTTGTCATCCTGCCGGGCCAAATTCAGATCTGAAAAGGAGTTCTCTTGATCAGGTCTTTCGCCTTTGTAATATATATTGGAAGACCACGTTATTCAATGGGAGTCACTTGTATGTGGCCTTCATTGATTTATGCTCTGCCTTTGATCTGATTCTAAGAAACAAGCTCTGGCAGTTCTGGATGACATAGGACTTCCACCTAACCTATTGTCCATTTCTACATGCTAGAAATTACTCACAGGTAAGATGGGATACTGGAGGGCAACTTAACAATCCCACCACAACCTAAAGGGAGTTAGACAAGGATGTGCTTTGGCCCGCAATTATATTATCCTTTGCGGATGACACCCTTTTAAAGATCCCCCCTTGGGCATCCAGCAGTTCCTAAATGCCTTTGAGTTATTTTGCAAAGGGAGGGAGATGGAACTCAATCCTAACAAGACTAAATAAATGTTCTTTAGCAGGTCAAAGACCCCTAATATGCTAATGTGGGTAGACACAGATGAGATTATTTGGGACTAAAGCTAGTCCATAATTTGTCCTGGACCCTGCAGCTACAGAACAGTCAAGCAACTTTACAACAGGTCTGCTCATAAGACTGTATAATGTGCAGTATCAAGGGCAATTTTGCCTGCCATGGAAACCTATCAAGGCATTGGGGAAAGCCTTATATGGAGCCGAGCTATGCACAAACTGTGTGATATTTTATCTGTCACCGAGAATAGTGCACTCAGTTCCCTGGTCCATAAGGCTATCATGCACACAACAAGAAGGCAGGAGAAGCTACATTCCTATCCCAACCTCCCCAGTCAATGACTCTAACACACAAAAGGAGGAAGGAAAGTGTATACTGGAGGTGGTACGTGCGCAGGGAGTAAAAACTGCCCTAACTCACAAAGTTGTGACATGCTTCATCATCGGGCTTGCTAACTGACACCCCAACGCGCAGACTAATGCCTGGGGTGGAGAAAAAGAGAAGGGGACACAAACATAGAGTTTTGAGATCACCAAAGAAAGTGCAGTCAGTGAAGATTAAAACTAGCTTGAAATGTGCCCTTGATTCCAATTTTATTCCTGGGCTACCCAGCTTGAGTAAAAAACTTGGAGGATTGTGGTGATAGGAGAACATTGGGAATCCTTCACCCCTCCTTACTGCAAAGGTGTCATTACATTAAATCCACATGGACCAGTTTGAGAATGGGAAGGTTCTGGGAACACCCTGAAGAGATGGCCATGATTTCCAGGTCATTAATCAAAGAAAAGTATTGGAACTTTGTGATAGAAGAGAGTTTTCGGAACTGCAATAGTCGTGGTACTTTGGACTTTTTCTTGATTTTGAAATGGTACCATCCTTAGTACACTTTATGGATTATACTTTACCTCCCTAGCTAAGAATCTATATCTACAGTTTTGATATGGTACCTTGAACACCAAGAGCTTTTGTAAAAACTGTAGAAACCTAGCAGATAATTCAGACAAATACCCTTCTCAAATTACTGAGACAGAGATGGCTATACACGACACAGTGAAGCACTAGGAGTTCTATAATCTGACATATTACATGTCTAAATATTTGTTGTCTGTCTGGTTGTTCAGAGTACAGCTCCTAATGGAAACATAGTACTGATGAATCATTGTTTTTAAATCTCATGATATGATATTCTTCAAGATACTAACATTACAAAATCAATGAAACTGTCTATATTTGGTTTTTGTGAACTCATGCAACTTCTACAAAGTTTAGTATAGGATAATGAATTGGGAAATATATTGTCTAGCGGTCAATCATTTTACTAATGAATTGTATATGTTGTATTGAGTTTTTAAGGAAATAACTTTCTGAAATTAACAACTTTTATGATTATGATGATGAATATCACTCCCCATTTCCTAGTGTTAAGCAAGATCCTAAGGTCCACCGCCAGACACCATGTTGTTTAAAGGAACCTTTACTACTTAAAAAAAATTGGGAATGCATTGGGGAAGAAGTCAATGGCCCACTGGACCACTAACATTTCCAGCCGAGGTCACTTGACATAACTTTCAAGAGGGAGATATCTAATGGAGACAACTTCTCTTTGCCAAATGGCTTAACACCTTGTAAGGTTCTTATTGCTCAATAGGATTTTTGCCTCTCTTCCCAGAGCCTTTGTGTTAGAAGTCTATTAGCTGTTCTTGTTCTTTCCTTCAAGTGCATATCCTTACACAGTGTGTGACTGAAGGTCTCCCTTCCAATCAATAGGGCTCAATTTCTCCTTTTCTGTACCCAACCATCCACAGTTTTGGAGGCTGCCAGAGCCAGTAAAGCAAAAAGACAGGGTATAGTGTACCCCTCCTCCCAACAAACCCTATGGCCCACTTTTAACTTGTCTATGAGGTTTGTATATGTCCTGGGAAGTATAACCCCACCTCTTCTGGGACTTTTCTATTGTCTCATAGGTCATTGGAATCAAGATCCCTCCCGTTTCCTTCCTGCAGTCCTTCTGTTGACAACCCACGGTCCTGCTCTCTTTAATCTTTTCACCCTAAAAGGGCTTCCTCCCCTCCTTTATCCCACATGTTTCAGTAATGGCAGTGCATGCCAACCTGCAACTCATGGTTTCCCAGACTTCCCATTGCTGCTTTCTACATTCAGCTGGGACTGCCTCAATTTCCTCTCTTTCCATATCACCATACCAAGCACCGGGGCTAGCACTGAATTGCCTTCTGCTTGCAGCACCAGTAGTTCCATCACAGTTGGTGTATCCATCAGTGATATGAAATTTGGTGAGCATTGAAAATCCATTTCCTGGATCTCCTTACTAATTTCATTCCTGCCACTCCCCTTGTGACAAAACCTCTTTTGAAAAGTCGGTAAGTTATCAGTTGTTTCAGACTGCAGTTATGGTCCCAAACCATTGATCCATCTCATTCTGATTCCCAATTAGGAGGCAGAACCCTATTATCGTCCTTTCCTAATTGCAAATCAGACTAAGTTGGTAAATCAATTTTTTCAATTTAAAAAGGCCTTCCAAATCACAAAATGGGTTTAGTAGCTAGTAAAGTCACATTTTGAGGTCAGAAACTATGTGACTTTGCAAATGACAGGTTTTGTGACCACAAAATGGTGTTGTGCATCAGACCGTTATAAATCAGCTTAGGTTGTTTCGTTAGTGTTTCGTTAATATTTCATATGAATTAAAGTCTGCTACATTTATATTAGGATCCTTTTCTGTAGTTCAAATGACTTTAGCTGAGAGAGCTTGGGGCAAAAACTTTTATGAAAATATGTTGGTATTTTTTTGGCCCATTCACCCTTTATTAGCAAAATACTCAGATTTATTTCCCAAAGTGCCTGTTTAAAGACTGTCTACCCATGGTTAACACATGCAAGACCTTTAATTTCCTGTTCTCGTATACTAGCTAAGAAAACCTGCAGAATATGCCAAACGATGACTATTTTATAGAGTATTGGCAAGCGGTCACAAATTCCTTCAACTAAGTTCTACTTATATTATCAAAGCAGTCATTATGTGTAACCCGAGTTTATTGACTAGCCTCCTATGTTTGCACCTAGCTGACACGCCCAATGATTTACATATGAATAATTTGAATTTTGAAACTGTCTATACTGGAACATGATCATACTCATTTTTAAAGATAGCTAGAGTCGGAGCTGAGGTAGGTAATACATTGGGAAACTACAGATTTTTCATTCTGTTTGACTTCTTAATCTATCTTTAATGACACTTCGTGGTGTTGTCTATGTTAAAAAGTCAGCTTCAACATCATTTTCTTGTGATTATCTATCAGAGGTGAAGTATCACTTGCTAGATCCAACTTATTTTTTTTAGTTTAAAGGAATTTTATTAGGCAATGAGAAAGGAAAATACAATACAAAATATCATTTAAGAAGAGGAGAGGAAAGAGAGAAGGAGTAGAAGGGAGGGGAAGGGGATTGCGAGATACAATATGTAAGGGAAAGTATACAACAAAATAACAATCATGGGCATTGAAAAGAAGCAAAAAAAGTTACACCAGTCATAGTTAAACGGTTAATTACAAAGAATAGGAAATTACAACAGTATGTTAGAAAAATCTGAATGTGAAAAGGATATCATGGGGGTTTAGGAACTTCTTGTTGAGCAGGTGATGGACAGGTGGAGCGAGCATCACAATTATCTAAATACAACGTAATGGGGAGCCACAGATCTGCGCGTCTAGCTGCTAATTGAATGGGAAAGACAAAAGCATTATCAAGTCTATGGTTATGACATACATTATACCACCATGCTTTAAAGGAAATATTAGATGCATTTTTCCAGTTAACAGTGATCTGTTGAAAGGCAACAGCTAATAACAAATCAACAATGCGAGCATACATATCTACGGTATTCCAGTTAGGAGATAAACTGCCTAAGAAAAGGTGAGTGAGAGAGAAAGGAATACAAGTATGAAAAATAACATTGATTTGAGCCCACACCTGTAACTAAAAAGCATGCACATGTTTGCAAAGAAATATCATATGGAGCAAAGTAGCATTAGGAGAATCACACGACCAGCATTTATCTAGGGTAGAAGGAAATCGCTTGTGTAGAGTAGAGGGGGAGTGGAGCAATCTGTTATAAATAAAAAATAGTGATTGTGTCAAGGAAGCCGCTCTGGAAGTTTTACGCAGTTTGGTCCAGATTTTGTCCCATAGAGATATCGGCCAGTCCACTCCAAGATCAGTTTCCCATTGAAGTTCAACCTTGGATTTAGGTCTAAGTGACTCATGTGTGTGGAGGTATTTATAGATAAGGGACGCTTTGGGGGAAGTACGCAGGAGAGAATGAAGTTGAAAAACAGGGATGTATGAAACAGGGGAAGGAGGAGAAACCGAGAGTCGCTCATGAACCTCCAGGAAAGCAGCTTTAAGTAGAAGATATTTGGGGAGAGAGGAAAGGGGAAGGCCAAAGGAAGAACATAGATCAGGAAAAGAGATAAAGGTGGAGTTAGAGAAAAGTTGTGAGACCCAAATCAAACCTCTGGTTCTCCAGGATTTCCAATAAAAGGGCTTATGACCAATTAGGAGATACTTATTATGCCAGATAGTGGAAGAGAGGAAATCAGCTATGGTCGAAGGGGGACTAGGGGTAGCAGACAATAAAAGCTTAAGGGTGTACTTGTGAATAGAAGTAGGAATCAAAGAGGGCTTACGAGAAAAAGCAAGATATTCTGCGAAAGAAAATGGAGAGAGGAGAGTACGTTCAACCTTAACCCATAGAGGGCAAGGAGAGGTGGGATCTTGTAACCAAAGGGAGGCTTGACGTAATAAAAAGGCCTTCTGATATGCAGGGAAGTCAGGAAAGTTGACACCACCTTCCGAGGCAGAACGAATAAGTCTGGCAAGAGACATTCTGGGTTTTTTGGAATTCCATAAAAATGAGGAAAGCGTTGAATTAATCTTAGTAAAGTGTTTCATTGGAATGGGCACTGGAATATTGGAGAGCATATACAGAACAATAGGAGAAATCATCATTTTAATAGTATCGAGACGGCCCCACCAAGATAGATATAAGGGATGCCACCTTGCAGTAAGGTCTGCAATCTTTTGCGTGCATTTGGACATGCATAAAGAAACAGTATCTGAGATGGAGGGGGTAATGTATAGACCAAGATATTTGATCTGGGAGGGACACCAAGTAAACTGAGAGTCACTAAATTCTTGTTTGAAAGTAAATTTGGTCAGAGGAAGGATCTCACATTTGTCATGATTTAGCTTATACCCAGAGATAGAGGAAAAATGTCTTACTTCATTCAGAAAAGCAGGGACAGATTCTGCAGGGTTGGTAAGAAAGAGTAAAATATCATCTGCATAGGCAGCGAGTTTAATATGAGTGTCAGCAAGTTGGAAACCATGAATAGCGGGATTCTGACGCAGCCTGGACAGAAAAGGCTCTAAAGCAAGATTAAAAAGAAAGGGGGACAAAGGGCAACCCTAGCGAACGCCCCTACCGAGGTTAAAATAAGAGGAAATTTGGCCATTTGCAAATACTGCCGCTCTAGGATGTGAGTATAACAGGGAAACTAACGAAATAAACCTAGGGCCAAAACTAAACCAAGTAAGAGTGTGGAAAAGGTAGCGCCACTCAACCCGGTCAAAAGCCTTTTCGGCGTCAAGGGCAATCGCTGCAAGTGAGTGCTGACAACGGGAGGATTTTGACAGGATGTTAAACAAAAGTCTAGTGTTGTCCGTGATATGTCGGCCCCTAACAAACCCAGATTGCTCCTCACCTAAAAGATCGGGAAGAAGGTGGTCCAATCTAATTGCCAGTGCTTTGGCGAAAAGTTTGTAGTCAATATTGACTAAAGATATGGGTCTGTAATTTTTGCAGTATTGTACGTCCTTCCCGGGCTTAGGTATAAGGCAAATATGGGCGTCTGAAAATGTCCCTGAGGAGGCACCATGAGTAATAAAAGTGCGGGGAAGGGAGTGCAAACGTGGAATCAACAATTTAGAGAAGTGAAGGTAAAATTCAACGGTAAAACCGTCAGGGCCAGGGGCTTTGTTGGGTTTGAGATGTTGTAGTGCATTGAGTAATTCTTTTTGTGTGACGTCAGATTCTAAAGAGGTGAGATCAAGGGGGAAAGCGGGTGGTAAATGAACGGTAGAGAAAAAACGAGCAAGGGAGCTAGGAGAGGATTGAGTTTCAGAAGTGTATAAAGTCTCATAAAAACGTGAAAATTCAGCAAGAATATCGACATCCATATGTTTCAAATTATCATCAGAGTCATAAACAGATTCAATACTTAACTTATTATGCTTAATTTTCAAATAATTAGCTAAAAGCTTTCCTGCTTTGTTCCTACCCCCATAAAATTTAGCAGTAGACTTCAACAATTACAAGGAAGCATCCTCCGTAGATTTCTCATTAAATTTCATTTTTGCTGAAACAAGGGCTGTCAAGCTATCAGCAGAATGAGAGGTGAAATATGCATGTTCCAGCTTCTTAATGTCAGAAAGGAGATTGTTGGTGAACCTTCGTGCATTCTTGCGTTTGTCTGCAACGTAACTGATAATGAAGTCACGCGCTGCTGCTTTAAAAGCATCCCAAATAGTATGATCAGGGATAGTGGCGTCATCATTAATCAGAAAAAATTCATCAAAAAAGGAAGTAAAGGTGGTTGTAAACTTGGGATCAGTAAGGAGGGAGTTGTTAAAACGCCATCTCCTAGGACCAGTAATTTTAGGGAGTGCATCAATGCTTGTGAGAACAGGAGTGTGGTCAGAAAGCAGTATCGGGCCTATCTCAGAATGTAAAAGTGATTGAGCGAGATTGTGAGAAACAAAGATGTAGTCAAGTCGTGACTGGGAGTGGTGACAAGGAGAATAAAAAGTGTATTCTCGCAATTTTGGATTACAAAGGCGCCAAGAGTCTACTAACTTATGCTGCGAGATAGCATGACTAAACAACTTATGGGGTTTGTTTGGAACATGAGGGGCCATGGACAACCTGTCAATAAAAGGGTCGAGAGGTTGATTACAATCCCCTGCGAGAATAAAATTGTGGTCCATAAATTTAGTTAAAAGTGGGGAGAAATCAGCCCAAAAAGAAGGTTCACCCATGGTAGGACCATAGACATTAAGAAGAGAAATTGGAACACCTCTGAGTGATAACTTAGCATAAACCCAACGACCGGAAGCATCCGAATCGTGGGCAAGGGCCTGAAAGGGGAGAGACTTGCGACACAAGATTGCCACACCATTATGTTTGCCATCACCCTGCGAATAAAACAGTTCGCCCACCCAACCACGTTTAAGCTTAACAGATTCTACTTCAGTTAAATGCGTTTCTTGGAGGAATGCAATATCAACATTCAATTTGGCAAGATGTGACAAAATCCGTTGACGCTTAATCGGAGAATTAATACCCTTCACATTCCATGATAATATACTCAACGACATAACAGTAACTTAGCAACAAAACATGTGTATATTATAGCTAGTAAAAAGAAAACCCATGAAAAGAGGAGAGGGCAGGAAGAAGAAAGGAAAACTAGTGGAAATACATTGGAGTAACAGAAAGGAAACAAGTGATTAAAAATGTAAGCAAAAACGAGCAAGGAAGAATAAAATACAACAGTGTCAAAAATAACACAAAAAGCCAGGAATAAGAAAGAAGTAGAGAGAAAAATGTAGCCAGAAGGACATGGAGTAAAACTCTCACAAGAAACGAGAGCAAGAGCACTGGCAGAAAAAGGGGAGTATAGGGAAAAAGTATAGACACTTGAATAGGAAACCAGAAAGAGGAAAAAAAGTTCAAAACAAGTGCGCCAAGAAGAAAAGGAAATGCAACCCTTACCTAGGCAAAAAAATCCCAACAGGGATAATAGATCCCAATAAAAATACGTGAACAAGAACACGAACAGGAGAAGAGGAGAAAGAGGGGGAGAAAGGAAGAAACCAACAAATGCACCGGGAAGACAAAGAAGGAAATAGGGAAAAAACATACCTACGAAGGAGAGATACGAGAAAGGGTGGAGGGAGGAAGGAACCACATGGGTAAGGCAGCACATCCAGGAACAGCGAGGCAAGGACTGAGAGACATCATCAAATACGAAGACAAATTCCTGTAAGATGAAAAAAGGAGAATAAAGGATTAAAACATACCCGGAAATCCTGTTAAAACTAGGACAAACAAGGAAAGCAGGAAAAAACCATCATGCAAAGACAATGAAAGTCAGCAAAAAGAGCAGCCAGAGAACCAGAGGAATTTAGGTGAATTACAACCAAGAGAAAAAGTTCTGGAGAAGTACAGAAGAAATACATAACCATATAAGAAATATAAAAGCGTAAGTCAGCCAAATGCAGAAGGTGATGAACTGGAGGCATCCATGGCAGATGACTTGTGCGCATTGATGAAACTTTGTAAGTGCACTGGATCTTCATATGTTGTAGTCTTGTTGTTATAAGTAACTTTGAATAAACATGGGTGATAAAGGCCATATCGCGCCCCCATCTCCCGCAAATCTGCTCTTAAATTCAAAAAAGTCTTTCGCCGAGCGGCAGTTGCCTTAGCATAATCCTGTGCGAAGAACAGGGACGAACCAGACCAGGTTAAATTCGGAGAGGATTTGACCGCCGCTAGAACCATCAGAAGATCAGTGTACTCCAGAAAGTAGATGATGACCCCTCTGGGTCTCTGAGAGGAGGATGTAGAAGAAGGCGGTCGGCCCAACCTATGAGCACGTTGAATGTTGAGGGTCTTATCCTGTGTCAAGTGTAAGAGTTTGGGAAGGAACGACTTGAAGAAGGTGATTGGGTCAGACCCTTCAAGCCCTTCAGCCAAGCCATAAATACGAAGGTTGTTGCGTCGATTCCTGTTTTCTAACTGCTCCACTTGCTGTTGAAGATCTGAGACTTGTGACTTCAAGTGGGAGACTACAGAGGATGTCTCTTGGAACGACTGAACAGATTTTTCAATCGACGTTACCCTCGTTTCCATTTGCGACCAGTTATCCGTAAGAACCTGGAGTTAAGTATTGGTCTCTTCCATGAAAGGACGTAAGGATCTTATTTCGTCTAACAATAATTCCATGGAAACTGGCCCGGAATGCTTTGGGGGTGAGAGAGAACTTGACTTGAGTCTTTTCGTGTTAGATTTAGAATTATCATGTGGGTTTCTGGGAGGATCCATTGGCGTCTCTGAGCCAGATGAGTTAAGAGAATCTTCCAGTTGTGAGAAAGCAGAAAAAACCCTGGAATTTTTCACAATCTGAGGCTTAGTAGAACGAGGCATGCGTGGCAATGACTTAAGTCTACTCAGGTAACAGAGCCGTGGAATGGCTGACAGAGTGGAGGCCACAAGAAGCAAAGATGAGGGCAATATAAGATATGGCACGACAGGAGCACGATGATATCTGACTACTTCATGGAGGGAATGCAGCCAACTTCACAGCATCTCAAATGACAAACATCAAGCGCTTCTTCAAATAATATTATAATGCAGAAAAGCGGCGTCCGCTTATTGCAGAGCATGAAGTGAGTCAATCAAATTGAAGAAACCACAGTTAGTAGTGATGCTGACAGCAGAAAACCACCTGGCATGCCTCAATGAAACAAAACGCTAAATAAAAGGAAAGTCAAAAAGAAGTCCATACAGGCGAGGCTATGGCTTGAAAAATGGCATAGAAGCAGTAAAGTAAAAGCAAAGGCACTTCATCTGGGAATGTAAACTGTGTGTTTTAGAGAGGACGAGCGTTTAATGATGCAGAGGCCCCACACGAGAGAGAGGAAATAAGAAGACGGGTAAACGTGAGCCATTATGAATGCTTGACGTCAGGCAAACAGAGCGCTGAGTTGATAGCGGAGAAACCGCAACATAGCGCGCGTCACTTGGCGGCCCAAGATGGCGGCCGCACCGGAGAAATTCCTGTCAGAACTTACGGATGCCGGTACAGCGGTGCAAAGCTACTAAAAACACTTCACCGACGACGAGTAGAGTCAGGGCATCTTCCGATACTTCGACAGTCAGATGTCTTCAGGAAACGTAAACGGGAACCGGCTCGTCTCACAGCACTGCCCCGGAGCCTCACACCAGCGCCGCCATCACCCGCGGGCGCCATGCCACGCCCCCCGTCCTGCTAGATCCAACTTTATTACGAATGATTCACTCTGCATCTACCTGGATTTTATCAGTGAACTAAAGGCTACGATATATGCACATTTGCTTTGCATAATCTCTTTCTAACGTTGTGAGCTGTGATAGGAGAAAAGATGGAGAATTTGTGGAAAAAAGTGTGCTCAAAAGTGGCCTCTCTGCTCCTCAGAGCTGTGTCTGTACTACCCTTGAGCTGTTAACCATCTCTTTAGTCCTGAGTTGAATGCATTCCATTCCGAACCCATGGAACAATGTCAGGCCGCCTGGAATGGGAAATAGTGGCAGAGGTTATGGTGTTTGGCACTTCCACTCAGTGGTAATTGCTAGAGAATCATTTAAAAAAATATGTTATCTATATGTTGAATATGGTTACAGAGTAGATTTCATTACAACTCTAAATTTTGACAATCTAATCGTGATTCCACAGATATTTAAACACATTCCTAACTATGGACAGGGAGAACGTAGATGCCAGGTACAAAAAAAAGACAAAAAAGATAAGAAATGTAGCTCGATCTCAGATCAACGCAGACAGATTGTGGCCCATATATAATTGAGTCGTAGTTGTTCCTTATTACTTTTTAGCCACAAGACTGCAGTCTCCTGTTCATAAATCGGACAGAACAGTGCTCACCATTGACATACCCTTGGGGGAGACAGAGGGGCTCTAATCTATTCCATTGCAATACATAAATGTAGTGCAATGGAGATGATTAAAGACTGCTGAAGACTGACATCCAGTTTGCAAGCCAACGATATAACTTTAGTAGTGTCATAAGTCCCGTGCAGGCCCATTGTCATTTTCCCTATGATGCAGAGTGTCCTCTGCTTTGAGCACGTTACTCTACAGATATAATTTTCTTTGTGCCACAATGTACTTTCACGCAGAACATGCTGTGGTTTTTGCGTTTTGTTCTTTCCTGGGATTTAGTCTGAACATGTAAACAAGGTCGAATAACAATGCTCTTTGTTATTCTGTTCTGATCAGGCCATAGCACCTAGACAAACACGCAAATGCAGCTGTTGTATGGTGGCGCGTACATTTTGTCATATTGATATGCATCGATACGTAACACACACTTGGAAAAGGACCATTCAAGGGTAAAGGTCATGACAGCACCCGAAATGTAAAGCTTTCATCTGTGTATACTGAGGTACAGGCTTTTCTGCTAACACTTAGAAATCTTCTGATATACAATCACTTTGCTTCTGTAGAGGGGGGAGGTTAGGTAATACTGTTGTATATAATGACAACTCCTTTTATGAATCACGGACTATTTGCTGTGCTAACCGTATTTGCGTTAGGTATTTTCCTACTTGTTGTGGCACGTATACTGCATACTAGAGCACGGTTGTTAAAATAAACATTTTAAACTTTTCTCGTGTCTCTGTCAGAATTTATTGTGGACTAGTACGAGTGTGTGAGTGAAAGGGTGTGCTCTACAAACACGATTCCTGAGAGGGCCGGGAGTGTTGGGTTCTGGGTTTATCTAATCACTTGTTCCACTGTGAGTGAGTAGGAAGGCAAGGGAGACTATATAGTAAATTGGTACCGGGCTCATGGGTACTCAGGTAGTAGGATGACTCAGCCCCTGCCTACTAAGGTTCTATAATCCCAAGCATAGTTCTCCGACTCCACAGAATCCCTGCAACAGTAGACAGCTAACCCAGAAAGCCCAAATGCTGAGAAAATAGCAAAGCAATATCTTACCAGTACTCTATTAAAAACACGCAGCTAGCAAACATATGCCCAATATCCGCCCCTAGTAACCTCCACATTGGACAACTACATCTAGTGCTTGGGTTCTTTTCAGCCCAATTAATAATCTCTTGCTTGTCATTTTAAAGTGGTTTAAAGTGTGTAAGCTATAAGCTACCTGACATAACCAAGGTAATAATTCTTTTGAGGGAGTCCGAGATATCCTCATCTTGAATAGTCTGACCTAGCTTACAGCCCCAAAATGGCCAAATCATCGTCGCTATATCTATTTATAATTCTTTTTAATTCACTAATAATCAACTTGCGCTCAGTGTTACAGAAATATAACAACCTTTTCGGTTTACTAACCTCTATAACACACTTAAGAGTTTGTGCAAAACAATTGCAAATTTGTAGATATTTAAAAATTAACTGTTGAGGAAGGTCATACAGTATTTGTAATTTAGAAAACACAAATAGACCATGCTGATCATGCAGCTGCCCAACTGTTTTAAATCTGTGATCATACCATAGTCTAGCTACAGTATCATGAAATATAGAAGGAGAATTTGTATTAAATCAAAGTGGTGTAAAGTAATGAACCATTGGAACATCAAATTCCTAACATATCTCAGCCCTGAGTTTGTGTATATTCGTCATTTTCTTGAGGAGCTCCTACTTAAAGTAATTTGGGTCTTTAAGTCTACATAATAAAAGCTTCAAGTCAGGCTCTATAACTAATTGAGATCCTAGAACATCGTAGTTTGGACAATAATCTGTCAGTAAGTTCTGAATGTGTGTACTAAATTCAGCTCAAAAATAGGTTATAAATTCTGGCAGTAACGAATTGTCTCAATTAAGTGGAAGCTTCATGAGGTGGATAGAGTGTCTAACCCTCTTGTACTGCCAAATAAAAATTCTGATAACCCCATCTATCCATTTCAAAGAAGAATCAGGGGCATGGAATGGAAGTACCCGGAACAGATAAAGGAATTTAGAAAGTACATTTATTTTAACTATGTTGCAAATAGTGGGGGCGCCTCGGCTAAGGCAGAGGAGCGTTGCCCCACTGCTGTGCAGTAGTAAAATAAAGGAAAAATAAATTGATAATAACTCAAGGTTATTATCATTTTATTTTGTCCTGGAGTTGCAGCTTGGCAGGGTGGGGCTGTTCATACGAAAGGAGCAGGGGGAGTTGCGAGCACACAGCCAAAAATTCATGTGCACTTACCATGTTCTCCACAGAGGCTGCATTACAGCCTGGGTGGCAACCCAAGGCGCTCAGACCAATCACAACGCTGCATTGCAGCATTGTGATTGGTTTATGGAGCCTGGGTGTGCCTCCTATTCTGTTCCGACGGTGCAGAGGGATGAGGAGAGGAGAAGTGATGGCAGGGTACTTTCTTTTCTTATCTTTTGTCTTATTATAGATAAACCCACTGGCCCTGCCTCTCCACCCCCAATTCATGCCGGCTGCCACTGCTTGTAATATCCTATATATAATAAGACAATTCTAGCACCTCATCTTAGCAGAACATCAGACCAGTAGCTGTTCATAGTTTAGGTGGACAATTCCTCTAGCTTACTTGTAATCCTAACCCCTAAAGAGGTAGCTACTGAAACAATCCCCCCCACCATCGCCTCTTTCGTGAAGTTAAGATTGGGTTGTGTTTTCACTAAGTTTAACTTTTACTCGGATATAGCCCCAAACGTCTGAGCCTGGGATACTATTTGTTCTATGGCTTGGAATGACTACAATGAATATATAGTGACATCATCAGCATATGCGATGACTTTGATTTCCACCCTCCTTAGCACTACTAATTGAATTGAAGTATTCTTCCCAAGCTGCCATATGTAGGGTTTTATATATAAATCAAACGGTAAAGGAGATAACAGACATCTCTGCCATGTACTCCTGCATATACTGAATGGGCAAGAGCGGTGTCCATCAAGCACCAACCTAGATATTCATTTCTGGTACAGACTTTTAACACAATTCAAAGGCTTGTCACCAATACCCTGGTATATTTAAAATGTAAATTTACCCAAACTAAATAGGGTATGTCGGCAGCAATCCAAGAAGCCATCTTTTCATACACTTTTGCATCAGCATTGATTAAGGAAATGGTATGATTTACTCAGAACCCTTCTCTTTCTTAAACAAAAACTATAATATTAGTATAATTCCAAGAATCTGGTATATCGCTAAATCGCCACCCTAGTCAATAATACAAAACCACCAGCATAAATACTGGAGCTACAAGTTCTGCAAATACTTTTTTTTAATTTGACACGAATAGCATCATCGCTAGTCGCTTTTCTTAATGGTAAAGACTCAATAGCCTTCTCTGCTTCTAACAAAGTTATATCTTACTCCAATCAGTGCATTTTTGGTAGGCTCATATGGAATATTCCTGTCTTCTGCAAATGACCATCTCTCTCATTCCTCTGGGAGACTATTGCACAGCCATATGATTCTGTGTTAAAATCTCCAACCTGATCCAATATAGTTTGCAGGTCATAGTGACATTTCCCATCTTTATCCCTAATACACTTAATCATATTCCGATGTCTCCATTCAACCACTTCATATTCCAGAGCTCTCCCAATCTGCTCCCCGTACCCATATCGAAGCCGCATATTAACCATAAACGCTGACAAATTTTCTATCTATGATGATGTTTCAATAGTTCATGGTATTTCTCTTGCTCACCTGTATTAGCAACCATGATTGCTTGAGCATGCTGCTGCTCTGCATTCTGCAGTTTGAAATATGCCTGATGAACTTTAGTTCTAATAAATTTATTTTTCTCAAGAACATACTGAGTGGTCGCACCTTGTATATAAGCCTTCATGAAATCCCAGACCATGCCAGGAGCAATGGAACTCACATTTATAATTAGAAACTCTCTCAGTAAGTTAGTCATTCTGATTTTATAATCTAGTTTCAGTAACAGTGACCTGGGAAATGTCCATTTATGCATTTCCCTACCTTAATCTGATTACTGAATCGTTACAAGTTTGTGGCGGTGGTCAGACGTAATCTTAGGGCAAACTTCTATTTTAGATCGAGGTATCATTCCCTGCTTCGCAAACACAATATCAATCCTAGAATAGTACTTGTGTGGTAATGAATACAAGATATAGCCCTACGTGTCTGGGTTAAGCATCCTCCAAAGACCTATTAGCCCATTAAGACTGCCATATCAATTATTGATTCCCTCATTTTCACCATGTGAGAAGTTGCAGCTTGGTTTGTCGGATTGATTTTATAACTGATTATGAAAATAAAATCCCCAAGCAAGATCAACTTCCCAGGCCAGTGAGCTTGCTCAACATTCAACATGTCAAACATACTTGGGAGATCCTGCTCTTTCATTATACTCGATGCCCTTGATTGATGCCCCAGATGTGTGATTACTCACCTGCCCTTATAATCTGATGCAATTTCGAGAGTGGTATATTTAAGGTGTTGAAGGCTTAATGTGGCAACTCATCGACTAGAAACTTGTTGGGCAGTACTCTCATTAATATCATAGCCCAATTGCCTCAGCAAAACCCAATTCCTAAAAATCCCACGAGTTTCAGTTAAACACACCACTTGGGGTTCATAAGCTAACATCTCTTCTCTATCCAATCTTCATCTCAATGGGCTATTCAACCCAGCCACATTCTAACACATCAACTTAAACACATCACTTTTCAATCCCACAGCCACCTATTATATACTGGAATCAGATCCAATTGATAAAAGTTAAAAAATCAGTGATCGCAGGAACCAATGTTATCCTACTACCGCCAGAAGCCCACCCATATACAAGAATAGTGGGCCAATCAAACACCCCTAACCAACCCACCTCCTTTTTTTAAAGAAAAAATCAAGCCACCCCATCAGCTGTCTGATCTAAATGACAGCCATTAGGGTGACCTATCCCATTAACCCACTCCACCGCCCACAATGTTCCAGCATCCCTCAGCAGCGAAACATGCAAATAATGAAATTACAGTGAGAAAAAAAGCAAGAGAAAAAAAAAAGACAAAGGCCCCCATATGATAACTCCATATCATCATTAAAGATCTGTTTCTTCCTTTTATACAAACTATTCCTTTCTTCTAAACACATGTATGGGAATTACTGATTTTTGTGGGTCCATTAAATGCAATAGAGAAATATGTATATATAATTCAGGATAATTTGTATTATGATTTCAATTAATAGAGCCGTCAATTATTCCGTCTCTTCAAATCAAGTTTTGCCACTGCTGAAGAGTAGTAGCAGCTTCATCCTCCAGGAAGCGGATTTGTGTTTTATCATCACACAGGATCTTTAAGCATGCAGGCTCCTGAAGAAAAACTTGGGCTCCAGCAGCTTTCGCCAGGTCAGTCATTTGATACAACTTCCACCAATGGTCCATTGTTATCTTACAAAAATCAGACCGTACAAAAAAAGAAATTGAGTCAGCCTTTACCAGTGCAGATGGCTGTACCCTTACACAGATTGCTTATCACAAGAGGTAGCTTCTGCTATATGTATCAAAATTTGGCTTGCTCTGTTAATGATACTATTTGTGGTTGACAGAGACAAGAACGACTGATGTTCATGCTGCATCTGGAAGTCCAAGTTCCAATCTACTCTGAAAACTCTGGAAAAGCGCTTTGAAACAATTGAATGATAAATATCAAGGATCACCCCTTTCTCTCCCCTTGGGAAACCCCAGCATCCTCAGATTGTTGCAGATCTGTCAATTTTCAAGGTGCCCCAGTTTAGATTGAACTTGAAGCAGTTGGGTTTCATGTTCCCTAACTGCCTTGTATGCAGCCGTAGCCACATCTTCTGAACTCACCACCCTTTGTTGTAGCTCAAGCATCTGGGAAGTCAAGGTAGAAACTTTCTCAGTCATTTCTGAAAGTGCCTGCTGTGATTGGACACTCTCTGCTCTCACCTTGGCATAGTGTCTTGAGGCCTCTGATCGATGAAGTTGTATAAACTCAATATCAGTGGCTAACAACGGCTCTAAGTTGTTGGTGGGAGGGACAGTCATCTGCTCATATTCAGTTCTCAGCAGTTGTGGCAACACACTGGAGTCATTCAGGCAAACAGCAGCTAAGCTTCTCACTAGGACTGATCCTGAGCAACACTCTGCATCTCATTGGTGATCATTGAAACACCAGTCTTCATACTCGACTCCTTTGAAGTACCAAGGTTAATATTAGGTGAGAAATCATGCTCTTTCAATTTATGGGGTGCTCCGAATTGATGCGCTTGCCGTTCAGGACCTAACTTGCTAGTGAGCATACCATTAGAGAGCACCCTTTCCTGGTGCTTTTATCGCTGATAGCCACATAATATATTCTTTCAATCTAATGTCCTGCTATTGATCATTCTCTTCTGTGTCATTATGATTGTTAGAAAAGAGCAAACCAACCCTTATTCTGCATGCCAACTCAAGGGGTTGGAACCAACCATGTGCTCATTAGATACGTCAGTTCCAGTTATTGCCTTTGCAGTGCACAATAGTGGTGGCCCTCCCGGAGCTCAATTGCCCAGTTATGGCCATTGTATTTACATTTGGAGCTTTTGTAGTGTCTGTAGTATCAGTGGTATTTACAGTCAAAATTAAATTATTATCACGCTGAGAATGTGCAATGCCACTCTCCTCATAGTTAATTGTAACTAAGGCTGGCCATTTAAATCTGCAGCGCAGCCCGAGCTGCCTGTCGGAAGGACTCTGTCATATCAGATACTTCTGCTAATAAAGCCGCAGGCTTGTCACTTACAGACTCAAAATAACAAACTGTAGAATTACCCTAACCGGCACCACTCTTGGCCCTTTGTTGGACTTGGTTGGACTGACGATCTCCGTCATCACAAGGAAGGGATACAATGTAGCCTGTGTTGGGAGATGAGGAGCAGATCAAACTGGTCTCACAGATTTTGACAGCTTGCAAACGAGCCTCAGTAACCGGATAAGATGAGTGCTGGGAAACTAAGTGATACATGATGGTAGCTGACCTGTCCTGAGTTTCTGACTGTGCAGCCAAAGACCCAACCTTGTTGGCCAATCTGGGATGAAGACATGTGTGTCTCTTCAGTTACCCTGTGGACCATATGCTGGCCCCTGCACTGGTTGGTTTATCGCAAGCTGAGGATGATGTTCGGCATCCACCGTGACCAGCTCTAGACATGGCGGTCTTGGTCGGCCCATTCTGACAATGCAAGCCTTATGGACCGCATATATCTTCAAAAGCATGAGCTTCACCACCATATCCCGGCAACACAGCAGCCTCATCAAAATCTTAGTCTCCGGTCTCTGATGCCGCTGCGAATAGAAGTGTAGAGAGGTGCGGGGGATTAGAATAATGAAGAATTACCAGAAGCAGGTACACACCCACAGCATCCTAGCCATCTTTTTTCGGCCCCAGGAGCCGCAAATGAATTTTTTGCACTTTCAAATCCCATCCGTCTAAACTGGGAGATGTAGCTACAGGTACATTGGGTAAGATAAAGCTAAACTCCTCCTCCAATAAGTATAGTTGAAGTCTGGTCAAAGGGCCTGGTTTTTAGTTTGGTGGACAGGATCTTAAACACGTGTGACACAGTATCCAGTGTGTCAAACCCCCCTGTCTGCCAACTCTATTATATAGAGTGTCCAGTGGCCTGATGGGAAGAGACCATAAGAGTAAGGACATCACACTGCCTTCCTTATTTAGAACAGACTCTCTATCACCACCAGAAAATCTTGGCAGTCATGAATATAAAGAAACTCAAAAGGACCCCGCACACTATTGGAGAAAACTCCTTGAGTGTGGTAGTCATTAGTTTTTTGTACATTTGAAAACAAAATGTTTGGTGAGCGGTCACCTGAATCATGATTGTCATGCACCATTCTTGCAGTGCATTCAGAGGATCTGCTTTGATGGCAGTTTCCTGAAGGCACAGAGATCACTGTTGGACTGGCAGTGATTTCTAGATATGGCAGGTGGTAGTCCATTAGAGAGACAAACTTTATGTTCTACGCTACTCTGATGGATGCAGGCCAACCTTTGAATCAGTGCCAAAGTCAGGAATGTTCACTGGTCTATTTGAAGGGCAACCTTTTCTTACTTCTAGGGTGACATTTTAATTTCACTCAGCCCGGCATTGAGCAAGGGGGGAAGATCCAATAACCATTTAATTTATGATGATCCTCTGATCATAGATGTCAACCGTCTGGTTTCTTTTGTGCCTGATTTAGTGGACATATTTTTAGCATAACTATTGGTGATGTCAATTGCCATTAATGAATGGTTCCTCTATTTGATACCAGAAGATAGAAATATTTTGTGAGGAAAATTTAGTGTCCTAAACATCTTTTACAAAATATTGCCTCATTAGAATAAATAATGGAAAATTTACACCCAATGGAGCGATATTTTTGTAAATGATATTCAGGACACGTTTTTTACGTCAGAAGGCAAATCTCGAAGGAATGGCAGATAGTCTATCTGTAGAAGAAATTAAAAACATATTTTTACTTTTAAATTAGATTACAGACATTGAAAACACTCTGGAATTGTCAGTTGTATCTCCATCCTTAAGGTATTCTCCTTCTACTAGATCCTCACTATTGACACCTTAATTATTTGTTTTTAAATCAGATTTTTTTTTTAAATGTCTAAAATACAGAATCAGAACAGATTTTACAAGTAAAGCAAGAAAGCACTTCACAGAGTTGAATTTAGTCTACTTTGGCCAGGAAGCGCATAATGCAGTCGCACTGCTCTTGCAGCTTTCGGTACATTTATTTAGCCAGATGGTTAAGCAAGGTCTATTTGTGGATTAATACACCCCTTTTTTCTCAGGCTTCAATTTCAATGAGTAGGAGTCCTGCAGACCAGGAAAAAGGCAGGGAACAAAGATTACAGTCTTAGAAATAAAAATGATCACCTGCTCAAGTAATGTGTTCTCTCAGAATTAGATTGAATTGAAACTGCAGGACAAAGCTGAAAGTGCACAGTGCATTTGAAAATAGTGTTTGCCAATCATTTTTAGCAAAATGCTTGGAAAACTATTTTAAAATATATATGCACCCAAATGAGAATATTTAACTAAAATACATTGAAGTGTATGCCCTTTCCCTAACCACTAGTGAAATGTGATATGGCATCGATTTATTTGAGTACCATTATTACAATGTGACTATAAATATGAAACAATAGATTTACAGAATATATTAAAACTTAACCTCTTTAAACAAAAAGAAAAATGTACTTTACACCGATGTAAATTAGGAAAATAATTTAAATACTGTCATTTTTAGTCTTGGCTACTGACAACGTTAGCTGTTTGTTGGCAACGCCTATTGTTTCTAATAATTTACCTATACTTGTAGTGGACTTAGGGTCACTCTGTTGCTCATGTTTGAATGGCTTTGTTCTCTGTCTCTCTTTGCTTCTCCGGATTTGATGGCTGCTCTCCATACTCTTGCCTTTGTCCTGTCATAGAGTATCTCAGTCTCACAGCATTCTGAATGAATGAGGTGGCCTTCCAATGCTAATGTAAGGTCTTGCTATTCTGTACATGGGAGGGATATTTTTTTCTCCCTCTCATGCCCTGCTCCCCCTTCAACCCACCTCTGTCTCCCCCAGCACCATCATTTTATTTATTCATTTTTTTTCAGCTTTTTGCTGCCCTCCGTGCTATTGGCAGGCAGCCATCTTAAAATGTTTTTCTGACCATTACAACATATGCGCTGGCATGTGTATTTAAACAAATACCATTCAAAAATGGCTTACATGGATGCGCGTCCAGCCACAGCAGCCATCTTTGCACAGAATTTGATAATTTAAAACAAAATGAATTCAAAGACAGCTTCGAAAGAAGTGCTCAACTCTGTGGTGGCCATTCACGCAAGCATTTTTTCATATGTATGAAAAACAGCTTCAAGCTGGCAGTCACAGACAGCCGCGCCTTTGCGTCGGCTAGTTAAAATTAAAAAAATCATTGGCAAAACCAGTAAGCTTTATAGCAGAGATCTATTAGCTTTGCCACTGCCTGTTTTAGTTTTTTAGCTTTATGTGTTCTTATGTTTTTTCTGTATATGTATAGCTTTTCACAGTATTATCTAGATTATGTGCATTGTGCTGGTGATTGTTTTTTTGTGTGCTGTTTGCACTCCTGAAACTTGCATTTTTGCTGTAACAGGTGAATTAAGAAACCACAGGGTCCACAATAAAATGTTAGACCTGAAAGAGAGGAAGGCCTATTTTAGTCAAGGTATTCATCACATAGACAGAAGACACATTAGGGGGAAATGCTCCATTGCAGCATTGAACAGGCATTGAAGCATTATGCTGCATGAATATTTGGTTTTGCCTCACTTCAAAGGACACCAAGATGAAGAACACTAACCAAACGATCCCTATGCCGGGAAAATTAAACTTGAATGAATTCCGAACATGAAGAAAACCCTAGAGTACACTCTAAAAAACTATCTTCTGAAACATAGGACTATAAACTGCACAAGAAAACAAGTACTTTACAAGGTATATAATAAATGGACAGGAAATGGGAAGTGGTACTTTAGTAAAGGCAGGGGTTGAGGTACTAGTGTATAGCTAGGAAGAGGTACTGTTGTCTAGTCAGGATAGACATAGTTCAGACACAGCAGCTATCCACTATGCAAGTGTGAGTGCAGCACTGTATGTCCACTCAAGAAAGGCTTGATGTAGGTTCTGGCTAATGTCAAGTCCCAGCGGACAGTCTCTGCTGCACAAATTCGAAGGTTGTGCACATCTGGTTTTAGACTTCCGTGGAGAGAAGAGACTATAGCCAATGGCCATTAGTATTGGTGGCCTGAGGTCAACCCTTGTTGCACTTGGCTAAATCCGAAGGGCAGTTGGAGTTGGCTACCCATGGAATTTTGGGCTGAGGGCTAGGCTGTTGGTCAGATCCTATGTCGAGCCCCCATTTTGCACAACAGAAGTTTATGTTCAGTGGGGGTTGACCAAATGTGGAGGGATAGTTGTAGGCCATAGCCAAATCCAATATCCTATGGTTAACACCTGCTGTGCATAGCTGAGGGCCATGTGCAGTGTGAGTTAATCACTCTGGAAAGTTGGGCATGTGCCTGGTCCTGGGCTAAACCATGTTGTGCATGGCCAAAGGCAGGATATTGGTATCTCTGAATTCTGCCATCAGTAATGTCATCCATGATGTCATCAATGATGTTATTTGAGGTGTCATCAGTGCTGTCATCAATGAGAGGGGTAAAGGTAATGTGGAATACTACGCCCTTCAGAGAAGAGAAGTAAGGAAATAGCAGAACATCTAGCTTGTTGCTCACAGCCCAGTGTTCCCTTGGAGAGAAACAATGACACCCCATTGGCCAAGGACTCAGGAGGAAACTATAGTCATTGCACTATTTCTGGTTATCCCAGTCTAAGTGGAGGTAGCACTCTTGCATTCAACCTTGGTACTAAATCTCTCCTGCATATTCCTGTCATTTTTAAGGCATAGAAACGTTTGTATATCGAGTCATTGGGTCACCAGAAAACCAAAAATCAACTTTTTCTACAAATTGGAGAGTAACTTATACAAAAAAACACTTATTTTAACCCATAGCTGTGATTGGCCCTTTTTCACTAAAGCAGGGTATTACCTAGAAGCTCTTAGATTACAGTCTTGGAAGACTATGCTTGCAAAATACATATAGATTGAATAAACCTTGGGGCAGATTTACTAATATTTTGTGCAATGCTTTACAGAAAGACAATTTTCTGTGTTGCGTTGTGTGAAACGGACAGAGCAGAGATGTCCCATATCTCCTAAGATGTGGTGCACACCCGCTGTCTCCTAATTTTGGTGCACAGTGTCTTGCCTAGTGCTAACTCAGGCACCATTGCGAATTGCTGCACAGGTGCCTTCATTACAGACTGGATTGTTTTGTGCAGGAAGAAAGGCCTTCCTGCATCAAAATAATCATAAGAGGCAATTTCCTTTATCTATGTGTGAAGTAGAATGTATCACACATAGAAAGAGGAAGAAACAAGGAAAAATAAAGATATTTATCGTCATTACCTTTCTGTGTTAGGTGCACCATTTTGGTGCAATCCCAGATTTACTGCCTTTAGCATCAAATCCCATGGGTCGCTGCACTGAAATGACAGTGCTCCACCCATGGAACGCTTACCACAATGAAATGGGAAACAACGCAGTGCAAACCACTTTGTTGGGTTACATTTCTTCCCAAAGACACACAAGTCAGAGAAAATAGCCTCTTGCGTGGCTTTGTAAATACAATTTAAGGACTTGCGACTACTTTGTGCCCTGCAAGGACAAAGCAAGTCCTTAGTAAATCTGCCCTTTGGGGTCAACATGCCTTTTTATTTAGCCTTTCTTCAGATAATATCTTTTGAAATGCCTGTTGTCCCAGCCTAGGCTGATCCTAATTCTCACGTCTGTGTGGAACAGAATTAGTGCAAACCAGAGATATTTTTCAGGCATGGGCAAAGTGGGCAATTGTCCAGTGTCCCCACCTTCCAATGAGCCCCCTGGGAAAGACAGCATTCTCCTGATTCAGCTCACCTCTGTCTTTTTCTTTATTGCAGCCTGACTCCACTCTGCCTACCTTTATGAGTTTTACCAGTGGCATCTTACATACTTTTGTAGCTCCTGGAAGATACACATTTCAACTGGTTTTTTGTGAATCCAGTTTGTGAATGTTTATTTCATATCATGCAGGCTTAAATTAGCAAACAAATATACACTACGACATGGAGGCCCCAAGTATGTCTTGCCAAGGGCCTCAATAATTCTTAAGATTAGAGTGGTGCAAACAGTTCAGGGTCAGTTTCCATAGAAATAATTTGACCTATAATCGATTGCATGAAATATGGTCGAAAGCTGCAGAGCAATCTATACATAAGCAATATTCATTATTTCAACGCACCAGTATTTATAAACGTACAAAGATTCAAAAACTTTCATGAAATATTATTTGGGGAGTGGTTGGATAATTACAAGGCCAAAATAGGAACGAAAATCCTTAAACGTTTCCAAGCAGCTACTCCATGCACCAGAACAAAGTAAGCAGTCTACCCAGAAGGGTTCCCCAGTGCAGGGCAGACACAAGTAGGGTGTCCAAGTGCATTAGAATAAAATAGCCAAGTCTCCGAGCTTTTGATAAGGTCAATAATGAATTGCACTTTCTTAAATCTTCAGAAAGAGAATTCCAAAGTTTTGGACCTAGATACACAATGGAGCAGCCTTTGATTAGAGTAAGCAGGAACCTTAGTACATTGAACAAAGCATGGTTTGAAGATCTCAAGGAACGAGTAGGCTGCTAAGGGACTGCCAGTTCTTGAATATAGCGTGGTCCTTAGCCGTTTCTAGCCTTAAATATACAGCACAGTGCTTTGAACTCAATGCACTTAATGATCCTGAGCCAATGTAGTTCCTGAAATAAATGAGAAACTGAGGCAGATTTTGGTAAGCGAAAGAGCAAACTAGCTGCAGCATTTTACACAATCTGTAGATGATGGACCAAGGTCATACGGCTCCCAAGTACAGCACAATTCCATAATCTAATCTGGATATGATCAGAGCCAGTCCTTTGAGCCGCCAAGGGAATTAGTCAAAGGATATTTTTCAACCATCTGAGGACTGCAAAACAGGTGGCAGTTACATTAGTCACCTGTGGTTTCACGGAATGTTTTTTATCGATGAGACAGGCCAGGTTTTTCACCTTAGGGGATGGGGTGGGAAGGATGCGTAAGGATTCCAGCCATTGTCTGGAGCTCCAAAGAGAGGTGTTCTTACCCAGAACCATGACCTCAGTCTTGCCACCATTAAGCTTGAGTGAGTTTTTATTCATCAATGAGGAAACTCTACCCAAGCCCAGGTTCAAAATCGAAGGGTCATGGTTCTGTGCCGATGATAGTGAAAAGAGGATCTGTGTATCATCGACATATGAGAAAATGTTAAGCCTGCAACCCTCTATCAAGTCTGCCAGAGGGCAGATGTAGATGTTGAATAGCAGGGAGCTGAGAATTGAACCCTGTGGAACTCCTGAAGTCAGAGCTTGTGGGCTAGATCTTGCATTAGAGGAAAAGTCCTGAATCATGCAGCCTTTTAGAAAAGAGACAAACCACCCTAAAGCTGAGCTTTCAAGGCCTAATACCTTCAGTATTTCAACTAGGATGGAGTGGGACACCACATTGAAAGCTGCACTTGAATCCAACAGAATGAGTGCAGCAGTGCCACCCTCATCCAAGTGTTGTTTTAGGTGTTCAGTAATGCCCAAAAGGAAGTACTATGTTCAGCCCTGAAGCTCGATTGTAAGGGATGCAAAAATCTTTGGGCAAGAACAAATGCAGTGATCTGTGCATTTTCATGTTATTACACATTCCCTGTGGAAGTTTTCGTGAGGTTATCTTCCATTTATTTATTTTTCCAAGCAATAAGGGCCAAATGGCGCATTTCTAATGAAGTCTATAATTCACATAGGACTTTTAGAGACTCATGAATGGGAACTGATAAAAATATTTCTGTCAAGAGATGCGGCATGTGACTATAGCCTGCTCTACTGAATAAATCATGATACTAAATTCTATGCATGAAAAATAAGACTGTAACAAATATCATGGGCAACCAGTGTTTAGATATCAGAAACAGACATGTTGTGAAACTAAATATATCAAGAATATCGAGGACAAAACCATCGTGAAAGTAAGTTTCTTTAGGTAAACAAGGTTGTCCTATATATATAACTCCACATATATGTACCTTGCTGATATATATCTTAAGGGAAGTAGATGTGGAGTTCAGAATAGTAAATCGATACTTACAAATTTGCACTTACCTTCTTGATATTTTGGTCCTCAATATTTTAAACACAATATTCTGTCCACACAATATTTGTTTCCGATATTCTGTCAGTGATCCGGGCAACCTTACTAGAAATAAACCCTACTGGGTCTCTAGTGGCATTCCACCCAAGACTCACCGAAGTGTCATCTGGAATATACTCTGCTGCAGAGATAGAAGTAGACCTGTACTGTAAGCCTCTGCAGAGATTCCACTGTTCTGCAGGGAGGTAGAGCAATCCTTGGATACCAACATCATGCTCGCATAACCCACCCTAAAACATTCTACATGAATGCAGATACAGAGGCCTTTTATCATGCTTCAAACGTACATATGTTTTCAGGTCAAAAGAACAAGCTACCTGTAAAAGCATCTGATATAAGTCAATGGATCAAGCATGCTGTGCAACTGTGTGTGGGCACTTGCAGGGGTCTGTGGCTGGAATGGGACCTTTGGGCTGCACCGTGGAAGCCTATTCTGCCTGACAATATCCCCCAAGCCAGATTCCTACTGGCAATATGCAAGGATTCTTCCATTGCTTGGCCAGCTCTGTTTCACTGCCAGCATAATTGAGAGTGTGCAGCAACTTTCTTGGGCCATATCAAAGAAATTCAATACTGATTCAATCAAAACTAGTGACAAAAATGATGAAAACAAATTGCCAAAAAACCCTAAAGCGAGTTGTTACCAACATCGTCTTCAAAGTAAGTGAAGACATTTCTTCCAGAAAGCAACTTGAAAACTGTTGTTCAAGACCATATAGTCTTTCATCTAGATGGTGGTAATGCCTTTCCCCATGGCCTCCGAGACTCAACACTCACATCGCATAAAGGCACCCTACACCCCTCAACACATCTCATAAATGGCGTGAAGAAATGTGATCAAATTACCCCCATCCTAATGGAATGTCATTGGGTCCTCTTTCCAGCTCACACTATCTTTGAAAACAGCTGCATCATTTACAAACCTATCACAGCCAGCACCCCTATTAACCTTGCCAATAAACTCACCTTCTTTGGTGGTTCTCAGCACACATGTAGTCAGGGCACCATCATATTGCTGACTAAGAAATGTAAAATCTAAAAATCAAGGCAGCAGGCCTTTTCAACCCAGGCTCTAGAATAATATTCCTGTATCCATCAGTGCTACCTCAACACTGCTCCAATTTAAGAAATACTTTAAGACACATCTTTTTAAATAACACTACATCTCCAAGCATTCACAGTGCACAAATCAGCTTTCTCTCTTATCACCTGTTGACTTTATGCCTGTCTTCGACCATGTATAGCACTCTGCTACCTTTTGGCTAGGTGTGTGCTTAAGAAATACCATATATGTACATACATGCATACAAACATACAAATATAAAAAACTGAGATAATATTTCTTTTGTTTCTTACATAATGGGAAGTAAATAAAGTAAATGTTCGGTCTTTGAATGTGCAGTGTGGGTATGTGATTTGAAATATAGGTCGGTTGATGCGATCCTAGTTTCATTGTCCCAACATTTTTCCACCAATACTTCTAATGTCTGAGTGCTACTCAGATGAATCTGTTTTCCAGTGTCACTACTATTTCCCATTAACATATTAACAGTTGGTTGAGTTACCTCAGTGGAGCTATTCTAAGCCTGCAGCATTCAGCAACTCCAAGGAAGGCAGAATTTTGCAGCTTTCCCATCTGTAGTGGTGAATGTGTCTTGCCACAAACTTGTGAATTGTTCTCAAAGGGACAGATACTTTCAGCAGTGGACCTTAAAGTTAGTATAGTTAACTCTACAAATGAATGCATCATTTTGTGTTATATTTTAGCACTAAATGCATCCTTGCATAATGTTTTGGCCAAATAATGTTTTTGAACAAAAAGCACGAAAAACAACAGCCTCTTACCTTCAGAAACACAGACCAGTTTTACTTCACTCAACTCACCACCCCCCTGACCACCCTCAAAGCTCCTTTGCCACATACTCCTTTGATGTAGACATGCGCCATAATGATGTTTGTAAGGCACAACTATTACCTCTCAGTCAATCCAATGTTTTAAGCGCATGCAGGACTGTGGTCATTAGACAAAAGAAATTGAGCTGGGATTCTTCGTGTATATGCAGCTCTCTCAAGGGCGTATTTATCAAATAGTCACGCAGCAGAGCGCACCAAACCACCTTGCTGCACCGCGCTGTACTTCACTGCATGTCAGGGAAAGTGCAGGAATGTGCTGTATTCCTGTATTTTCACAGAGCTGGGGCACAATGTACTGCCTAGCATCAAATCCAGGCACCCTTCCACCATGGTGAAAGGGTGCCTGCATTGTGATAAGGATTGTTTTTGTGCAGGAAGGAACACCTTCCTTCGCAAAATCAATACCATTAGGTACTTTCCTCTTTCTCTGTGTGCTGCAGAATGCAGTTTGGTAGTTGTTCCAGGATAGCTGTCTACATATCATGATTTCGTCTTTGTTGGGTAAGTGATGCAGGCACTTTCTGGAGAACCAAAGCTGCTCAAGACATCTTTGTGGATGGTTGCCATCACTCTCTCTTTAACTTTATTGATAACTTCAGTGATATTGGGTGCGTTAAAGACATGCAAGTTTCAGCAGAAAGCTGCCGAGGGGGTATGTTGCGGGTGTAACAGTAATATGAAATCTGTCAGTTGGGCTCTAGTAGCCCGACTCTAGCGGCAGCTACTGAGGCTGTTGAGCAATCCCACTAACTTTGTGGAGCTCAAGTGGGGGCTGCCTGGGTCAGCTCGTCGCCCACCTCATGATCAGGCCAGGCGATGCCTCACCCAAGATGGCTGCTCCACGACTCTGGACTCACTTCATACTAGTGGCCGGAGGCATGTGTAGACGCTGTGAACCCGCCCAGATGATGCCTTCAAGCGGAGCTGTTTCAGAAGATTGAGGGCCCCACTGGTCAACTGGAGTGCCTGACGCCGCATGGACCCAAAACTGAAATGCTATGCTTAGTGAGACACTCCTAACACCTGCAAGTAAGGGCAGAACAAAGTATGGGCATCTTTAACTAGCCTCATGTACCATCTGGAGGATTTAAGCATGCGGCCAATACTCCCTACAATGCTACCGTAAACCCACTGCCTGACCCCAACATGGAGGACCGGCCATTAGATGATCAGCACTCCTCCTAACTGCTGCTCTTTACCCCAAGACAGGTGTGGATGCCGTACCTGTCTGGAAGGAATAACATAATGTTTCTGCCATCATGGCTGCAGCCCAGAGGAGTCTCTATGCAGCATGCATCAACCCTCTCGTAAAGCCGTCTCCTAAATTCTGGGCAGACCTCAGCATTACACCCTGGATTACAAAATGGCAGACTCATAAACCAATGGGGATAGAAAGAGGGCTTTCAACAGCTTGAACACACACAAGGGTTGGGGGCATCTTTGAGTGGAATTCCTTTGTTACCCTGCAACTACCCCTCCTCATTGAAGCCTGTAGCAGGCTTCATTTGGATTCCTGCAACTTCACCACAGTTCAGGCACCAGAACTCCAACAAAACTAGTCAAACCTACCTTAGATGACTGTCCAATACCACCAGCTTATCATATCAATGACTTTGGGTTCCAAATCCCAGTTCCATCTTCCTCTCTTCTAAAGACTTAATTGAGACCCCCTTTGAACCTGGAAAACACAGTGCGCTTCGCAATGCTATTAACGACCTTGTGACCACCAACTTTACCCTAGCAATTGGTTGGCTAGGTCATACCTATAACCTCCCCACTGATATCAGCCTCAAACATTATGATGACACTGGTTGCCACCAGATCCCCCATCACCCCTTTCCAAATCTGAGGCCAATGCTTTCATGATCAAATACCCCCACAGCATTCCAAACATGCAAAAAAAAAACGAGCAAAGGACCTTGAAGGCATCCCGGAAACCCTCTTCACAGAACAAATCCATTGCTAATGCAAAGGCTCCCTCAAAACTGACCTGCTCTTCTCCACACACAAAACTGACCTATAGATCAGGTCCTTATGCAATACTCTCCCTTCCTCATCTCTCTCTAACATCCACTTTGGGCGCAAACTAATATGTTTTTCCCATTTGGCTTCTCAGGCAACCCTTCTGTATCATTTTATAACAAAGGGAAGATCATGTTACAAGCCAAGGACAATATCCTAGACACAATTGTCTTAATTTAATCTACCCTCAGACCCTCCACGCCCCTATCCATAACACCCCTCGCCTATTTTCCTCCCCCTTCAGTCCACCAAAACTGTATCTCCTACCCCGTACTCTCTTTCAATCCAATAGGCCTCCGCTACCCATAGCTCAATGCCAATATCAGACCTTAAACATCCCCCACAGAACATCCCCTCACCATTCCCCTCCAACTCCCACAAACCATTATCTCCTACCCCAGTTGCCATCTCCACACTTTTTTCAGCCCCTCCATCAGCCCTTGTGTCTCCCCTTTCTTTCTACCTTCTTCGCCCCCTGCCCTAACTTTTCCCAACACCAGATACCAACAACCAGTGCCTCCCCCTACCATCACCTCAACCTCCCGGAGTCCATCCCCGACAGTCCTCCCCAATCCTCCCTCAATTACAGAACATAACTGCCCTCTTTTAAAGAATGGACATCCTCACTTCAGCCCTATGCCACCTAAGTAAATCTTTATCTTCTCATTGCTGCTACCCTCATCACCTCTTGTGGACCCTCCTCCCACATCCTTCCAGCATACCGAGAGGCTGCCACCTACCCAGACCCAAACAGACTCAATAACCCCTAGACATCTCAGACCTACTCAATCCCCTAAAAGGTGACACAGCTTCAAATTCTGCTACTCCCTCCTCCGATCGTCCCGCAGGGGGTCGCCCAATTTTCACCATCATCTCTGACGGCCTTCAATTCACACACACCAGCCCAGTGCACACTCAATCCCCTCTTAACTTGATACACATTCCAATGGCCCTCCCTGGCCAGCCAAGTCAGAAAGAGAACAGCTTCTCCCTGAACTGCATGCTACACAATTGCCGTTCTGTAGTCAATCACTATTTAGAGATATCTTACTAGTTTCAGTCTAATAATTTTAGCATGCAGATCCTCACAAAAACATGACTCAAGATCTCATCTAAACACACTCTAAACATTCTTCTTCCTCCCAACTACTCAATTTTGCATCGCAACCGGAAAGATAGACATGGTCGAGGTCTCACACTCATTCACCGAAACTTCCTGAGATGCCGAACCCTCCCAATGACTCTTTTTCAGTCCTTCGAAGGCATATCAGTGGAACTGTCCGCAACCACTACCTCCAACTGCAGACTGAATGTGATTTAGCACCCATCGGGTCAAATCAATGCTTTCATCGAGGATGTCATGAATTTCTTTACCTAGCAACTCATCAGCCCAGACAACAACATCTTCCTTGGTGACTTCAACATCAACTGGAGAGGCATGGGCAACAGTAAATAAAGAATGTGCAATGTAGATAAACACAACTACATAAAGAAATGTATAATTGTGTCAATTAGAGTCTGTAGCTACTATTTGCGTACTATGAAATTGAAAAAATACTTATGCAAGATAGTATTGAGTTTATGTTTTTTAATTGCAGGATTGTGGCTTTTCCTGACGAAGGTGTACTTTTCACCGAAACGGGCGTAGAAGATTATTATATGGCCACAGAAGTGCCCCCATTTGTGTATAAGTGTTGCAATTCTTACAGAACCAGTGTATTGAATGACTATATATTGTATATTTGCATCTAGTAACTGTAAAAAAAAATTCTTTCATTTTCATGATATCTAAAAAATAATAAATATTACTGTGTAATTTTTAACCTGTTGTGGCTACACTAATTTGACACTCCCTTAGAATCACAAAAATGTTATTCTTGCTTTCTTGATTAATTAATTGCCTAGGAAGTTACTGTCTCATTCAACAGTAATGTAGATACATTTACCTCCTTTCTCAAAGCCAATGATCTCCAACAACACTGCCAAAAACCCAGACAATGCAAAGGTGACATTCTGGATCTGATAATCTCCAACTCCACCAGCCTAAAACATATGACCCCATCCCAGTCGACTGGTCTGATCAAACACAGATTCTATTCTCCCTAACCGGCTCACATACCAAAACATACGCACAACTCAAGAAAGAGAAAATATGGTTCAGGGACGACACATCCAACCTTGACACAGAAGCCATGGCCATCATGTCCCATCCCACCCTAATATCTATTACACGTCATCCTTACATTAACAAGGCCACCGTCAAATACAACTCCTGCATGGAATCACTTAACAACAAATGTGCACCCCTGAAGTGCAAATTACCCAGACCAAAACCCTCCAGGCCATTGTTTTCTGTTGAGCTTTATTAAGAAAGAAATTTTTTCAGAAAATACAAGAAAGAATGGAGACAAGCGCCATCTCACCTGACTTCGACTTACCTTTGCAAAGCAGGAAAACAATACAGAGACCGAATCCTCAGACCCAATTCCTCCCACATTGGAGCCATCATGGATTCTGCAAAAAACAGACGGAAGTGCTTGTTCGACATCATTGCACAGACTACTAACCCCTCCCCCACTTTGGCTCCTAAGTCATCAGTGTCCCATTGCAATGACTTTGTGGATTTCTTTGATGAAAATGTTAGAGCTATCCATATCTCACTGCCCATCAATGACTCATTTGAAATGGTTCAGACTCCACCATGCAAGGCACTACAATCGTGGTCAGTCTTCTCTCTAATTTCAGGACATATAAGGACAAGTAAAACCCTCAATCCAGCATCAGGACGTCATTCCAGGTTCTATCAGCAAATCTCTTGCCACACATCTTCATGGTGTACTCCTCTTTTAAACAGGGCTTCTTCCTAGGATGACTGAAAATTGGTCAAATCACCCATCTTGTGAAAAATACAACCTCTTGATCCAGAGAACCTGAACAACTACCACCCAGTCTCCATACTCCCTTTCTAGGCAAAGCCATTTAAAATTGCATAGCGTCCCAACTAGCATCACACATTCGAACAAACAACCTCCTAGACTCTCTCCAAGGTCACAGAACAGAAACTGTGATCCTCCAAATAGTCAATGACTCCCTCAGAATCCCCTTCTCCTGCAACTCCTGCCTCTTGGTCCTCCCGGATTTATCCACTGCATTTGACACTGTCAACCATCTTGACCTCCTTTTCACTCTTCAACTGCACATGGGGCTGATGTTTTTCCTGTGGCTCTAAACTTCAAGGGGCTCTAGGGTGATCATCCACATACCTTCATGCCATGTGGCAAAATTGGGACGCTCTCAGCTAACCTCCCCTGCATTCTTAGGGACACAGTCATGTACAATGACCTTGCTTTTCCTACTCCTGCGGGTCAGAGAGAAGCACCCCTATTCAGTTCTGCTAGTGACTCCCACAGTCACCTCCCAACTTCCTTGCGATTTCGACATGGCACCTCCCAAAACTAGCCCCTTGCCACTCTACTTGTATACAGTAGGTTCCTTGGCAAGTCCCATAGCCCCATTAGACCCTTCTTGCTCAAGTGGACTCCAGCTCTGATTTTTGCGTCAGTTTTCCCCATTCCATTGTTTGGTGACCACAGCCTCCCAAAAATCCCTGAGCTAAATGTGGGGGCTGAGGGGAATTTTCAGCTCTGGGGAAGCCCTGGGCTGACACGGGGACTGTTTACCTCAGGGACTATACATCCAAAGGTTCTCTGAATGCTGCATAAATTAAGATGAATGCTCAATATCTTTTTTAAAAACTTTATTTATCATTTTGCTTAACCAGTAAAAACACAATAAACAACCCACACTGTGGGTAGACAATCAGCAAATAATGCTAGAAGATTGAGAGGTCTGGATTGGTCAGCCATGGGACAATAAGTCCATAACAGCAGCATACATAATTTTCACAAAATGAAAGAGGGTTTTCTAGCGGGTTCATCATGAACCATGACGATGGGTATGTACCACTCATGGATAAGGTGTCTATAGTTTGCAATTCTCACAAATTAACAGTGCATTGTAAATCAGTCCGGGAGGGTGGGCTCTAGAGACAGCAGGTCATCTCAAAGTGGTAGCCAAATTAGGCTGAGCCATTGTGGGCTGGTGGTGTCCCAATATGTCAGAATCTTCAACCATGCAGCAGTAGTTGGGCAACGTCAGTTACTCCAATGCAATGCAATCTCCCATTTTGCCAACATCAGTGTTATTGTAGTAAACCTGCAGACTCCCTTTGGTACATTGTAAACATATCCCAGAAGACCCAGTAGTGGGTCAGGCACGAGCGCAGTCCCTATTGTTAAAAACAACTGAGAGAATACATTTTGCCAAAAAAAAACTAAAAAAGGTGGCATTTCCATGTCAGTGCGCAAAGTCTGCTGCATCTGTATGGCATTTGGGACAATGAGAGGAACTTGTTAGGTCTATTTTAGCCAGTGTACTGGGTGTGGTGTATGCCCTATGCTAAAATGTATAGTGGATGAGTTTGTGTCTGTGGTTAGAAGACTAGGTGGGTCTGTTTGCAACAATAGTTCCAGATTTTGTCGGTCAGTGTACATCCCAGTTCACACTACCAGGTAGCTCTGACCTTCCCATCTCTTGCCCGCAACATATCCATGCAGGCATGGTAAAATTTAGATACCAACTTCGCCCCCTCAGTATTTGATGTCACCAATGTTAGAGGAGGGAATTTCTTCAGGAGCCAGCGGATAAGAGGTAATCTCTGCATGCAACAGCCTATGTAGCCGCTGTAATATGAAATGGTCCATGTGTGTGACATTTGTGAACCGGGCATTGTCCTGACGCTCTAGGAAAAGGTCTCCAAATGTGTGTAAGTGGTATTGCAACAAAGTACGTTTTGTGATAGGCAGCCATTGACTGACTGCCAGAGGCAGGGCGGGTGAGTAGAGGGGACTTCCCCTGAGTATTCAGTTGAGTTTTCTCCACGTTCGACTGGAGGTCAAGAGTGATTGGATATCTGTGACCTCCTGCTGGATGCTCTTCAGGAGAATGGAGTGCAATGGCATGGACACCACTTAGTCCCTTTTAGGTTTGGCACAGGGGAGATGTTTGTCTGCATGGTACCAATGATGTGCAAAATGACAATGGGGGATATTCTCAAGAACGTGTGATAACCATCGCAAATTTAGCTTAACGCAACTTTGCATATTGCAGTCCATCCCGTGAAAATAACACAGTTTTAACGTCCAATTCCCAACCGGCGGCACCATGCAATAGCAGCATGACAACGTGCCAAATGACCGCGTAAAAACCAGCGCGACAAAAAAAAATGCGAAACAAAAACGCTCAAAAAGTTGCATTGCCACAGAGCGCGATACCAAAATCAGCAAAAACTAGTGACAGACCTGCAATTCTCACACGTCATGCGGGAAAATGCACTATAAAAGCAGAAAAAAAAAAACCCCACCAAAACCAATTCAAATTGCATAGCACCATGGATGCACCCGGACCGAGTGTAGAGGACAAGCCAAACTCCATAACCCCCACAGAGGACCAGCATAGAACCCCGTGTTCGGGTAAGGGCAAGGAGAAGAGGAAGAGGAAGACAGGGGTTAGTCCACAGGAAGACCGGATCATCGTCACAGAGGTGATAGAACACCATCAAAAACTGTTCGTCACCTCCACTGCGGCACTGACAAGCCTTACTTCTCGCATTGGAAAAATGTCACGGCTCCCTCCGAGCATATTTTTCGCCCACTCTCGGTCCTTCACCATAGCCATTGAGGATTGCTCCACCACCCCGCATGTGCCCCATTCACAACGTGCTGACAAGCGTTGGCTCCCCTTGAGTCTTTTTACCCCCGTTCTTCCTCTCCACTGTTTCCTGGCCCTCGATCCTCCTCTCTTGGCTGCCGCTTTGCCTTCTGCAATGTCTCCCTGTTTTGCGGATAGCATCTAGATTCAGATCATACCAGGCCAATCTTAGGAACCCCATTTTTCTCCCCCCTCACCCCCTTTCCCCACCCCCACCGGCCACAGCCCTGCAACAGGCACCATCTTGTTCCTACCATTACTGAGTACTCCTGTTTTCACTCCACAGACAGTACGATCACCAACCCTTCTCATCCAAGTAATTTCTTAGCACCGTTTTTGTCATTTACCAGTAAGTGTACTTTGATGCCTACCGCCATGCGCCTCACATTGCGCTCTTTCTGCGCAGATATAATCAGTGGCATCCTAGCACTGTCTTGGACAGAGTCCCCCGAGTAAGTTCACTTCCGATACAGTTACTTGTGCGCTTATCCACTTCTTTCTTCCATGAACCTAGTCACGTGGTATTTTTCTGCAGTGTCCTTTATACGTCTCTCCCCTCCACCTAGTTTGGGCTCCAAATTCCTCTCTAAACTCCTTCTTACTCTGACCTACCTGTCCTTCTTGTTCCACCAATTGAAAGCATAAATATGGAAATGTATGTATCCTTCTATCCCCAGCACTGCAATTTAAATAAAACATAACCTGGTACTGATGATGGCCTAACTCTCCTGCAGGCCGAAACGCCATCGACTTCCGCAGCGTAACACCTGGCGCCCCAATTTACGGATACCCCACTCATTTGAATTTTTGTATTCATGTACCATTAACTGTCTGGGTATCCCGAATATTTAAAGCATTTTTAAATCCCACTTGTCTCTTGTTACGCCCATCACTATCGCTATATATACCACATCACGTATCACTTGTGCCGTCACTAAACTTCACGAGCACTTGTGCACAATATTTTGTAGGTTACATGTCATTCAATGTAATGCAGTGCTACCGTCCCATGTGCTTGTACATATGATGTTTGATAGAACTGGGGGTCTCTAGATGGCAGAGCCTGGTACCTTTGTCCAAATAGGGACCCTTGCTTCTAGTCAGGGTAAGGGGGCTACACTCCTAAATAACCCCTGCTCACCCCCTTGGTAGCTTGGCACAAGCAGGCAGGCTTATTTCAGAGGCAGTGTGTAAAGCATTTGTGAACACATACAGTAATACAGTGTAAACACTACAAATGGACACTACACCAGTTTAGAAAAACAAGTAATCTTTACAAGACTTAACACAAGACCAAAAGACAAAAATCCCCAATACTGCAATCAAAAATAGGCTTTAAAAATTGTAGAATTAGCTTAGTTCAATGTAGGTGGTAAATTCAACACTTTACTCTCAAAGTACTTAGGATGTGTCACGCAATGCAAACAAAAGGGTCGCAGGAAAGTTGATGCACCATTCCTTACACTCAGGGGAGTGGATGTGTCGGTTCCTTACTGCAGCGCAGGGGAGGTGATGTGTTGCTTCCTTACTTTGTTAGGAGTTGATGCATTGTTTCTTACTGCGGCCCGGTGACGATGCGACAAGATGGCGCCTCGATGCGATCATCCAGTGCAATGCGACAAAATAGCGTCTTTGATGCGATGCGAAAACGTTGGATGCGATGCCTGCATGCCCGACATGTAGAAAAGGGAAGGTTTAGGGACTGGCAAGTATGTGCACCCGGTGCAACAGCCTTTGGGACCAAGACCACCGAGTTGGCCCAATGACTGTTAGAGGACTCAATCACCCCTAACGCAAGCATCTTGGAGACCTTGATGCAAGCTCTCACCCTGTCAGTCACTCTGTAAGTGTTGTGCTTAACAGGAGGACTGTCCCCAGTGTCTACATCATGGACACACCAATCAGTGACACTGGGAGTCAGGGAGAACAGATCAGAAAACTGTCCCAACAACTGGCGACAGTCATTCTGCTGCTCATGGGTCAGGGTGGAAGAGAGGTTTACACCATCCACTGACCCATTTGCTCTGTTGCAGACAGAAGGTGAGGAAGAGTCTCAGTCTCCTCCTCCATATCATCATCTGTTGCTAGGAGCATGCCCACTTCGGACCTCTCTAAGTGGGGCTTCAGGCGGTTGACATGCAAGACCCGCAAAGGATTACCGGGAGACCACAAATCCACCAAATAGGTGCCATCACTCTTGCGCTCCACCACCTCAAATGGTCCGGTCCACTTATCCTGGAGCGCACAGGGCTCCATGGGGGCATGACCCAAACTTTCTGACCAGGTTGAAGCTCAGTCGGAGAGGCATTCTGATCGTACCACCACTTCATCTCTTCCTGGATGGCTTCCAGATTCGCCCTGAGCGAGTTGCCTGAAACGCCAGGTTTGGTTTCTGAAGGTCAGCATGTAGCTATATACATCCTGGGGAGGTTTCCTGGGAGCTTTCTCCCAGCCTTCCTTTACCAAACTCAGAGGTCTTCTTACAGGGTGACCATACAGCAGTTCGAAGGGGCTGAACCCTAAGGACTTCTGTGGCACCTGTCTGTACACAACGAGAAGGCATGGCAAGAGGACGTCCCACTTACACCTCACAGGTTCCTCAAGACCCATAATCATGCCTTTGAGGGTCCGGTTGAATCTCTCAACCAGCCAATTACCTTGGAGGCGGTAAGGAGTGGTCAACTTATAGGTTACACCGCAATCTTGCCACAGAGACTTCATATACTTAGATATGAAGTTGGCACCATGGTCGACACAACCTCTCTGGGGAACCCCACATGGGAGAAAATCCCCATCAATGCACGACCCACCACGGGGGCCGGCACCGGCTGGAGAGAGCTGGCATCCGGGTCCCGGGGGCATTGGTCCACCAAGACCAGGAAGAACCTGTTGCTCATGGCTGTCTTGGGATCCAGAGGCCCCACAATGTCAATGCCAACCCTTTCAAAGGGGGTGCTGACCACAGGGAATGGCTGGAGAGGAGCCTTGTGCTTTCTCCCACTCTTACCACTTGCCTGGATAGTCTGACAGGCCCTGCAATGAGTGTCTGAACTCTTGCGCATTTGGGGCCAATAAAAGTGTGTGACAAGCCTTTCAAAGGTCTTGTCCTGCCCCAAATGTCCTGCTAAAGGTACATCATGAGCCAGCCCCAGTAGGAAGGCTCTGAAGCGCTGGGGTACCACCAGCACATGGGCTGACCCAGGCTCAGCAACCTTAGGCTCACTATACAGGAGACTATTCTTCCAGTAGATCCAATGTGATCCAGGCTGATCACCTGTTGCCTGGTTTGTGGCCTGTTGGACAGTGGGAGCGGTGGGGGTGGGCTTCCCGTGCCCCGGCCTGTTCTCTTTAAGGCAGGCACCTGGGCCACTCTTTCAGGCTCCAGGTCCTCTTGAACACCCTTACTGGCTGCCATGGACCGAGTGGTCACACACGCCCATTCAGGCAGACCCAACATCTACAAATGAGCACTTTGCTCCACCTTAGCCCAAGGGGAGTTCTCCAAATCGTTACCCAACAGACAGTCAACAGGCATGGCTGGCCTCACAGCTACTTGAAGGGTACCTGAGACCCCCCTCTCAAAGGGAACCTGAGCCACCTTGCAGTGGCTCTCTGTGTTGTCAGCGGGCAACAACAGGGTAAAATGCATTGGGATCACCTGCTCTTCATACACCAGCCGACAAATGACAGCTGTCACACTGGCTCCGGTATCTCTAAGAGCCTTCACTCTATGCCCATTGATGGTCACCCACTGCCTGTACTAAAGAGACTTGGGACATCTCTGCGGGACCCCACCCACCTTGGGCACCCATCTCCTCACCTAGGACTACACTAGCCATCTGCCGGGGCGGTGCACCAGAGGGTGCTGTTTTCTCTTTCAGCAGGGGGCACTGGGGATCATAGAACTGGAGGCCCACCCCACCACACTTAAAATATTTCGGGGGTCCCCTCTGAACAGGTTTACCTGTCGGGCCCCTGACTTCTTCTCAGGGGGAGGCTTGGAACCCTTCCCTTGGTTCCCTTGGGGATTACTTTGGGGCCCTTTCTGGAACTCCCTCTCTTTACTATTGACCCCCCCACTCTATACTGCTGGGGACCCTGCCCACCTTTCGCGTAGTCTCCCACATGAGCCTTGTGGACCCGGGTATTCCCGCAGCGGTCCGCCTCCTCAGCAAGCTTCCTAGGGTTAGTCAGCTTGCTATCGATAAGCTGCTGGCGTAGCTCTGGAAAACATTTAGTAGACAAGTGCTCCCATGAAAACAAATCATAGAGCCCCTGATAATCATTTACTTTGCTACCCTTCACCCAACCATCCACTGCTCTGCAAAAAAAGTCACATATTTTACCCAAGTGCTAGACTCCAGTTTCCTACAATTCCTAAACCTTTGTCTATAAACTCAGGGGTCAACCCATACTTGGTCATTAAGGCTTCCATCATGTGCACATAAGAATTCTGATCCCTAGAAGGCAAATCCAATAAGGTATCCCACCCATCACTGAGGAACCGCCCCCATAACCCTGCTCCCCAATCCTTCTCAGGGACCCGGTGGGAGGTCAAAGCTACCTCATAGGCCTTAAATCATTGCCCAATATCCTCATGCCTAGGGAACTCCTTAATCACATCCTTGGGAATGAACACTCTTGATTCTACAGGCACGGATGGTGCGCTGCCACCAGAGGGAGTAATTTTTAAGCTCTTAGCCTTGAGCTCCAATTCCCTCAACATTCTCTCATGCTCAAAATGCATCATTTTTATTTCCAGGGCCAACTTCTTATTTTCTGACTCCATTTGCCCACCTAGTTTGAGCTTGGCTAGCTCCAACAGATGCACCCTATATCTTTCCCTGTCCTCCAGCTCTACTGGGGACAGGCCCTTGGAAAAAACACTGCTACCTGTCCTGGAAGGTACCCTCTCACCGGTCAGGCCCAAAGGCCCATCTAGCTGCCCATCTGTATTCTCTGCCTCTGCTCCAGGCTTCAGTATGCACAGTGGCTTTTCTAGCTTCCAACCAGGCCCTCAGCGCCTTTGGGTATTTCTCCTTCCTGGAGAGGGCTTTCATAGAGATATTAAACTTTTTACAGATGGTCTTCAGCTGTGGCACAGTGTAAACATCAAGCTTTTCCTCATCAAAATCAAAATCTTCAGGTGCAATGGATGCTGCTTTACTCATGGTGAAAGAAAATTGGCAGTTCTCAACAAAAATAGAAGTCCCAAGAAAAAAAGTTCTACCAAAACGTATGCGGTTGCATTGTGGTCTGCACTCACTAGTAGTGTACACCAATCACTGTATATGAATCACAAATGCAAGTCCAAATCCTCACTGCTGACCACCAATGTTAAATCTGGGGGTCTCTAGTTGGCAGAGATAGGTACCTTTGTCCAAATAGGGACCCCTGCTTCTAGTCAGGGTAAGGGGGCTACACTCCTAAATAACCCCTGCTCACCCCCTTGGTAGCTTGGCACGATCAGGCAGGCTTATCTCAGAGGCAGTGTGTAAAGCATTGGTGAGCACATACAGTAATACAGTGAAAACACTACAAATGGACACTACACCAGTTTAGAAAAATAAGTAATCTTTACTAGACTTAACACAAGGCCAAATGACAAAAATCCACAATACTGGAATCAAAAATAGGCTTTAAAATGGTAGAAATAGCTTAGTTCAATGTAGATGGTAAATGCAACACTTTACTCTCAAAGTACCTTGGATGCATCACGCAATGCAAACAAAAGGGTCGCAGGGAAGTTGATGCGCCGTTCCTAACACTCAGGGGAGTGGATGCGCCGGTTCCGTACTGCAGCGCAGGGGAGGTGATGCGTTGCTTCCTTACTGTGTGGGAAGTTGATGAGTCGTTACTTACTACGGCCCGGTGACGATGCGACAAGATGGCGCCTTGATGCCATGCAACGATCTGGCGCGATGCGACAAAATGGCGTCTTTGATGCAATGCAGCAACGTTAGATGCAATGCGTTCACGCCCGACGGCCGTGCGGGGAACTTGGTAACTTCTGAGCCTCAACAGGCCCTGCGAGATGCTTCTCCGGTGATGCGATGGTGACCACTGCAGCGGCGACATGCTTCTCAGGTGATGCGACATGCTTCGTCGGTGGTGCGACATCGAACAGCTGCAGCACGCTTCTTCGTGATGAGATGGCAACTGCTGCAGCGGCGACACGCTTCTCCTCGTTGCATCGCGCTTTCAGCTCCCAGCGACATGCAGTCTTCTCAGAGGGCCCAAACAACAGTAGGCACCTCTCTGCAGGCAGAATTCCACAGCAAGGTAATTCAGGGACGCTGGTGGTGAAGTCTTGTATCCCTGAGACTTTAGGCAGGAGGCAAGCACACTTTAAGCCCTTGGAGTTTCTTCTTTAAGATGATGAAAAGGTCACAAAAGTCCTCTTCTCCTTTCCTTGGGAAATAAAGTAACCACTGCAGACCAACCCCAGAAATAGCACAGCACGGGGCAGTCTCCTCCTTCAGCTTTCTTGGTTCTTCTCCTTGGCAAAGGTTCGCCTTGATTCCCAAAAGTGATCTAAAGTTCTGGGGTCTGAGCCCCAATATTTATACTGCAAAATCCTTTGTCCTCTGAAGGCAGAGAGTGCCTGTGTCTAGCCAAAACCAGTTCTGTGCAGCTTCCTGGCAGGAGGTGGAAACAGCATTGTTGAAAGCAGACCTGGCCCAGGTAGGTGAAAGGAAATCTCGTCCCCCTACTCTCTATTCTATGAAGACTCAGGTCAGTGAAAGGAAATCTCCGCCCCCCACTCTCTATTCAATGCAGGTCCTATTTAGCCCAGCCCTGACCCAACAGACTGCTGGAACCAAGACCGTCTCCAGTCCCCTGTCACTCACAAACCAGACATGGAATACACAAACCTAGCTGAGGCATGCTGGATGGTTAAGCAAGAAGATACCTACTTTCTAAAAGTAGTATTTTCAAACACAGATTGTAAAAACCACCTTCATTAGAACATGTATTTTAACATTCTGAGTTCAGGCATCCTAAACTTCATTTTCCTATCTTGTTCCAAGGTTCAGTTATGATTATAATATGTTTAATCAAACTGCCCATTCTGGCCCATGGGAACAAATAGCCTTGCAATAGTGAAAAAGGAAATTGGCAGTAATCCACTATCAGGACATGCCAGACACATCAGGGCATGTCCTACCTTTCACATACAATGCACCCTGCCCATGGGGGTACCTTGGGCCTAAGTTGGGGGTGACCAACATGTAGAAAAGGGAAGGTTTAGGTACTGACAAGTGGGTGCACATGCCAAGCCGACATGGCAGTCCCAGACTGCACACAGGCTCTGCAATGGCAGGCCTGAGCCACACTTTACAAGCTGCTTCTGTGGGTGGCACAATCAGTGCTGCAAGCACACCAGCAGTATTTAATCTACAGGCCCTGGGCACACATGGTGCACTGAACTAGGGTCTGACAAGTAAATCAAATAAGCCAATCATGGATTCACTTATCCATTACAAGAATTTACAATAGGAAGCACTTGCACTTTGGCACTGAATAGCAGTGGCAAAGTGCCCAAAGCATCTAGACCAGCAAAAACATAGCAACAACATAGGAGGCAACAGTGAAAAATGGAAGGGAGACCCACGCCAATGGTGCCAGGTCTAACAAACATGCTTTTCGATTGAAATACATTTAACATCTACAAGAAAATGTCTCCCTGGTTTTCTCCCCCTTTAGATGTAATCCAAAGTAACTAATTCTGCCACATGTACTTGACCGTCAAATATTACCCTTGTTTACGACCCTGTTGTTTGTTACCGATTATTGCCCTAGTCTCCTTGGGGTTGATGGGCTACTTCCTGTAGTCTGATACTGTAGATTGATCGAGTGCTCTGATCGCTGGGTTGAAATGCTGGGGGAAAGAGTGGTCTTCATCTGGATCCCACTCGGAGTAGATTGGTTCTTGGAACCATCAGGCCCATGTGGTCATCTGCAGGCTAGGTTGGCAAATGCTCCCTGGCTGAATCCACTAGTGCCAGGAGGTTGCTTCAGTATTCCAAGCAGTGCGGGCAGCCCAGTGAGGCTCATTAACCTCAGGCTCATCCATGGCCTCTGTCACTGAGGGGCCTCCAAGGTACATGCTGAGCCACCACTCACTCACTCAGAATCACAGGGTCATGGATAATTGTACACCCCCAAATGGCATCATCTCATGCCGCATCCAGCAGGGAGTGAGATTCCATTAGCTTGATTGCCAGAGATTGCGATTCCGGAGCGAATCCTGCAAAATGAGGGCTGTATGAGTGGAACTTCATTGCCAGGTGGCCAGCTTAGTCGCCGGCATGGCAACGCCCCCTCTTCTCACACAATTCTTTTGTGAAGTGCATGGACATCACACTCTTGTTCAGGTCACCTAGTGATCAATCTCTTCTCATTAACTAAACCTGAAGCTAACTGTTGTGTAGTTCCTACATATCTTTATATGATCTGCATGTTTCGACAATATAAACTAAGGGTTTGGTGTCCAGACTGCTGCAAAAAGAACAATTGATGGATAGAATGCAGAACAATGTCATACATTCACCCCAGTACAGAGATCTGGGCCTAAATCCACCGTTTGTTTGCTCACCATGCCATTCCAGTTTGGACCCAGCCATATGCAAATCGGGCATGACCCTGCACCGAATGGGAACGGGCCAGCCCGAACTGCCAGGCCAGGTTCTCCCTGGACTGGGAACAAGCATCCTATGACCGGTTTTGGGCTTTCAGCCCTCATCAGCCAGGATAGCTTGACGCCTGTGGCATGGAGAGCACGGGACCCACATCTGGGCATACCCGTCCCACTCAGGGTAACAAATGCAAAAAGAACAATTGATGGACAGAATGCAGAACAATGTCATACATTCACTCCAGTACAGAGATCTTGGCCTAAATCCACCGTTGTTTTTTGCTCACCATGCCATTCCAGTTTGGACCCAGCCATATGCAAATCAGTCTTGATCCTGCACCCAATGGGAACAGTCCAGCCCGATGTGCCAGGCCAGGTCCTCCCTGGACTGGAAACAAGCATCCTAGGACCGGTTTTGGGCTTTCAGCCCTCATCAGCCAGGATAGCTTGACTCCAGTCGCATGGAGAACACAGGACCCACGTCTGGGCATACCCGTCCCAATCGGGATGACAAATGCAAAAAGAACAATTGATGGACAGAATGCAGAACAATGTCATACATTCACCCCAGTACAGAGATCTGGGCCTAAATCCACCATTTCTTTGCTCGCCAAGCCATTCCAGTTTGGACCCAGCCATATGCAAATCAGTCTTGCCCCTGCACCCAATGGAAACAGTCCAGCCCGAACTGCCAGGCCAGGTCCTCCCTGGACTGGAAACAAGCATCCTAGGACAGGTTTCGGGCTTTCAGCCCTCATCAGCCAGGATAGATTGACTCCAGTGACATGGAGAGCATGGGACCCTCGTCTGGGCATACCCGTCCCACTCGGGGTGACAAATGCAAAAAGAACAATTGATGGACAGAATGCAGAACAATGTCATACATTCTCCCTATTACAGAGATCTGGGCCTAAATCTACTGCTTTTTTGCTCACCATGCCATTCCAGTTTGGACCCAGCCATATGCAAATCAGTCTTGACCCTGCACCCAATGGGAACAGTCCAGCTCGAACTGCCAGGCCAGGTCCTCCCTGGAGTGGAAACAAGCATCCTAGGACCGGTTTCGGGCTTTCAGCCCTCATCAGCCAGGATAGCTTGACTCCAGTGGCATGGAGAGCATGGGACCCACGTCTGGGCATGCCCGTCCCACTCGGGGTGACAAATGCAAAAAGAACAATTGATGGACAGAATGCAGAACAATGTCATACATTCTCCCTATTACAGAGATCTGGGCCAAAATCCACCGCTTTTTTGCTCACCATGCCATTCCAGTTTGCACCCAGCCATATGAAAATCAGTCTTGACCCTGCACCCAATGGGAACAGTCCAGCCCGAACTGCCAGGCCAGGTCCTCCCTGGAGTGGACCAAGCATCCCAGGACCGGTTTCGGGCTTTCAACCCTCATCAGCCAGTATAGCTTGACTCCAGTGGCATGGAGAGCATGGGACCCACGTCTGGGCATGCCCGTCCCACTCGGGGTGACAAATGCAAAAAGAACAATTGATGGACAGAATGCAGAACAATGTCATACGTTCATCCCAGTACAGAGATCTGGCCCTAAATCCACCGTTTTTTTGCTCACCCTGCCATTCCAGTTTGGACCCAGCCATATGCAAATCAGTCTTGACCCTGCACCCAATGGGAACAGTCCAGCCAGAACTCTCCCTAGCCAGTAGCAACTGACACATCTGCTAAGCGCAAGGAAAGGAGCTTGACAACAGAACCTCCGTGCATGAAGGGTACACATATTGGCATAACATAGTTATAAAAGCAAGATCATACATATCCCTTTTCCTTCAACACCGGAAAGAGAGTAATAAACTTGCAAAAGTTATAGAGATGAAGGAAGGAACAAATACAGGAAATAGGATACCACAACAATGGCATGTTGGGTAAGGAACAGAAAAATAAAAACAAATATGGATATAGCAATAAATATATTACAAGAAAGCAACCATGAACCCTATTGGTATGGTGGAAGCCAAATACAGTTTACACTCTTGGAAATAAATGTTGAGATACTACATTATGGTTAACACAACAGTACAACACTGCTTAGGATACTTTCGCCAAGAAAACAACACAAAATGAAGAAAGCAGACAATAAACTACCCCACCACAAAATCTTCCAAGTAGTGACAAGGCCCCCTAACACGCAGGGGTCAATGACACCCTTGTGTAGTCTGACGATAAAGTACATCCTTACAACCAACATTAACACTCCGATACTTACCCAAATTATCACCTTCCAGTCCTGTCGTTCTCAAACTTTCACACAAGTGTGGATTACTCAACATTTGGTGATCCTGCACCAACATGTAACTAGAAAATGCACCTTCCTCTTCATTCCTCCTGGGTGACTTGACACTTGAGCAATATTTAGCCAACCTACGCAAATTTCATCTTTCTCCATTGACCAACACCACATACTACTGATGAACCTCTTTAACCTTAAAAGGACCTCAGAACTTACTCAAACCTTTCTGCCAATGTCCTGACCTCACTTTGACCCAATGCCCTGTGTGAATGCTCAAAGGACGCTTACACTCCCCAGATACACAGGGTGGGACACTCTCGTTCCTGACATTCTCTTCTTTCTCCTCAATCAACTCACTTATCCAAGAAGGTAATAGCTTGGGTGAGGATTTTTTCCCTCTCATGACAACAAAAGGCACCACAATGGTAGCAGCATTCTCAGTGGTGTGATAGCCCACACCAAGTCACACAGGGCTTCCTCGACATAGAAGTCATTGGCTAGAGCCAGTTCAATCACACCCTTAAACATGCCGTTTTCTCTCTCCATGATACCATTGGCTTGTGGATTATAAAGCGCAGTGCGAGAGTGCCTAATTCTACAACAATGCAAGAACTCACTCCTTTCTCCAGAAGTCAACTGTGTGCCATTGTCTGTTATGAGCACAGCTAGATAGTTTTCCTCTCTAAATATTCCACTCAACACCTTTATAGTGACTCTGTTGGTAATTTCAGGTAAGAGACGTACAATCAACCACCTTGAAAGGACATTCATGAGAACTATTCCAAATCTTTTGTTTTGTTCGACTTCAGCCATGGGACAAATGAAATCAAGACACACGCTATGCCATACATGTTCAGGATCATGAAAAGAACTTGTAACAACCTGTGTTCCCACATTCAACCTCTTTTCGCTTTCATTCACTACACCTTTCAACCCACTAAATCACTCCACTATCCATTCTCGGCCACCAAAATTCACATCTCAATCTGTTCTTTGTTACAGTCTGCTCTAAGTGTCCTTCATGGGCTATGTCAAATAATCTTTTACGAATGCCAAAGGGAGAGACAATTCTATCTCTCCACATCACAATTTGATCAGCCACATTCGATAATGCATCCACTACAGCATTAAAGGGCATCACAGTTTTGGATAAAGTGCTTTCTCTTCGCCCACCTTTGAGAATGAGATTTACCACAACTTTCAAAACCTCATCGTGCTGCATAGCAACCATCGATGTATCCTTGCTAACTGCACCACTACTCCACCCAGCCACATCTTCTACACTCACAATGGCCCCTTCCCTTGCGCTCTTGGTCAATCCTGACTCAACCATTCTTTTTCAATTCAGGGGCAAAGGTGACAAACAATCTGCTTGCACATTGCGCCAACCAGGTACGAATTCCAATTGAAAGTTGTATTGATGCAATCTGGATGCCAGGCAAGCCAATCTGGCTAACCCTTTGCCCACCCCACCTGGTGCCAACATTTTTAACAGAGGCTTGTGATCAGTGCGAAGAATAATTTTGCGCACCCACACATACGTTCTCAAATATTCTACACCCCAAGTTGCTGATAAGGTCTCCTTGTGTATAACAGAGTAGTGTTGTTCAAAATCAATCAGTGTGCGTGAAGCAAAATACACCAATTTTGCTGATTAAACCACATTTTGGGCCTCATGTAGGTAAATAAAATTTACCGATTCTTAAATACCGAACCGTACCGAATCGGTATTTAAGAATCGGTAAGTTATATGTAGGTAATAATTCGGTAACATTTACCGAATCGGTAACATTCGGTATTCAAGAATCGGAATTTACCGAATCGGTAAATACTGCGGTGGTATTTACCGAATCGGTAAATACCGAATCGGTATTTACCGAATCGGTAAAAGAAAATCACATGACTGGATGAAACAGCCAATCCTGTGCAACCACACCCCACCCAACCAGGAAGTGGCCACACCCAGGCAGGTGCACACAATCAACAGACTCTGGAGAGGCTTGGAGTGCAGAGGAGAGGCAGGGAGCCAGTGCCTGTTTGTGCAGCTCAAAATCACCATGTCCAGCCAGAGGACACAGAGAGATGGAGGGGAAAGGAGGAGGAAGATGAAATTCAGCCCCAAGGAACTCCAGGTGCTAGTGGAGGAGGTGGTGAAGCAGCACCAGAAGCTGTTTGGGAGGCAGTCCCTGCAAGTGCCGGAGTCTGAGAAGCGCACTATATGGCTGGGTATCCAGGCGCAGGTCAATGCTGTGGGAGTGACCCACAGGGACATTGAGGTACTCAAAAAGCGCTGGTACGACCTGAGGATTGTGACAAAGAGGAAGATGGGGAAATCCAGAAGGAGGCCAGCCAGACTGGAGGTGGAATCAACAGGGCACCTGCCCTCACCGAACTGGAGGAGCTGGTGGAGGCCACAATAGAGCACGAGAGCATCGTGGGGCATGGAGATGCCGACAGCTCTGCCAGAGCCGCCACCCAACAAGGTAAGACGAATGCACAGCAATGTAGCCCCTCCTACCCCTATCCCACATCCCCCATTGTGAAATGAGTATCCCACTCCAGTCCATGTGTTAGTGCAGACAGGCAATGCATTATGGGAGATGTAGTCAGGGAACCCCCAACCATGAAGTGAATAGCACAGGACAACAATGCATGGTACACACATTAGCCAAAAGCAGGCAGAGGACAATGTGAGAGTGTTACATGAATTTATTGTGATGCTTGCAATGCAGCCCTTCAGGTACACTGAGCTGATGTTGCATTTCTGTCCACAGATGTAACATCGCGCAGGACTGCACATGGTACAGGAGAGAGGGCACACCGGCAAGACAGGTCAGCTCTGGCCAGCACGAGTACTGCACAGCCAGCATCACCACCACCACAGCCTGCATCACCACCACCACAGCCTGCATCACCACCACCACAGCCTGCATCACCACCACCACAGGCCGCATCACCATTCATGCATGAGTCACCGCCCACATCACCACTTGCAATTGTGATGCCGAGGAGGCGTGCTGCTGGCAGGTTGGCAGCGTTAGAGACCTCATTGGACGACAGCAGGGGCCCGGAGCCAAACACAATGCCCCAGGATGGGAGCTATGCCACTGTGCCCACCACCTCACAGGGAGCACACACGGGTGCAAGACGGCGCCGCAGGTCGCGGGTTCAGAGTCCACCAGCAGACGGTGACAGCCATGGGGTCTTTGCGGGACTCGAGGGCAACATGCTCAAGCAGCAGCACCTACAAACAAAGGCAGTCATGTCAGTTCAGCGGCATGTGCGGGGACTGAGAACCACATTCAAAAACATGGACAGGAACATCAGCGCAATGGCGGCGGGGATTACTGACATGGCAGCGGGCCTGCGGGACGTGTCACAGTCCATGCAGCTGTTGTGCAGCAAGTTAGACGGAGATAGAGCTGCAAGGCGCCGGGAACGCCAGAGGGGAGACAGGCACACCAGGGCACTCAACCGCCTGGCAACTGCAACTTCACTACTCTGCCGGCGCTCAGTGAACATGCAGGAGGGCCTGACACACTGCAGCAGCGACGTTACTAGGGGGATGGTGCAGGTCACCAGTGCCCTGGAGGTGCTATTGACCAGTCAGGCGGCCACAAGTGGTGCAGGGGATGCTGCAGAAAGCATCGACACCAGCAGCAGGAGCAGCATAACACCCCCGGTCCCAGAAACCCGCAGGAGCAGCAGGCGGCTTGGGGTTGGCAGTAGTGAGGAGGCTCAATCCGTGCCATCCCACACTGTAGCGCGTGGACGCAAGCATTAATGCTGCACCGCATAGCCAAATACTACTGGGTGACGTAACCCTGGACTTACTCCTTGTACATACACAATGTTGCCAGAATGGCATATTTTTGGTGTTGTGGCGTAGTGCCGCATTAAAACTACGTCATGACATACAACAATTGGCTGTGTCCCCTTACTTACTCAGAAATAGTTGCATGTGATCTCTGCCCGTCTCTCTCTCCCATCTGTTGCTGTTGGCACTCCAGCAGCGTTGTCCTCTGGCGGACCTGAATCATCCTCATTGTCCTCAAAATCTGTTAGTTCCACCTCAGTACCTCTCTTTGTGGCAAGGTTGTGCAGCATTGCACAAGTGGCAATGATCTTGCAACAGATGATGGGTGTGTACTGGCGTGCGCCTCCGCTTTTGTGGAGGCAGCGGAACCTGCTTTTCAATAGTCCAAACGTGCGCTCCACCACGTTGCGTGTAGATTTGTGTGCCACGTTATATCGTCTCTCACTCTGGGTTGATGGGTGTAGGTAGGGAGTGAGGATGAATGACCGCACGGCATATGCACTGTCGCCTAGGTGAGTGAAAGTGAACCATCAGTCACATGTCTCAATACACTATGATTTGCAAGTCTCATGGGGCGTCACTGTTACTTACCTAGCAGGTATCCGTCTCCAAATTCTCCAGCAAGCAGTCGTGTGTAGATCCCACTGTTCTGGAAGATGTAGGAGTCGTGGGTGCTCCCAGGAAACTTCGCAACAATATCAGTGATGATGTTCCCTGCATCGCAGATTACCTGCACATTGATGGAGTGGGTGGACTTTCTGTTCCTGTAGATGTGCTCAGTGGCAGCTGGTGGGCAGATTGGGATGTGTGTGCCATCAATACAGCCAATGACATGGGGGAACTGTGCCATGTGATAAAAGTCAGTTTTAGTTTTCTGCAGTTCAGCCTGTGTGTTTGGGAAGCTGATGTAGTGGGGCATTCTCTGCATCATGGCATCCAGGAACTTCCTGAAGAAACGGGACAGGCAACTCTGGGATACACCGCCCACCGCAGCTATCACCCCCTGGTAACTGCCAGATGCGAGTAGATGTAGGCTGCAGAGCACCTGCACATGTGGTGGTATGGCATGCGCCCTTCTTGTTGGCTGGTCCAGGAGTGGGTGGAGGTCCCTTATCAGGTCCATGATGGTTTGTGGGTGTAGCCTGTACCTTTCATGTATCTCTGCGTCAGTCTGTTGAAAGAGTGTGATGCGCTGTCTGTAGATGCGTTCCTCCCGTCTCCAAATCCTCAGACCTGCTGCCTGTAGACGTAGGCGCCTTGCAATGACATACAGAGCGGCCATGTTGTCCACGCTGTTGCATTTTGGGATTGCTAATATGCACTGTTGATGCTTACCACCTGCTTTCAATCCGTGTTAATTACCGACTCTTAATTACCGAATTTCATGGATTTCTTAATTACCGAATTTACCTACATGTCTTTTTCAGTTTTACCACTTCATATTTACCACTTCATATTTACCACTTCATATTTACCACTTCATATTTACCGATTCGGTAAATCTGTATTCGGTAAATATGAATCGGTATTTACCGAAAACTGGTTTTTGGCCTCCTACATCTCACTTGACTAAATACCGGTCGGTAACGGCATATTTACCGAATTACGGCCGTTACCGACCGGTATTTAGCTACCTACATATGGCCCTTTGAGACAAAACTGCACCAATGCCTGTATCACTCACATCCACTGGCACAATAGTGTTACAATTGACATCGAAAGGTCCCAGAATGTGTGCACCACAGATCTTCTCTTTTATTGATTGATTCAAAACACCTCTGCTGCTCTGGTCCCCATGAGAGGTTTGCACCCTTTCTCATGAGTACTTTCAATGGTTCGGTTTTACTTGCAAACTTTTTTAAAAACTTCGAGTAATACTCAATTAGACCTAGGAATGACTGCAACTGGTCCTTATTGCAAGGGGCTGGAACCAATCTTATTGAGGCAAGTAAATCTTTTTGGTTTCACACCTTCTGAAGAAATAGTGTGTCCTAAATATTCCACCTCAGTAACCAAGAATGCAAATTTCTCCATGTGTAGCACATTGTGAGTGCTCATACTATCACCAAATACTAACATATTATCCTGGAAATAGATGACATTCTTCAAGCCATTGAACACTTCAGATACCATTCTCTGAAAAACACTTGCAGCGGAGTATAGCCCAAATGGCATCCTGGTAAACTGAAAAGTGCCTTCCATTGTTTTTAGATGGTTACAAGAGTCAAGTAATCGAATTTGGTGATATGCATGGTGAAGATCCAATTTGGAAAGTTCTTTCCACCTTGAAAAAGTAAAACCAGCTTGATTATGTTAGGTAATGGAAATGTATCGGAAATTATGTTCTGATTTAGACTTCCCAAGTTAACACAGAAGTGGAATTTGCCATCAGCCATCTCAGTGATGACCACGGGAGAAATCCAAGCAGAACTTTCAACAGGTTCTATGAAAACCATTACTCAACATGTCATCAAACATTTTCTTGACTTCATCTCTCACCATGATTGGGACCCATCCTAACCTTTTGTTGAGCCCTTACATGTTTCCTAGCACTTCCCTGAACAACTCCTTATCCCCCTCTAGAATATCTTCATCTGTCAGATTGTCTACCACCAATACTTGTTCTGCATCGTGGGGATCAGTCTTAATGCGGAGATCATAATGGTTGTACCAACCTAAGATAGGGGGCCCTGACTCAGCTATGTAAACTTTGCCTTTAACCAATGTGTTTTGAAATAACCATCTGTGAGCATGTAGCCCACAATATCTGTTTGTTCCCCTTGGTACCCACCAGGATTTATGTCTTTTGGCAACAACCTTGCACTGGGCCACTCTTACTGAAATACTCTTTTGGGTATTAGGGAATATAACGACCCTGAATAAACCATCATGTCAACTCTCCTGTTTCTGATGAAAAACTCTTCCTTGGGCCTGTTCCTTCGCCAGTCCTCTGACCCTCCTGCCGCCAAAACCTCTTCCATGAGCACCTCATCCTCCTGGGTTGATCCGACCCAAAGAACTATATCAGGCCTAACAGCATAGTCACCACTTTATACCATCTCTGACAACATGGCCACTGAACCTTTATTGGTTTCTCTACACCTCCTAGCGAAATGACATTTACGGCCACACCTCCCACACTCCTTTTCAATAGCCCAATAATGGATGAGCTGTATGGTAGCTACTTCAGTATTTGTCACACATCCTCCCCCCAGGTTTGTTTGAAAAGTTCTTATTTCTAGAAAAATGCTTTCCTCCTTTATATTAGGTTTTGTGAATACAGCCACATCTCCATCTACTCTCTCCACCACCGATGTTTACCCCTCATTTGTGGTGCTCATCTTAGAGTCTCTACGGTCCATCTCCTTCATGCAGTACGCGGATTCTTCCACTATTTTTGCAATTTAATTTGCATCCTTCACCGCTCCTGTGTTTTCCTGCTTCTACCCTGGACTATCAACTGATCACGTATCAATTCTTGGCCCATCGCGCTTAATATACACTTCAGAGAAAGTTCTCATACCCTTGTGATAAATTTGCCCATAGATTTGCCAAATCACTGAGGTTGAGTATAACATTTAAATCTCCTCATGACTTCATTTGTCTCTTTTGTAAATCTCTTCTCCAATCTCTTGCGCTCCTCCTCAAAAACATCCTCCATAGGTTGCCCATGATCATTCACAGTCACTGGGAGGTACTTAAATATATGCTGACCCTCCTTCCCCAAACTTGGAAGCAGGATCACGCTTTTCCTACTTGAGCTAAAATCTTGGGCATCCAAGGCTTCCAAATAGTTGTCAAAAATATCCACAAATTCATCCCATTCAATGGAAGGAGTGCCAGTTTGTGGTAAAAATTGCAGTGGTGCAGAATGAGCTGTGACATTTAATGCTGTAACATTCATGTCAATTGTGTATAATCAAGAACACACAGGGGTATCAACTAGCAGTGAACTGTATTGAGGATGGCAACTATGATACCAACTGATAAAACAAAATAGGTTGTCAGCCTTCCTCTTCTCTGGATGTCTATATCAATAAAGCCAGCAAAGGTGAAAAATGACAAAAAAATACCCTTGTGTCAGATGCACTTCCCCTTTAAGATATCGATGCCTCACACAGCCAGCTTGCCTGCACTCTAAATATCACATTTCCATGAAGCTCCTTTAAGGATATTGGCTGCACCCCCAGGGGGCCGTGTGTCTATGCAGCTCTATCTGTTGAGTTGCTCGGCAGCACCACACGGCTTCTTGTCCCTACATGCAGGTTAGCTGTCTAATTTCCTCAGGTTCTCCAGCTTCCTTCCTGCAGAATGTCAAAGTAAAACTGCTGCGCAACGCTGGCTCCTCATTCATCAAGCTATGATTTCACCCTCAACAGCAGGCCTCACACCAATCTTTCACAAAGGCCATACTGCATGAGTGCTTTCCACTGCTCTAACTTCTTGGGACTCGGAGCCCACTCACTTATTGCTCCTTGACTGCGACAGTGTCCATCATGCGTTATATACACAGCACCACACTTCATGTGCTACACATCGGCTTGGCTGTAGGTCATCGCCAAAATATGATGTAGCCAGTAATACGGGGGCTAAAGTGGTTGATAACAGGTTTATTGAAACACAGCACATGAATCACGCAGTGCTCCTCTCCACAGCCAACTGACACAGCTGCTAAGCCGTGAGGAGAGCACTTTGACAACAGAACGTCCGTGCATGAAGGTTCCACATATTGGCATAATATAGTTATACAATCAAGATTACAGCATGAGGGATGAGGGAAGGGGCTCCCATGTAAGGAGGGCTGTCATTTAGATGAATTACCTGAGGGGTCGACTTATGCTGTAGTTCCCCAACATGTTGGTTGATTGGTGCGGGAGAGAAGCACTTTTGCCTTGGATGCTTTGTTTGCTTAATCTCTGGGGACAATGGGTATCCTTGGGTTACGAAGCACAAGGGGAAGAGGGCTCCAGACTACTGAAGCCTTTCAGGGTCTCTAGCTCAGGCAAAGATCCTTGTAACCAGGGTGTGAGGATAGTGTTTTCAATTTCCAAGTCCTGCGCGATTGCACTGTCGCTTAGAGATCTTGTAGCTTGATTGTCTACAATGGAGTCCTTAGGGTACTCCGCTGTAGCCTTTAGGCGGGCGTGCTGGTTTCTGTGAGAGCAACATATTCATGTATTGTTTTCCATTTTGATTAGGCTCTGTTTAGTCATCATGGTCCCCACTTTGCCTTTAGTTTGATTTAGACATTCCCTCTCCCGACTTCTGTTGTGGGTAGTGGTTAATGATGTACCCTTGTTCCTAATTTCCCTTATGTTAAAGGTAGGAGGTCTTTTGTGCGTTCATTTCTTTTTCTTGGTCATGTTTTGCACTCTATTATGAGCCATTAGCAAAAGGGAGCTACGAGTTCCCATTTTAGTTGAATTGTGGTGTTTACACACTGGTGTCCCGGAAAAAAATAAGAAAAGCAAGGTTTTTAGTTTATCGTATATTTTGATATTCTGGGATTTTGCATGAGTGTCTTTGCTTCAGTCCTTCCACTGGGCACAATTGGGTGTGGATAGTTAGGAGCGCCACAGGGTTCTTTGTATCGGGCGGTCATGGACTCTGGCTTTTGTGCGTCTGTGTTCAGTCCGACTGAAGGTTAAGTTGTGTTTAAACAGTGGTTGATGGCAGCGGGGAACACTGCTCCTGGGAAGCTCAAGGAGAGTGCGGGACTGTGCCACTGATTTGATATACGTACCTTTATGCGATTGATATGCCACTACTAAATCTTAGGGCTCGTGGCTAGTCCACAGTGGCGAGAATCCCCTGCAGCTGTAATGAGGGATCACAACAGTTAATTTGTTTTGCCTCTTATGGATATCTAATCCCCTTTTTTGGAGGGGGAAGAGGGGTCCCCCTGTTCATTGTGCTAAGTTTCTGAGCTCGATGCTTCGCTGCCTCTTCTGAGTACTTAGAAAGTGATGTGCCTGGTGGACTGTTGTCTTGTCTGCAAGCAGCAGGCATCAGGAGGTGACGGGTGGGCTCCAGGAGAGAAGAAGAAACGTGTTGGAGTAGGGGCCAAGCGGGAGTACTCCGGACAGCCCTGCAAGCTGCACCCGGACCTAGCTGAGCCACTTCTGCAGGGCCACTGGGCTTACTCTCTGTGCTGGCTGACTACAGCCACCATGCTCGCCTTACACTCCTTATGCCAGACCTAGAGATATGTAGGCAGATTCAGCGGGGTCCCGGAGGAGGTACAGGAAGGAAAGCAGCAACCAATGTCCAGCATCCTGTTTCTGACACTTGCTTTGTGGCTTTGAGCCCTAAGGCCCTAAGTTCTTCACACCCCACTCCGCTGACACTGTGGCAGCTGGCTCCAACTAACTTTGCAACTTCCGCAAAACTGGCAAAGCCTCTGCTGCCAAAAATGTCCCAGCAAACAAATAATGGACGGAATGCTGACAATGCAAACATTCTCCCCCAGTCAAAAGATCTGGGTTAAATCCATTGTTCTTTTGCCCACTACGCCACCCCAGTTTGGACCTAGCCATATGCAAATCTGTCCAGACCATACTGCCAGGCCAGGTCCTCCCTGGACCGGAAACAAGCATCCTGGGACTGGTTTCAGGGTATATCACCCTTTTCAGCCAGGCTAGCTTGAATCCAGTGGCGCAGTGAGCAAGGGACCCACGTCTGGTCATACCCATCCCACTTAGGGCGAAAAGTGTTACAGCAAACAAATGATGGACGGAATGCTGACAATGCAAACATTCTCCCCCAGTCAAAAGATCTGGGTTAAATCCATCATTCTTTTGCCCACTACGCCACCCCAATTTGGACCCAGCCATATGCAAATCAGTCAAGACCGAACTGCCAGGTAGGTCCTCCCTGGACCGGAAACAAACATCCTGGGACCAGTTTCAGGGTATATCACCCTTCTTCAGCCAGGCTAGCTTGAATCCAGTGGCGCAGTGAGCAAGGGACCCACGTCTGGGCATACCCATCCCACTTAGGGCGAGAAGTGTTACAGCAAACAATTGATGGACGGAATGCTGACAATACAATCATTCTCCCCCAGTCAAAAGATCTGGATAAAATCCATCAATCTTTTGCCCACTACGCCACCCCAGTTTGGACCCAGCCATATGCTGCGCTCCAAGTTCCAAGCTTTGTCCACTGGCAAAAAATTAATCTGTGCCGACAAACAAGTTCCGCCTGCATTAAACTAGAATACCTATCTACCACTCCATGAGCTGATCTGCTCAGTTGTAATGTGACACAGCCTGGTCCACTTCAAAAAAGAAATCCACATTTTTTTAATCAAAGGGGCAGATTTACAATTCCTGGTGCATCCCTGCAAATCAGCAGGGATGCACCTGGAAACTTGCGACACGCATTGCAATCCTTGCGCCACCACGGATGCGCCGCATTCACAATACGGCATGCCATGGCACAAGGAAATGCAGATGCGTGTCGCATCTGCCGGCGTAAGGTTGGCGCAGCGCTGGAGTCGTGTCGCGGGCGACACGCAACTCCAGCACTGTTCTAACCCAGCTAATCTGCAACATGGTGCGTCAAGTCTTCCGCCTGCTTCAAGCAGGCGTATGGTTTTGACGCAGCGGTGTCGGAAAAGTGACTTGATGTGCTTATTTGAAAAGGAAGATGAAATAAGAGTATTGCAATTAAGTGCTGATTTATTTGTTAAAGTGGGAACATTGTTGTGTGAGGAGCTGAGATGAATGCAGCAGAAGACTTAGTTGGTTGACTTGTGTGCGAGTGTCATCAGTCACTGACAATCTTTTGATTGGAGGACACAATTGATAATATTAAATTGTGTCAGTGTTAGAAAACTTATTGTATCTGACAGCTATCCCTGTGTGTAGAGCAGAACCCACGCTTTTGTGTATTGAAGGTCTTATCACTTGGAAATGGTTATTACAGGATGTATTTTTTCCTGCTGAAGTATAGATGATGTGTTCTGCGTTTTCGTTGATTAAATATATGGTTCTAATTAAGGTGTAGAACTCTGACCTTCGTGAGTAAGATATTGCGTTTATGCTGATGAACAGTTCATTTACACTTCTGTAAGGGAAGAAATGCATGGGCATTCACGCTTTCCTCTCTTCATTTGTTGTGGGGAGTGCTCTCTGTTTAATGGATAATAATGTGCAGAAAAGTTGTAAAATGCAGCTTTCAGTCACGCTTAATTACATTTTCTAACTGCTTTTAAAGACCATTCCTGTGCACTGAAATGTAAATCATCAAAGTGGAGTTATGTTACATTAAGATATAAAGTACTGGCCAGGGTATCACCACCTCACTGCAATGGTATTCATCCCCCAAAAAGAGAACCTGTGACAACTCGTGCACTTTTCTGAAGATGAGCCAGAGATTCAAATGGCAGAATGCGTTGTATCTGGGCATTCGTCAAACGGAGGTGGATGAAATAGTTCATGTTGAGTTAGGTTAACTTTAGGAAGAGGTGATGGACAATAAGGTTGCTGTGTATTCAGAGTTGGGGAACTAACATTTACTCTGTATGGAAGTCAAGTAAAGCTTCTTGAATAGTTCATTTTCCAGGTGTTTGGTGATTCACTTGTAGTTTGCTTCAGACCACAAGTTAGGGTTGAGTGCCTTGTCTTTGCATCAATCTCCCTATGCATTACTTTCTCTTGACAGGTCGTTCAGCGATCAGGTGGGCAGCCATAAATACGGGTTCCATCTTAGGTTTGCTGTGGTGGTAGTTTTTGAAGGTATTTTGGGTTTTTCAGCAGTAAAGTCAATATTCATGGCGTTTTTTTGTGAGTAATTGTGCCTTACTCCTAACATAGCCGTGAAACACTCCTGATTTGCCAGGAGTAAAGGACATTTACTGGCGAAAATAAGTTTAGCAGATTTGGTCTTTTATGTCTAACAGTTAGACACAAGTGGTTTTCCAAAATATCAACCGAATCAGGTGCCACTGATAGTTTGAAGATACAACTGGAGTTATCTAAAGTTTTCTACATAACCTTTCATTAAATGACAATGAGTGCAATCAACTAGATCCAGAAGACATTATTTGGAACTGGTCACCTGAATTTGCACCAGTGAATACGACTTGAATCTACCCATAAACCTATGCTTTAATCTGTCCAGGACTGTGCAGAACGCTGCTCTAAAGCATAATCAAAAACTCTTCATCTTGGGGGGGAGTGGACAGGCGCTGAACAAGATGGCCGTGATTTAGAGAAGCTCCACGACTCGCTCGCTAACACCACCCAATAATCTGTTCAAAGATCCGGAACACGGAAAAAAGCAGTGTCAGGCCCTCTCCAGGACTGAAACTGACGTTTTTTATGTAAATCTGCCACGACTCGGTGCCGAGGATGAAGAGGCAGGTTGAGGCCTACTGATGACCCTGGACCCCGGTCTTGAGTGAGAGGCCGGATGGGAGCTCGGCAAAGGAGGCGTTGCCCAGTCTAGCAGCGACAATATTCGGAGCCGGGGGAGCATCCATGGGCACAGTAACTGCTCTTTCTTTTTCCTCTGCACCCGCCTCCCGATTCCACTGAGGTGTTCGAAGGGACCGGATCAAGTGGACGCCAGCGTGGTGCAGAGGAGGATTGGGTGAAGGCGACGGTGTTTCTGGAACATTGTTGAGTCAATACTGGGCCCCTAGAACTTCCCTGTAGCAAACCTGAGTAGGGACCGACGAGTGGACCAGACATTGGGAGCGGTCCGACAGGTGAAAAGAGACTACAAACTTCAGCTGTCCACCTGAAAACTGAAGGGGGGACTGAACATTCTGGCAGAGATCTCCCAGTGAACCCGGGTACCCTGGTAAGCACCCAGAGCAATAATTACGGCAACGCATCCAGGGTGGCCTGAAGGTTTGCATTGGGGAGCGGCTGCAACTGATCAAAGAGAAACCCCCCTACCCTTTTTTAGCGCACCAGGTAGTGGAGACTTGCACAACTGCAGGAGTCCACCGGGGGTGTTCCATGACATCCAACTGACATGGGACATTTTGAGTTGCATATGAAGCAGCGCATAGCTGCAGGGCTTGTTCGACCAAGCCAGTCATTAAGATACTGGGCAGTCCTGTCCAGAGAGGATCCCTGTGATCACCTACTAATTGTATATCAATAAAGAGCTACCACAGCACCACCAGGAAGTAGACACCGATCCCACCTCGGGAAACCTGAGAGGCCAAGTGGTGTGAGTAAGTTCACAGTCAGACAGCGGCTACTATACCAGGGAGCTAGGGACATAAATAGGAAAGCTACCCCTCCCGATGTTGGATAAGATGGCCGGTGTCAAAGGCTAGAAGGGGACCCATCAAACTAAACTTGACAAATATGAACTGTAAAAGCCTCCAGATGTTGAAACATCGATCAGGGTGGCTGCTTCTACCATGCCAGACACAGAAGGCGGTGACCCCACCCTAAAAGACATTATGGAAGACAATAAGCGGAGTTTGTGCCACACCGGAAAACAGAATGGATTCCATCACAACTGAGGTAACATTCATCAGGGCTGATCTGCGAAACATTGCGATAATCTCAAAGCAGTGGAAACTGCCACAGCAGACCTCCAGCTGGACATTAAGACCATGCAGCAGCAAATTAAAGAACTGCAAGTCTTCAATCACAACTTGGAAATTAAGTTGGATGATTATGAGGGCAGATCTCACCATAATAACGTCAGAATTGTTGGGGTTCCCGAACGAGCAGAGGGGCCCTCAGCTGACCTCTTTGTGGAGGACCTAATCACCTACAACCAAGGGGCCTTTTTAACTTCTTTTTTGTTGAGAGAGCTCACAGGATACCTGGAGGAAGGCCTAAACCTGGGCCCCCCCAGACCTCTGTTCGACAGATTGTTTAACTGTGCTACAGACAGCCCGAAGTGCACCACTGTTTACATATGAGAACAGTAAAATAACCTTTTTTCCTGATTTTACAGTCAAGGTGCAGAAAAAAAGGCGATCCGTCATGGAGATTAAAAAGATTCTGAGAGATAAGGGTATGAAATACTCTGTTATTTCCAGCAACTATGCATTGAGACGGAAGGGAAGACGTTGTTTCTCGACACCCCAGAAGCAGCACAGGAATGGCTTGATGGATGGAGAATGGTTGGGGGGAACAGTCCCAGACCACGAAGAGTGAGACCTCCCAAAAAACGACAGACTATGAAGATCCAGGATCAATCGCCTCCAGCACAGCGAATCGAGCTGATGTGGGCAGCTGACGCACCAGAGGTGTCTACCGGCTGAACATATACTGAGTGGCTCAACTGCAGTATTGTGACTATATCCTTTCATTGCAAATTAAAAATATACAGATGCTGTGTATCATATTTGGGTGGTTGTGGAGGGTGGGGAGCCACCTGGGTCACTACCCCTCGTTTTATACACTTGTTCGGGATAGGGCAATAGGCACTCTGCATAGTTGGGGGAGATGGTGGTTTTAAGCCCGGATTGCAGGGAAGCAGGGTGGGGGGGCATTAGTTAGTATCTTGATATTGTTAAGGGTTTAGATGACACAAGGGACAGAAATAACAAGGTAAAGGGAGAGTACACTTCGTCTCAGGTGTAACGCAATTTTGGTTTTACAAAGACCTGAGCTATGACTCCCCGGGTGCTGAGGGCTCCCAGGCAGCTAGGAAATGGAGACCAGCACTCAGGTCTTGTAATCATCACTGAATTATGTGTTGGAGTCCGAAAAGCTAAGAGATTATCAGTGAGTCAAGATGGGCCCCACAACAGATAATGGACTGAAGCTCCTTTCCTGGAATGTAAATGGGTTGGGGGACAAGCCCAAATCCGGGATCGTGCTCCGATACATATAGCAACAATCCCCAGACATAGTCTTGCTACAAGAGACACATTTAATAGGAAATACATGCAAAGCTCTAAATCATTGGGGATATAAGCTACTAGTCCATTTCAGATTCTCCACCAGCTCAAAAGGGGTGGGGATACTTATGTGAACAACTTTCCCCCTGACTGTGGCCAACTCATGGGTAGACACACAAGGTAGATATGCAGTGATCACGGGAAATTGGGAGGGCCATCCAATCATGATAGTGACAATATATGTCCCTCCACCTCTCCACTATATGGCTTTTTGAGAGTTGGGTGATCTATTACTGAGCTTCTCAGTTGGCAGGCTCCTAATAGGAGGGGATTTCAACGCGACCCTATCCGGGAGGCTGGACTGCCACCCACCTTGCAGAGCTCACAGTCATGCTTCTCTGAGTTTTTTGTGGCAATGGGATTAGTGGACGTGTGGCGAGTCCACTACCCAGAAGAGGGACAATTTACATTCCGCTCGGGCACACATAATGGCCTTTCTAGAATGAACTACATTCTCACTCAAGCAGACCAGGCAGTGCCATTTAAAGAGATATGCCATTTGGATAGCATCTGTCACACCGTGGAATTGCAGAATCCCACTAATAAGGAAGGGTGTCAAAAAACTCTACTTCCAAGAAATCTGCCCAGGCCCTCTGGGAATCATTTAAGACAGTGATTAGGGGGCAGGCCATTTCTCTGACTGCTGGGGTTCGGAAGGAAAAGCATGCAGCACTGGACAGACTAGAGACCGATATCTTGCAATTAGAGGGTCAACTGAGCTGGGATGAGTCGGGGAGTGTTAAGCACAGCCTGTGCGTTAAAAAGAAAGAATAAAGGACTTAGTGACAGGCCGCAAAGGCAATGAACAGAGCTACACAAAACAACATTTACGGGGCTAGGGACAAGGCAGGAAAACTACTCACCTAGCTCAACAAGCGAGAACAGGAAAACAAACTTGTGACGGAGCTTATGACTGAGGGAGGAGAAACAATACACGATTCACAATTGATAGTGGCAGAGTTCGCTGCATACTATGAACAAATATACTCGACTAATATTACCGTAACAGAAGTGGAATCAAGTGAACTACTAGCAGGCATGTCCCTTCCATCCCTAACCACAGAAAACCTAGCGTTATTAGAGGGCGACATAACAAATGAAGAAGTAGCACAGGCAATCAGAGGACTTAGGTCCGGTAAAGCAATGGGGCCTAATGGCCTTCCAATAGAACTCTACAAGTTGGCGACCAATTCGATAGCCCAATAACTGAGGGACTTGTACATCGAGATTCAAAAATCAGGTAAACTTCCTATCGACCAGCGATTGGCCACAATAGTAGCCATCCATAAAGAAGGTAAACCAAGAAATAGTTGCTTCTCATACCGCCCCATCTCTTTACTTAACACAGAAGTTAAAATCCTTGCCAAACATCTTTCCTCACGCTTAATGCAGATCATTCTGAAATTAGTACATCCTGATCAGTGCAGCTTTATGCCAGGTAGCAGTACTTCACTTAATTTGCGCAGACTTCAGAAAGTACTGGGACGAGTATGCACATTGAATTAATGTCTCTAGATGCCAAAATGGCATTTGATACCATTAAATGGCCTTGCTAATTTGCAGTTTTGGAAAAGCTGGGGTTTGGTCCTAATTTTGTAGCCTGGCTTAGGCTCCTCTATAGTAACCCACAATCGCAAGTAGTAGTCAACGGAATGCAGTCCCCGTCCTTTGCCCTACAAAGAGGGACGAGACATGGCTGTTCCCTGTCACTGTTACTCTTTGCCACTATATTGGACCAATTGCCTAGTGGATTTTCCCCTTTTTCAGCCCTTATGCCTTGCATAGAGGTAGGAGTTCCTCAGGGCTCCATTCTTTGCCCTACTCTCTTTAATCTGTATTTGTCTCCCCAGGCATACATAGCAGAGGCAAACGGTGCAAAGATCATATTCGACGCGGATGATACGCAACTGATTTTCACCTGTGAAAAAGGATCAGATTTCGACAATGTTAGTATCAGAGCTTATCTCTCTATGGTTTTTCAGTTGCTTAAGGTGAATCAGCTCAAATGCAACTCGTATAAATCCGAGATTGTCTGCTTTGCCCAACCTGCCATCAGTAACTTGAATACTTGGTGGCCGTAAGAATATTCGCCACCACACGCCGAGCAGTCAGCTGTAAGAAACCTCAGAGTTTTGCTGTATAACGCCTTGTTTATGAAGTCGCAGGTCCAAGCCTTAGTTGGCACCTGCTTTCGCATCCTGCGGATGTTGAAAAAATGTCTTCCTTTTTTGACAATAGAGTCTAGGAAAATGGTGGTCCAGGCCTTGGTGACATCAAAACTGGACTACTCAAATGTTTTGTACCTGTTACCTTGTACAGCGCCTACAAATAGTACAAAAAGCCACAGCTAGGGTGATTCTCTAACATAAACCAAGGACTTCAATGTCCCCCCTCCTTAAATCACTCCATTGGATGTGACTGAAGGAGAGGATCAAATTCAAAGCTCTTATAGTCTTTTTTAAGGCTTTCCATGGGAAAGGAGCTGGCAACCTTAGTAGACGAGTCAATAGCTATATCCCGGCTCGATCTCTAAGATCCTCCTCCTCCTACTGCGCTTGTACTCCTAAAGTACGCGTTGCACGTATGGGTGGCAGATCTTTTGGATTCTTGGGGACCAAGGCTTGGAACCGGCTCCCAGTTGCCTTACGCTCCATTTCAGATATCTCATTCTTTAAGAAACATCTGAAAATGTGGCTCTTCAAAACTTAGCAGTGTTCCATGATTCCCCTAACTGCTTTCTGTCAGCGCCGGGACACTCTTTTGAGTAGCCGTTTGCTCTATATTTAAATGCGTTTTCATTAATTAATTAATTCATTCATTCTTCTTGTTCCACGTTAATGCTTTTTTTATAAATTACTAGGGGATTTACTCTGGTGGCTGTGATACCACAGAGGGAACTATCAATACCAGGGAGCTCAGTTTAACGCATCACTGATCTCTGCGTCTCAGAATGGGGAATGACTCGGTAATTCTGCCATTTCCCCCTAGGTCAAGTATGAAAACCCAAAATACTTGTGGTTTTTCCTTGATCGATTGTGATCATGTTTGCTGGATAACAGCTGGGTTTGCAAACGCTTAACACATTTTGATTATTTTGATTGCTTGCACCCCTTTTTCGCACCCACATGAGGGGTAACGTGGTGGTTGAAATTAGGGCTTAAATGTTTTAGTATACCAAAACGTGCATATAGTTCTTGATTTCCACTTTGGGCCTCATTCACTGTCTAGAAAACTCCACAAATAAATTAAAAAATACTTAATCACGGATCATCAATGTTTTAGTAGATTGGCTTGTCACCAAAATACAGACATTAATGTCCCACTCACAAAGTACCTTTGGTAGTGTTGCTGGATTATTATACAAATAACTCTCAGGGAATGCCAAGAGCCATTCAAACAGGAAAAATAACCTATTCCTATGCATTTCTTTGTGCCACTGTTAGCGCTTCCTTGGCTGTAAATAGACTCCTTGTTAGATTTCTGTTTGGTTAGTTTCCTTGAGACCGCTCGAGCTGGCATCAGTTCCTGAAGCAGCATTGAAAGTAGGAGGCCACTGAAGCGCTTCCTTTAAAACATGGACCCTTTTCGGTGAAGCCAGCCGCGCGCTGCAATTTCACCCTCACCGCGTGGCAAAACATAACCGGATGCGCTGCAGCAATCCGTGGAATACTTCCCAAATCACATTATTCTGTAGCACTGTGTATTTACTTAAAATGCAAATCTATGAATACTATAGTAAAGCATTCTATAAACGAGGTTCAATTGTGCATGCACAGCAAAGCCAAGAAAGCAGATAGCAAGAAAAAATGCTGTTTTCTGCCGCGGCTGAAGGGAGGAGACAATTTAACTCATCTGCCACATTTAGGATATTTTCATAAGAGCATTTTACTCTCAAACGTTTATCTTTTGGGATCAACCATGATGTATTTTCGAAGAAAACCCATCATCTGCTAGGCATTGACTGAGTCTCACAAATAAGTCTGAATTCGTTATCATATCTTTTTTGACAGGGACGTGAGAACAAGTCAGACTTTTTGAAAAACTACTGGAACATTTCTGGTTTCCTCCTCTGAAGATTTTCTAGGCATAGGGATTTTGTGAGGAAAATATCAGCACAAACCATATGAGAGTGTTCGGATAAAGGAGAATGGTTCAAAAATAAAATGAAGAACATCACCATTCTAATATTTACTGTTGTAAAGGACAACCTTTTGCGTAGCATTCCTCTAGTATTTACCTGCTGTGGCTGACCCTGTTTATGTTGGTCATAACCAGTGGTAAAGTGGTTGTGCTCTCCTTTTCAAACATGGTAACATTGCTATACACCTGATAGGCACATTTCATTTACATGCAAGATCCTAGCATATGACACTACATGTAGCCAGGGCCTGCAAATTAAACAGTAAAAATTAAAAACTACCAGTGGGCTGCAGCATTCATTGTGCCACTCACTAACTTAGCACAGTAAAAACCTGTCTCTAGGCCTCCCAATGCAGCCTGGGGGTGCAGCTTTTAGCTGCATTTTCGACTTGTCAAAATAGCTCTTTTGAAAGGCCCAAACCAGGGCCGGACAGGCCGTAGGGGGCACCGGGCATTTCCTTGTTGGACTGCCAGGGTTGGTGGCCGATTTTGTTACAGGGCTGATTTTGCAGCTTAGCTGCATTATCGGCCACTGTAACGAAATCGGCCGAAACCGGCCGTGGCAAACAGTTCGGCAGCAACCCCAACCCCCTGGGGGGCCGGCCGAGCACTGTGCCAGGGCCGGTTTTGGTTCCCAGTCCGGCCCTGGCCCAAACCTTACTTTTTAATACTAATAGGCCACCCCTAAGTTAGGCCTTAAATGGCATTAGGATACAGTGCATGAAATTTAAAAGTTGGACATGTATATTTAATGCAGTCGCGGCTCCTCGAGGGAGTGCTGCGGGGTGGTGGGGCGGGGTGGTGGAGGGGCGGGGCGGGGTGGGGGAGGGGCCGGGCGGGGGGTAGTAAACTCCGGCATACGGCAGAACGGAGTTAAGTACATTAAAAAAAAAAAAAAAAAATACATTGCGCGCGCTGCAACGCAAAATGGCGATGTAGCGCGCGCAATGTAATTTGTTTTATTTATTTATTTATGTACTTAACTCCGTTCGGCCCTATGCTGGAGTTTACTACCCCACAACTTGCCCCTCCCCCTCGCCGCCCCACCGCCCTGCAGCACTCCCTCGAGGAGCCGCGACTGATTTAATGTTATTCAGGAGAAATATTCCTAAGTAATTTTTCACTGTGGCAAGGCGGGTTATCCCGTAGGCTAACAGTGGTCTGCACTGCTACACTTAATAAGTGCTACATTTAGGTTTGGAGCAGCTAGAAAAATTATTCAGGACTTATTTTAGTAGTAATTCAAACTACAATTTAAGGATAAGATCGGCTTTTACATTACAATTTTGGAAAAGACACTTTTAAAAAGTTGTCTTGTTCTGCCTGTTAGACGTGAATCCGTGTTGTGGTATTCCCCAACACTTTTTATGTCGAACACGAGTCAGCGCGCAAGTACTGCTCTGGTGAAGATCTGTTGAAGTTGAATACGGGAGAGAAGCCCAGCCCACTCCCCGCCTATATTTTTCGTTGGCTTCTGTCTTTGTCCTTCGTAAATGCTGTCTTCTGATTCCTTAAAAGGATTGTTAGTCCCTCCTTAGTACCGCCATGTCGTCATTTGTAACCTCCCATGGTTATTGGCCCCTTTACTTGGTTGTTACGTGTGCTGTGTACTATTTTTTTTATTGAGTTTCACAACGTGCTTTTGCAGTAGCCGCTGGGTGTGGCGGATGGTTTCAGTAATCTATGGCGACTGTTGGGGTGGGACAGAGGAGAAAGAAGCTGAGCCAGGAAGAGCTTCCAAGAGATACAAGGGCTGAAGTTGCAATCTATATAGTAATTAGACAGACGCTCTCTAATCATGCTTGTGTTTTGTAATGATTTAACCTTAAAGGAAAACAGCATATTTATACAGGCTCTAAAGCACCTTTATGACTATTTGGTGAGGTACATGTTATTTGCATAACAATGTTGTTAAGCAAAATACAAAACGTAATTGAGCAAATAACCCATTTTATACATTTTGAAATATAACGTGCTGCTCCTCTTACCCGAATCTTGGTTTTCACGCGCTGGTCTGCGAGGGTGAGGTGGTAATTTCAAGATGGCCGTCAAACATCACCTGCCCAACAGGGTTCTGTCTCGGTGAGTCCAGCCATCTTGGCACTCCCTTGAATTTGCAGACTGAGCTGCAAGGTAAGTATAGATCAGACCCGCCTTCCCAAAGCATGACATCTAAGCGATTTCTTTCTTTGTCGATCGTTGTGTTTCATTCGCCGACGTACAGGAGAAGGGAAGCTTTACACCATATCTGTGTCCTTAAAGCAGAGGTTTGAGCATTTCCTGCATGAGAAGAACATTGTGACTGACCTGCTGGAAAAGATCGAGAATTAGGCTGAAGAGAATTTACATTGCAGTGGGTAAGACCCTGCACGAGTCAGAGCGTTTTAATTTGAGTCTACTCTGGCTGTGTCATAAAGCCAGGGTGCCCTGATTGTTGGTTTCCACAGTAAGGCTGTCCTATTGGCTGTAGATTAGGACAAGGGCGCTACTAACCAGGACAGGTTGCTCTGTTCTGTTACTTATGAAGGCTTCATGGGGGTGTTTTACTAGACTATAACAAATGCTGTGTTTATTGCTGCTGACTCTGACAACATGTGCCTGTCCCAAATGCTGCTGGCCAGTAATACGCAAGCCTGCCCTGCCTCTTGTCGGTGTACAGAGAAATTCGGCTATCCGACAGTGCCCACTCTGAGCAAGTCTAACCTGGAGTGCCTACTGTAGAGTAGGTAAGGCAAGTCCTTTTTTAAAGAAGGAAAAAAGAAAAAAGAATAACCAGACGTCCAACTGGCCAGTACATACAATTCCCTCTATAGGCTAACCAAACAGGAATTAAAACCAAAAAGTATCTATCTGCATGACGCAAGTTGAAATACGGATCAGTTTCTCTTGAACCAGAGAGCATCCTACATTACATCACGCATAGAACCCCTGCTTATCGCCGCACAGACGATAAAGAAATTCCTAAAAACATTTTGGTCCTGAAGACGGAGACGCGAAATTTGTATTTAGTCTCCGAAACGTGCGTAGACCAGTGACTACATATCTGGGAGATCCATGGAAGAACTATATGTCAATGTATTGACTAAAACGCTTTATGACCTCTCAAGACTCCTATAAATTTATGGACTACAACTCAAGCAGGATCTCACACCAGATGTGGTTCTGAGTTAAAAAAACTATTTTGTGGTATGACTGATGGTATGCAAGAGTAGAGTGACAGGTGAGAATGACAGTGTGATGGTTTTTTCTCTATGGGGGTTCTGTCTAATGTTTCTATAAACTGTTTTTTCAAACTTAGAAGTTGAGCAATTTTCTCAGTCTCTTAATTTTATAGATTGTTGCAATCCAATTTAATGTGGAAATATCTTCATGGAAATATCAAAATGATATATAAATCACATGCCAAAAGAAATTACATGAATGTTTTGCTATAAAAAATAAAACAATAAAAAGATGAAAAAGTAATTTGTTCTTGCAATGTAATGTTGTTCTGGGGAATTTTTAACATTTAAGTGACTACTATTGAAAAATTAGAAAGGTCAGACAAGAGGTTTTTTCTTTATATGCTTTCTCTCCCCTCCTCTTGGACCTAAAAGCAATTAGGGGAACCCTTTCTTACACATACAGGTAAGGCAAGTCTTCCCTGACCGCTGCTGACTAGGACAGGGCCAGCGGTCATTCGGTTTCTTCAACAAAGCTCACCTTGTTTGAAGTAGAGGGGTTAATACATTGCTTGTCATAGACATTTGGCTTGTCACATTTACTATGTTGCAGCCCAAAAGCACACTTGATTCAGTCCGAAGGAAGATTATTGCTTCTCATTATGACTTTGAGTTTGTATAAATGACATAAAATATCCCCTCCTCCCTGTTAAGTATGGACATAGTAGAATATGTACGGGTCCGAAGGTTTATGTAGCCAGATAGGATGGGCTTTGAGTAAAATATGAATTGACTCGAAATACACAGTCTCTCCAAAATAGTGCCGCAGGCCAGGACTGGAGTATTGTATTGCCCCAGGGGTGTGTTTGTTGTAGTGCTTCAATTCTGGTGCCTCAATCAGTCAATCAATCAGGCGTTTGTTGAGTGTGACTACTCACCTGTAAGGGTCTCAAGGCACTTTGCAGGTTCCAGTCCATCAAGGGGGTCTGTCAAAGAGCCAGGTTTTGAGGTTTCTTGCGAAGATGGGGAGCGATGTTGTCTGTCTGTGGTGGAGCGGAAGGGCGTTCCAGGATCTGGCCACGAGGAAGGAGAAAGAGCGGCCTCCCGATCTGGTCTTTCCGGTGTGGGGGCCACAGTGTAGGAGAGCTGGGCTGATCGTAGGGTCCGTTGGGGTGCGTGGAATTTGAGTCGGCTGTTCAGGTATGCTGGTCCGGTGTAGTGGAGGGCCTTGTGTGCATGGGTGAGCATCTTGAAGGTGACTCTAGCCTCGATGGTGCGCAGGTGCTGGGAGATGTGGCAGTGTCTTGGCAGGTTGAGAACCAGTCTTGCTGCGGCGTTCTGGATGTTTAGCTTGCGGGTGAGGTTTTTGTTTATTCCGGTGTAGAGTGCATTGCCGTAGTCGAGCCTGCTGGTGACCAAGGGGTGAGTGACTGTCTTTCTGCGTTCAAGGGGGATCCATTTGAAGGTCTTACATGGGAGGCGGAGGGTGTGGAAGTAGGAGGACGAGACGGAGTTGATCTGGCGGTCCATTTTGAGTACGGGATGATTCCCAGGTTGCGTGCATGGTCCGTGGGGATGGGCAGGCTCCCGAAGATAGGGGGCCACCAGGTGTCGTTCCAAGTGTCAGGTTTGGGCCCATGATGAGTACTTCTGTTTTGTTGGTGTTTAGTTGTAGGCAGCTGTTTTTCATCCATTTGGCAACGGCTTCCATGTCTTCTCGAAAGTTGTGTCTGGCGGTGTTGGGTTCGTAGGATAGGGAGAGGATGAGTTGGGTGTCGTCTGCATATGAAACAATGTTGAGTCCGTAGGTTCTGACAATGGGACAATGGGGCGAGCAGAGCCATGTAGACGTTAAAGAGCGTAGGGCTGAGGGAGGACCCCTGGGGGACTCCGCAGGTGGTTGGTGTAGGGTCCGAGAGGAAAGGGGGAGTCTGATCCATTTATTCTGCCGGAGAGGAATGAGCCGATCCAGTCGAGGGCCTTGTCTTGGATCCCTGTATCCTGGAGTCTGCATATTAGGGTGCGGTGTGGTGAGAGACTGTGTCAAACGCGGCAGAGAGGTCGAGGAGTATGAGGGCTACTGTTTCTCCTTTGTCCAGTAGGGTGTGGATGTCATCTGTTGCAGCGAGGAGGCCGGTTTCTGTACTGTGGTTTTTTATGAAGCCAGATTGGGACGAGTCGAGGATGTTGTGCTCTTCGATGAATGTGAAAAGTTGGCTGTTGATGGCTTTCTCAATGACTTTCGCTGGGAAGGGAGCAGGGAGATGGGTCTGTAGTTTTTTAGGTAAGTGGGGTTCGCCAAGGGTTTCTTCAGGAGGGGGTTGAATGGCGTGTTTCCAGTCATCGGGGAACGAGGCGGTCATCAGGGAGCGGTTTATGGGGTGGCGGAGCATGGGTGCCATGGTGTCAGAGACTTTGTTGAAGATGTGGTGGGGGCAGGGTTCCGTGGCGGCCCTGAAATGGATTGACTTCATTGTCTTCAGTGTGTCTTCGGTGGTGAGGGCTGTCCAGTTGTCAATCACTGGCTTCAGGGTGTCGGGGTGGTTGGTGAGGGTTCAGTGTGTTGGTTGTCTTCGTCAAAGTTGTCATAGATGCTCTTGATTTTGTGGTGGAAAAAGGTGCAGAGTTTGTCGCAGAGGTCTTGTGAGGGAGGGATGTCAGTTGACTCGCTGGTGGGTTGGCCGAACTCCTTGATGATGTTGAAGAGTTCTTTGCTGTTGTGCGTGTGTGTGGAGATTCCGTCTTCAATTGCTTTTTTTCTGATGAGTTGCTGGTGGGCGTTGGTGGCAGCTCTGAGGTTGTTGTGGGCTTCTGTGGATTTGGTGTTCCTCCAGGCCTTTTCAAGGCGGTGGCAAGGGCGTCTGGACTCTCGAAGTTCAGTGGTAAACCATCTGTCTTTCTTGGCGTGGGTGTTGTTGTTTTTCTTGAGGGGGGCTATGGTGTTGGCGCTGTCGGAGATCCATCTGTACAGGGTTTGGGCTGCAGTGTTGGGGTCGCCGTTTTCTGTGATGGTTGGGGTGGAGTTGCTGAGTGAGGAGGGGAGCTGGTCATCGGAGATTCTGTCCAGTTTCTTTGTGGGAGCAGGTGCTGTTTTGGATGGTGGGTGTTCTGAAGGTGAAGTGGACGCATCGATGGTCAGTCCACAGGAGTCCAGTGGTGTGGCTGAAGGTGACGGAGATTTTTGTTGTGAAGAGGGGGTCGAGGGTTTGTCCTGCTGAGTGCATGGGTTTGGTCATGATCTGGCAGAGTCCAATGTTGTGGAGGTTGTCAAGGAGTATGTGGTGTTAGGGTCCAGTTGATTGTCGAGGTGGAAGTTGAGGTCTCCCAGCAGGTTGTAGTTGGTGGATGCGATGGCATGCAGGGATGAGGTCTGTGATGGAGTTGGCAAAAGGTCCGCGGGGTCCAAGGGGTCGGTAGATGAGGGTTCTTCAGAGGGTGGTGGTAGGGCTGGCCAGTATCTTGAAGTGAAGGTGTTCCGTCAGGTCTGTGGGCTCGTCAGGGAGTGTGCTCAGGGAGAGGGTGGATTTGTGGATGATGGCGATTCCTCCTCCCGGGCGGGTGGGGCGGTCCTTTCTGGAGATCTTGTATCCTTGGGAAATGGCGATGTCCAGTCCTGAGGTGGTGTTTGTCCATGTTTCGCTGAAGAACACTAGGTTCTGCATAGGACTGGTGAAATTTGTACAACACCATCTGGCCAAAGGTGGAAAGGATGGGCACAGGTACTGCTGCGGTGGAGAACATGACTCATCCACTGCAAGTGCCAATTTCGGTGATAGCCCCATTTTCCCACTTCTTCAATTGAGAAACTAAACTAAATAACCATTTGTACATCAACCTGTATACTTTCTTCTCTGCAGCCATCATCACTGTCATCAGCTATGGCTCCTCCCTGCTCTGCAACCTCATCGGATTTATCTACCTCACATACATGTTGCAAGTGCAGACTTTAGAGCGTCTGCTCCACATCCTGTGATTCGGGGCAAATCACTTAATCTCCCCGTGCCTGCCTAAAAATGAATGATGTGTCCCTGTGTAATGTAACTGGTGCTCAAGTTAAGTGCGCCAATTCCTTCGGGCCCAGTTTGCACTGTATAAAACTGCAAAAAAGAAAATGCAAAAGGTCTCGCATTAATGCGAGATTAAGCTATTGGCATTGTAAATCACAAAGACTTGTATTTATGTTTTAAAAACATAACATAAATATAAAGCATTGTCATTTACAATGCCAATTGCTCAAACTCGCGTAAATGCGAGACCTATTGCATTGCAAATGCTTGTTGTTTTACTGGATTCGTTTTTGTTAGCTTTAGAACTCTGTGAACTTTAGCTTTGCTAACCACTGCTAAAGTGTTAGTGCTATCTCCTTCAAATATGGTAAAATTGGCCTTTACTGCATTGGTGCATTTAATTTACTTGTAAGTCCATAGTAAATGGTACTACATGTACCCAGGACCAGTAAATTGAATTGTGCTAGTGAGCATGCAGCACACATTGTGCCACCCACTTAGGTAGCCTTTTGAAACATGTCTCAGGTTTTCCATTTACAGAAGCTCCCACATTTGTGTGAGCTAAGCTTTGCATTCCAGCACTTTCTCTTTCCACCATAGGTCTGTGATTGCTTATTTAGCAGTGCACGGAGGTAATGTTATTATTTTTACTTGACCCGAATGGAGGGGGAATGTCATTTTTTCAGCGGTGGCACCCTCGCTATGGCGGAGGAGGATCGCCCCCCCACCAGCAGCGGCAAAAATTGACAAATAAAGTGATAATAAACCAGGTTTACTATTATTTTATTTTTCTCTCCCGAGCTAGTCTTAGGGGTGGGGCCATCTCAGGAAGGGGGCAGTCAAGGAGGGAGGGTGGCGGGCAGCACTGCTTTCACTGCGCATGACGGTTTGACCGGCTGTCTCAGGCCTGCCAAAGCGTAATGCCCAGTGAAACTCTCTCCAACCCAGCTGCATTGGTGGGTTGGAGACAGCATTCACAGGCTTCCGGTCTTCCTGGGAGTGCAAATTTGTGGCGCTCAGGCCATTTCTGAAGCTGATTTAATGAATGAGAGCAGCATTAGGTTTGGCTTCATATGATTATGGGAGTCTGTGCTCGTGAGTAGGAGAAGCGTGACAAGGCAGCAGGACGGACAGGTAAGTTATTTTTTAATTTTGTTATTTGTTTTTTTATTGTACTCTTAGTTTCCCACTCTCTATCCCCTCTCTCCTCCCTGCCACTGATCCAGAAGGTTACCAGCTAGAGATACTCACAAACCACATACTCACCTGGGCCCATTAAACACACATTCACATGAGCTAGCAAAGTACCGCTGGGGTCAATTTGTTGTACTAATACCTGTAAGATGAATTTACGTTATCATTTCTTACTAAACCTTTCCAACCGAATGTATTTTTCTCGAGTCAATGGACCTTTTAGTTAACAGTTGTAGGCAAAAATTGACATAGAATAAAATCTCATTAAATAACCACAGACTCAGAGAGTTTTCAATGTTTATCTAGTTAAATTCATGTGAGCCAAGAACCAAAATACAATTCGAACACCGTTTTCTCCAAAGAAGGAAATCAAATTTAAGTCAGAAAAATCGTTAAACAATGTTATTACGATGACAGTACCTGAATAGGGAGAAAATAGAGAGAGCAGTAAAATGACATACTACACAGAATTATAATTACCTAGGATGGTGTGGAAACCAATCCCCGGCCAAGGAGCTGGAAAGGAAAGGGTCACCTGGGACAGATCAGGTGACAAAGGTTAAGGACAGAATTCAGGGACAGGATAGATGGCCTCTTTTAGATCCGACGCCTGCGGCGAACCCCTCTCTGACACTATCTTCCTCCTTGATTCTTCCGCGATGTTCTTATAATTAAATAGGGTTTAGGCTCTAAGTCTGCAATTCAAGTCTTCTTCAATATTTGCTCAGCTCGCGGACAGCATCCCGGTCTCTCTGCATCTCAGCAACACGAGTTCTGCAGCATCCGCTACACCATCTGCATCTCTCCTTTCTAACTTACTAAACTACCTCAATTATACTTTTCTAATGGCATGTACCACCCCTAAATGTTTCATATTTATGAAACTCCTAATTCTGATTGGACAGGAAAGGGGGGATGATCATCACACCATGCTAAGTTTTTAATAATTTTCTTTAATCTATTGTTCAGCGTTCCCGCCCCTTAATTTATTTTCCCAAGCTTTATTTCCCACCTGCATTTCACATCTTTATCAATAAAAAAAATACAATTTCAAATGTTCTCATTCATCATTCAGTATATCCACTGCTTTCTCCAGACATGTTGCGATCGTGGCCTTGGCTGAGGTTCAAGAACATCATCATGGTTCCTGGCGGGTTACGAGTGCGCGTGCATAGGGTATCACATGGTATATAGACTTTAGTATTGCTCTGAGGCCTAAATACGAACTAAATAGAAAGAGTCAAAGAAACATGTTAGAAATCAAAATAAAATGATTTCACTGTATACCACCTATCTCTACTCTAATCCCATTTACTTATAAAAATCTTTTGCATTAGCATTTTAAAACCGTTGCATGGTTTAGTTTCAGCAAAAGCATGCGTTTTAACATGTGAGTTCCAAGTGGCCATCTTAGAAGCGATTGCGCAGCTGCAAAGATTACCCTCCAAGCAAAGAACTCGTCATTACTACATAGATGAAGTTGACGCATGCGTAGTACAGAATTCTGCGTTAGCAGCCATTTTAAGTCACACTCGGGTTACTTGTTAGTACGACACATATGCAAGCTTCCCCTAAGCTTAAATGTATGAACTGTAATGCATGTTAGTATTTACAAACATGATTATTACAGTATTACAAGTTATTTTGAGAGGATTGCATCAGAGCAAGTCTCTTTTATACGAGTCCTTGCTCCATCAATCCCCACTCTGATGGCATTTTATGCCATCACTAATTTCCCACAACCAAATCATATGCCAACTTTAACACATCTCAATTCCTTCTTCAACCTTTTCATTTCCTTCTTTTTCGTTACTGTACTGTAAACTCCTCATCTTTTTATATAGATCTCCTTTCATTACTTCTAATTGTATCTCAATGTACTTTCTTTTCTTCCCCTTTTTGGTCACTTCATATCTCTTTCTTTTCTTACAACATTTGAACCATATCATTATTGCTAAGGCTAATAGTGTTATTCCAAATATTGGCAATATTATTTGGCCTATAATGCTCTTACCTATGTTAGAAAACCAGCTCCCTATGGTAGTGATACTATTTGTTAATTTTTTCCATACACTGTCGACTTCCAGTGGTTTCAAATCTTCTTCCAATTTTGTAATATTTTTAATATATCCTCCAATTTCAACACTTTTGTCTAGAATGTAAGTGCAACAATGTTGCGCTTTCAGCATGTTACAGACTCCACCCTCTTTCTCCAATAATATATGAAGAGCAAGTTGATTTTGCAAAACCATAGATCTAATTGCAACCATTTCTGTGTTGATCATCAAAAATCCTCCAGCAGTGTCAGTTGATAACCGATCAACTACTGTAGATAGCTGACACATTTTTCGTGAATTCCGAATTGCTCCCACTGAAGGTATCAATGCACTAAATATATCACCTACTATGCCTGAAAAACTAGCTCTCTTTGTACGTGTTCGTTCCTTTGCATCTTCATTGCTTCCAGTGATTCTTTTCACATGGTACACTTTTGGGAATACTATTCCAAAATAGCAACTCCTGTACCAATGAGCAGGCAGCGTGAAATAGGCTTTATTGCCACACACGTAATAAACTCCAGGAAATACTAGATCTGTTTCACCTTTTAGTCCCCATCCCCCAATAACTAAGAAATTATGTTCACATTGGATCACTGACGAAATATCGAGAAGAAGAATATTGACTTCCCAAAATATCGAAGGAAAAATATAGAATGCCAAAATATCTAAGCCCTATCTCCAAACAGGTAAGTACAAAAATATAGAATCCTAAATATCGTTGTAAAAAATATAGTTAGTCACAATATCAATTTTTTTTAAATGTCTTAAAATTAATGTAAAATTAATGAAATAAAACATATAATTAACTGAAACATACTTAAAAATACTTACATTACTTTAAAATTAATGAATAATTCATGTAAGTAAAAAAAAAAAAATAATACATATATATTAACGTAATATTTATTTAAAAAATGCAATATTTTTTGCGAAGGATAGCGGGCGGGTAAAATTTACTATTACCACTCCAGTAAGTGCAATAGTAGGGAAAACGTTGGATAGCGGGAGGGTAAAAATTACTATTCCCACTCCAGAGAGTGCAACAGTAGGGAAAGTGTTGGATAGCGGGAGGGTAAAAATTAGTATTCCCACTCCAGACAGTGTAATAATAGGGAAAGCATTGGATAGCGTAGGGGTAAAAATTAATATTCACACTCCAGAGGGTGCAACAGTAGGGAAAGCGTTGGATAGCGGGAGGGTAAAATTTACTATTCCCACTCCAGTGAGTTCAACAGTAGGGAAAGCATTGGATAACGTAGGGGTAAAAATTACTATTCCCACTCCAAAGAGTGCAACAGTAGGGAAAGCGTTGGATAGCGGGAGGGCAAAATTTACTATTCCCACTCCAGTGAGTGCAACAGTAGGGAAAACGTCAGATGGCGTAGGGGTAAACATTACTATTCCCACTCCAAAGAGTGCAACAGTAGGGAAAGCGTTGGATAGCGTAGGGGTAAAAATTACTATTCCCACTCCAGAGAGTGCAACAGTAGGGAAAGCGTTGGATAGCGTAGGGGTAAAAATTACTATTCCCACTCCAAAGAGTGCAACAGTAGGGAAAGCGTTGGATAGCGTAGGGGTAAAAATTACTATACCCACTCCAGTGAGTGCAACTGTAGGGTAAGCGTTGGTTAGCGTAGGGGTAAAAATTACTATTCCCACTCCAGAGAGTGCAACAGTAGGGAAAGCGTTGGATAGCGGGAGGGTAAAAATTACTATTCCCACTCCAAAGAGTGCAACAGTAGGAAAAGCGTTGGATAGCGTAGGGGTAAAAATGTACTATTCCCACTCCAAAAAGTGCAACAGTAGGGAAAGCGTTGGATAGCGTATGGGTAAAAATTACTATTCCCACTCCAGAGAGTGCAACAGTAGGGAAAGCGTTGGATAGCGGGAGGGTAAAAATTAGTATTCCCACTCCAGACAGTGTAATAATAGGGAAAGCATTGGATAGCGTAGGGATAAAAATTAATATTCACACTCCAGAGAGTGCAACAGTAGGGAAAGCGTTGGATAGCGGGAGGGTAAAATTTACTATTCCCACTCCAGTGAGTTCAACAGTAGGGAAAGCATTGGATAGCGTAGGGGTAAAAATTTACAATTCCCACTCCAAAGAGTGCAACAGTAGGGAAAGTGTTGGATAGCGGGAGGGCAACAGTAGGGAAAGCGTTGGATAGCGGGAGGGTAAAATGTACTATTCCCACTCCAGTGAGTTCAACAGTAGGGAAAGCATTGGATAGCGTAGGGGTAAAAATTTACTATTCCCACTCCAGTGAGTGCAACAGTAGGGAAAACTTCAGATGGCATAGGGGTAAACATTACTATTCCCACTCCAAAGAGTGCAACAGTAGGGAAAGCGCTGGATAGCGTAGGGGTAAAAATTACTATTCCCACTCCAGAGAGTGCAACAGTAGGGAAAGCGTTGGATAGCGTAGGGGTAAAAATTACTATTCCCACTCCAAAGAGTGCAACAGTAGGGAAACCGTTGGATAGCGTAGGGGTAAAAATTACTATACCCACTCCAGTGAGTGCAACTGTAGGGTAAGCGTTGGTTAGCGTAGGGGTAAAAATTACTATTCTCACTCCAGAGAGTGCAACAGTAGGGAAAGCGTTGGATAGCGGGAGGGTAAACATTACTATTCCCACTCCAAAGAGTGCAACACTAGGGAAAGCGTTGGATAGCGTAGGGGTAAAAATTTACTATTCCCACTCCAAAATGTGCAACAGTAAGGAAAGCGTTGGATAGCGTAGGGGTAAAAATTACTATTCCCACTCCAGAGAGTGCAACAGTAGGTAAATCGTTGGATAGCGGGAGGGTAAAATTTACTATTCACACTCCAGTGAGTGCAACTCTTGGGTAAGCGTTGGATACCGTAGGGCTAAAAATTATTATTCCCACTCTAGTGAGTGCAATAGTAGGGAAAGCGTTGGATAGCGTAGGGGTAAAAATTACTATTCCCACTCCAGTGAGTGCAATAGTAGGGAAAACCATAATTTAATATTTTATTAAAAATAAATTATTAATACCAAATAAAAATATTAAAATTAATTACCAATCACACAATATTTAATAATTAATTTATTATAAATACCAATGTTTTTTTTATTAATAACCTATTAATAATTAACAACCAATTAATTTTCAATACCAAAAATTAATAAATAAAATTAATACCGATTAATAATTAACTAAGAATAATTTAATTAGCAATATACAAAAATTATTTCAATAATTAATTATTTACTATTAAATTAAATCCCACCATATTCCTCTATAAACCCACAACCTGCTACAAATAATAAATTAATACAATTAACATAATTATCAATTAAACAATTAATACTAATTAATTACCAATTAATACTACTTATTTACCAATTAATAATTATTCAACAACCAATTAATTTTCAATACCAATTAATAATTACCTAATAACAATTAAATTACTTCCCACCCTATTCCCCTATAAACCCACAACCCGCTACCGAATTAAAACGCAAAATTAAATCAAAATTAATTAATAATTCCTAAAAATTATTATTTAATGTACTATAATTAAATTACTTCCCACCCTAATCCCCTATAAACCCACAACCCGCTACGGAATTAAATTACACAAAAATTAAATAACATAAAATTAATTACTTTAAAAATATTCAAACATACATTGCAAAATTTATACATACTTTTAACACATATACTAACACTTAAAACACTATAAAAAATTCGATATTTTTAACAACTATATTATGACTGTCGATATTACTTACTTCTATATTATTTAAATCGATATTTTATTTCTTACCTGATTTTCGATATTCTTCACCACTATATTTTGGCAATTCGATATTCTGTCTATTCTATATTAAAAACTCGATATTCTGTCCTATCGATATTTTGAATTCGATATTATGTCTGTTTACCGTTCACATTCACTGGAACCAATAAATGCATTGTTATATTCAGTCTTTAATCTATGGAGGCAGATCTTCCCTTTCTTTTCAAAGTCCAAGGACATAGCAGCATGAGTCTTGCCAGTTTTATACATTTCTTCTTTTACAGCCCAATGAGATATTCGAGGTTTCGGTTCAGAAGCCCTTCTTTGGAAGTCCTGTCTCCTTTGCTCAACTAAATTCAAAAATATATTTTATTCTTCGTGTAATTTACATGTTAAATTGTGCTTGTGTGCTTCAGCTATGTCTATTGTTTCTAAAGTTGGAAAATATTCTCCCATAAACTCTGCACCTTTTGTACTAAGAACTGGGATCATGCTCTTTCGCATAGGAACCTCAGAAAAAATCACATCTACATTAGAATAATATTGCAACTTTCCTGTTCTATAAAACAAACTTGCTAAAATACTACATGAAATACCATAGGTTAATAGAATATGGTGATATGTTACACCTTGTGCTACTGATGCAGGTAATTTCATACACATATAACAATCACTAACTTCCATAGTGTCCAAGTATTGCACTAATAACTTTGTAAATACATTTAAAGCAGTGTCATTATTGGTCACAGTGTGGTGTATATCTAACTCATCTGGTGCTCCTAAATCTACTCTGTCTCTTTTAGTCTTAGACTCATCTGGTGCTTCTAATGCTAATCTATCTCCTTTAATGTTAGCTACCCTTTCATGTTGGGCTTCTTTGATGCACCCACGCGTCAGGTTATCATTCAGGCGTCTGTATTGTCTAGACTAGATTATGCCTGCTCTTTATATCTGGGGTCCAATAAGGCGGAAGTTTTGAGGCTGCAAAGGGCACAGAACGAGGCAGCAAGAACCCTTTTAGGGTTGCGCAGGTCTTGTTCAGTGTCCAAGGCCATCCGTCATCTCCACTGGTTGCCCGTTGCCAGGCGAATTGAATTTAAAACCTTATGTATTTCCTTCAAAGCCTTGAAATTGACCACCCCCACTATTCTAGCTAATCTCCTTTCGCCATATGTCCCCTCACGGCATCTCCGCTCACAGGGTCAGCACCTGGTGGTGGTCCACCAGACACGAAGAGTTTGTGCTGGAGGCCGCTCTTTTCGTAGTAGAGCGGACATCCTTTGGAATGCTCTTCCTGCGCATATCCGTCGTCTCAGTAATTATTTAGAATTCAGGAAGGCCATCAAGACTCACCTTTTCCCTGCACCATAGTCCTTCTGTCTGGTCCATCTGCATGTGTCAGTTTCTCTTGGTTTCAGCGCCAGGACGCCCCTTTGCTGGGGCAGCTGTAGTGCTTTATAAGTCGCAGTAACATAACATAACATAACATGTGTGTCTGTGTTATTCTTTTCTTTTGTAACCATCAAATAAGGGATGGCTACTGTTATTACTAACCAAATTATATGTACCAAAAATATACCACATATGCATATTCTACAATATATTTTTACGCAATTTTGTTTTGGTTTTCCAGCAGCCCTATCATGAGCCATTTTGGGCTAAGAAGATTTCTCTCCTTTATTTTTGAATTATTTATGAGATATACATTCTTGGGAAATTTTTCAGGTTGGTCTCACTCCTTCGACAATCTGTCTGCATTTGTTTCTTCATCACTTTCTTCATATAAATCTAGATTCTTGAATTGTTCAAGAATTACATATGTCCATTCAGGACCCTTGAACCTATTGTTCAATACTTTTAATCTTTGACTTCTTCATTTGGGCTTATCAGTAGATGTCCCAGACTGACAAGTAATTTCGTTTACCTGTTCAGTTTCTTCATTTATTGTTTTGAAATGATACTTTAACCTTTTAACACCACCTGGCCAGTTATCACCCCTTCTGACCCTTTTGGCTTGCACTGCACTGTCACTGTCTTCGAGTGTTCTTTTATTTTCATTAAGTTGTGGCACAATGTGGTTATTTTTGTTTTCAGAATACCTCTCTGTCTGTCCTTTTCCAGGGCTTATTTCTGTAACATAATTTTCTTCCTAGATGCGTTCTTCTTCCCTGGCCTGAGCCTGTTCAGGTTTTATTTCGATTTTCTCTTCATCTTCTACCTGAACTTGTTCTTCTTTTCCTAACTGGTCCTGCTCAGGTCTTGGTGCACTTTGGTTTTCTGCAGCCTGAACGTGTTCTTCTAGACCTATCTGTCCCTCCTCAGACTCATGAATGGTTTCATCCACCTCTGTCTGAGTAGATTGTTCTCTCCTTGCCTGATCCTTCTCAGGTTCTCCAACAGTTGTAGTTTTACTTTCCTGAGCTTGTTCTTCTATACTTATCTGGTCCTCTCTATTCTCCTGTCTCTCTAACCTGGTTTAGCTTCTTGTTCTCACAATTACTTCAGGTATGTCAACCACTGGTATCCAGTCATCCTGACTTATGCTCGGTTGTTCTTGGTCAGCTACTTCAGGATCTGATACTCTAGATCCTTCAGCTGCACAAGCTTCTGCAGCCTTAACCGCTTGAGTCAGTTGGGGTCCTTCCTTCTCAAGTGCTGGTACTCTCTTAGTATGGCTTGAATGAATCCAATTAGGCAAGCCTGTACATTTCACTGCTGTTGTTGTAACCAATATAACCTGATGTGGTTTTTCCCACCTGGGTGCTAAGCACGACTCTCAAGTGTGATTCTTCACCAACAACCAGTCACCTGGATTCAGATCATGTGCTTGATATGGCTGCCTGGCAACTGCGTCCTCTCCAACCTGGTGAGAGATAGAACACACTAGGTCAGCCAGTTCTTTGCAATAGTCCAATACCTAATCATAAGATATATTCAACAGTTTGTGTCATGGTATACATGCTTGCCTCATTGCTCTTCCCATGAGTATTTCATGGGGACTCAATCCTGTATTCTTGTCAGGAATGCTTCTGAGTCCCATCAGAACAAGAGGTAAAGCATCAGGCCACTCCAGTGGGGTGGATGCACACACCTTACCAGTCTTGTTTTTATAGTGCCATTCTTTTGTTCTACCACTCCAGAAGCCTCTGGGCGATATGCACAGTGTCGTTTTTGTTCAATTTCAAATGTTTCACAGATTAGTCAAATTATTTAATTATCAAAAGTAGACCCTCTATCATATGTCAAAATTACTGGAAAACCGAACCGTGGAATCAGTTCACGCAACAATAGTTTGGCAACTGTTATGCTGTCATTTCTTCTAGTAGGGTATGCCTCCACCCACCGTGAGAATAAACAAACTATGACAAGTATGTACTTCAATCATCTACAAGGTGGTAATTGTATGGAATCTATTTGTAGCATTATAAATGGACCTTCTGCTTTTCCAATTCATCCTATACTGACCACTGTTTTCCTGCCTGGATTCATTTGTTGACAGATTAAGCATCTCTGGCATAGACTCTCTGCTACATTCCTGAACTTTGGATTAAACCAATCCTGCCTAAAGAGTCTGATCAAAGCATCCCTGCCTTTATAGGTGTCTCCGTGATACATCCTAGCCAATTATGAAAGCATACAGTCTGGCATTACTGCCCTGCCATCTAGGTAAACCCACACATCATATTCTGACCTCTTTTGGCACCCTACTTTTTCCCATTCTTTTCTTTCTTTCACTTCTACCTCATCTTGTAGTTACCTTACTTCTTCCCATGTTTCCAATCCTGAGAGTAGCATAAGTTGGCAGCTAATTTCACTTGTTTCAATTTTCTTGTTTACCGCCAATGTATTTCTGGCACAGTATTGGGCAACCTGGTCAGCATACCTATTACCGGCTGTCACATAGTCATCTCCTGATTGATGCGCGGCACACTTGACCATTGCCACATCTTTTGGCAAGTGTACCGCTTCAAGCAGTTCTTTTACGAATTTTCCATTTTTGATTAGGGATCCTGAAGAATTCAAGAAATCCCTCTGCATCCAAAGCTGGCCAAATTCATGCACAACCCCGTAACCATATTGGGTATCAGTAAAAATGATTACTTTCCAATTTTTCCCAATTTTGCAAGCTTTAATCAAAGCTATCAATTCGGCTACTTGTGCAGATTTGACTCCTTGTAAATAGGATGCTCCGACTGTTCCAGCCAATGTACACACAGCGTAAGCAGCACTTAGTCTTCCCTCCTCATGGCACATACACGAGCCATCTACAAATAGCTCATGTTCAGCATTCTTCAAAGGCTCTTCCTGTAGGTCTGGACTGGGTTTGGTGCACATGACATTCACATCCAAACAGTCGTGCTCGACTTCATCTCTCACCTCTTCTCCATATACATCTGGTAATAAGGTGGCAGGATTAAGTACGGTACACCAGACTATTGTCATGTTTTCAGCACCCAATATGATTCTTTCATACTTAGTCATCCGACTAGGAGTAAGATACTGAGTTTGTGGTCTTGTTCAAAGAATCTCAACTGAATGTGGAACATGCACCTTTACAGGATATCCCATCACAATCGATTCACTTTGTTCCAGACTCATATAGGTTGCAGCTACTGATTTTAAACAACCAGGTAAAGCTGAGGCTACAGGGTCCAAAGTAGCAGAGAAGTATGCCACTGGACGTCGCATCAAAACATGTCTCTGTGTCAAAACTGAGAGTGCACAACTATTTCTTTCACAACAAAACAGTGCGAATTCTTTCGAGTAATCTGGCATACCTAAGGCAGGGGATTCACACAAACACTTCTGTAATTTCACAAATGCTTCCATACTTTCATCATCCCATTCTATAGGATCCTTTGCTCGTTTCTTGGTCATTTATATTAGGGGTTTGACTAGCAGGAAAAACCCCACAAACCACTGCCTACAGTATCCCACGACCCCAAGGAACATTCTTATTTCTCTCTGGGTTTGCGGAAATTTCAATTGTCTTATTATTTCTATTCTTGCAGGGGTCACTTTCCTTACTCCACATTCTAGTTGGTGTCCTAGATATTTGACTCCGGGTTTGCAAAACTGCAATTTTACTGGGGACACTTTGGTGCCGATTACGATCCGGTAAAAACCGGGTACGAACCGTCGGTCGGAGCGTATTCTCCGTCCGACTCGTACCCGGTTGTAAAACATTACAAACATGGAATTACGATTCGCACGGAAACACCATTTCCGTACGAATCGTAAAAAACACCGACCGACGAAAATATGCATACGAATGTGATCCGGGAATGCTGCGACGTGACGTCGGGGCGCTTCTAGGCAGCGTTTCACGACCCAGGAATTACGATTCGAACCGACAGCAGTCCGGACGGCAATATTTTCACGGCACCCAAAAAGTGCCGCAAATGCGAAGTACGGCGCGAAACGACCAGAGTAGGTGGCCCGGTAAGCGCCGTACCCCCCCCAGCCCCCGCATGTACGCGCCATACCCCCCCAGCCCCTGCATGTACGCGCCGTACCCCCCCCAGCCCCCGCATGTACGCGCCGTACCCCCCCAGCCCCCGCATGTACACGCCGTACCCCTCCCAGCCCCCGCATGTACGTGCCGTACCCCCCCCAGCCCCCGCATGTACGCGCCGTACCCCCCCAGCCCCCGCATGTATGCGCCGTACCCCCCCAGCCCCCGCATGTACGCGCCGTACCCCCCCAGCCCCCGCATGTACGCGCCGTACCCCCCCAGCCCCCGCATGTACGTGTCGAACCCCCCGTGTATGTACACCCGAGTACGTGTCGAACCCCCGTGTATGTACACTCGAGTACGTGTCGAACCCCCCCGTGTATGTACACCCGAGTACGTGTCGAACCCCCCGTGTATGTACACCCGAGTACGTGTCGAACCCCCATGTATGTACACCCGAGTACGTTCGAGTCGTACCCCCACCCGTGTATGTACACCCGAGTACGTGTCGAACCCCCCCGTGTATGTACACCCGAGTACGTGTCGAACCCCCCCGTGCGTAGCACTGAGGGTACGCACCATACATACATGGGTGGGGGTACGACTCGAACGTACTCGGGTGTACATACACGGGGGGGTTCGACACGTATTCGAGTGTACATACACGGGTGGGGGTACGACTCGAACGTACTCGGGTGTACATACACGGGGGGTTCGACACGTACTCGGGTGTACATACACGGGTGGGGGTACGACTCGAACGTACTCGGGTGTACATACACGGGGGGGTTCGACACGTACTCGGGTATACATACACGGGGGGGTTC